>NC_041389.1:685087221-685142068 GCF_002162155.2 Triticum dicoccoides | reverse complement strand
CCCCGACCCGTCGGCCCTCGCCTCCCTCCTCTCCCCTCCCGGCCGTCGTCGGGCCTGCCTCCTCGCCCCTGCACCCTCTGTAATTCCCCCCTCTCTCTGCTAGGGTTCTTCGGTTATGTTAATTAGGTTATCTATTTAGTTATGAATTTAGCTAGGTTTCAAAATTAGCTGAATTTATATGCAAATTTGAACTGGACATGTGATATGTGCATATGTCATGTTTTGGACATGTCATGTTTGGAAAATGATCCGAGTGGCCTATGTTACGCCGGAATGTTGATTCATTTCCGTTCCGGTGAATTTCAGGCGCTCGATATGTCCATTTTTTAGCAAAGGTCATGCCGAAATTTCTCGTGAATAAAGGCATGATTTGTGCTACATAGTTGGCATATCGAGTGTTGGCACATAGATTTCTTTTTATGTCATTTCTCATTTATTCATACTTTTAGAAATTAATGAGGACACTTAATCATAGGAAACATGTCGAACAACAAAGAAACTGGGCCTTCTGACCAAGATGCAGACGAGATGGATTATGAGGGTGAACAAGAGTACGAGGAAATTGATTAGACTACTGGAGAAGCAACACCGGCTTGCAGCCGAAAGCCCTACTTCTCCGATGAGGCCCAAGTGGGACACCCCTCTCAACCGGGCCTTGAACGAACTTAAGGGACTCCCTTTGGACGAGCGGCCACAATATGGTCGTGTGCACGGCGCCACGTGGAAGGTGTTTTACAACGACGGCCCGGAGGCCAAGAAGCAGAAAAATAAGTTTAGTCAGGCGGACATCAACGCGAAGGTGAAGCTTGCGGTCGAGAAAAAAGCAGCTGAGGACGCGAAAAAAGCAGCCGAGGACAAATATGAGTTGCTACAGCAGGCAGTCAATGCAGCTGTAACTGCCTGCAGAAATGATTTCGCTACTAACTTGGTTCCAGTTATCATCAACTGGGCGAAGGAAAATCCAGACAAGACGGTACATGATTTCCCGATGCCCAGTTTCGTCGGGAGCAACTCCATGAACAACAACACCATCGCACCATCACTTGCTCAAGCAACCGGGCCTCCTCTAGCAGCCGCTCCCGCTCATAGAAGCCCGTCCTCAGTCTTAGGCGCGCTAGGTGGGCCTTCGTCTTTGGCTGAGCTCGACGCCGTCACGGTAATTACATGTCGCACCAACATATATATATATATAGATAATATTCCATTTTTGTTGCCTTTCGGTTGTTTTACGCCACAGACATATGTGTTTGTAGGCGAAAGAAACCCCGTGCACCATACTCTACTTGATCAAAGGCCAGATGGTGGACGTGGGAAAGGGGATGATAATGGACCCCTCTCAACGCACGTTCCACAACCAGCCGATCCCCGCTGGGCACTTCAGGGTTAGCTTGACCAGTGTGAAATCGGGGCACGAGGATTTGCCTCCTCCAGTACAGCATGTGGGAGCGGACGACGAGACCCCGTTGTGGATTGGAAGCTGCAAGAATTGGGTGCTGCTATGGCCGAAGAATCTTATTCGTCTGGAGCCAGCCGAGAGCACACCAATAACTACCACACATCAACAAGCATGTGCGGAGACCACCACCCCACCTACGCAATTACCAGCTCCTGTAGTGCCGGGTGAGAGCGGCGGACGACATGATGAAGGGGGTGCAATAGTACCTGCTGATGTAATTTCTCCTGTAGAACAGAGAATGGATGATGAGACGGAGGTCCACCCTATGGATTACCTCAATACAAACGAGTATGACTGTGACATAGATATGATGAGTCAACCATATGACGAATCAGGCTATCAGCTTGCTAATGAGGATATGGATGATATGCCCGGGCAGGGTCGTACCATGGATTGCAAAAAGTCTCTCTTCATGAAATCCTCACAGGACACGCCTGAAGATGCCGCCTCAACACAAGCTCAACTAACCGGCCGGCGCGAGGGCCGTATAGTACTTAGCCCGGGAACACTGGGGCAGGGATTAAGGAAGGATCTGGAAGGTGTGCCCAAGAAAAAGGAGAGGAAGAGATCGGGGAAGGTAACTGCCTCCAAACAAGCCAGAGCACATAGCAGCCAGATGATGCATTCTGAAGAGCGTGTACCCGTGAAAGGTGCGGTCATGTTCCATCTCACGGGCGAGCCGATGCTACCGCCAAAACCGCTGGAGGCACTATCAGGGGATCTCAGGAGACTGCACGACCATGTGCTGTCGACTGAGAAAAGCCTACTAGCCTCAAAGGATCCAGGATATCCGACATACGCGGCTCGTGTGCCTGAGGGGAAGTGCTATGTCGACACACGACCCACGGAGGTGTTCTTCCTGCGGTTGGACCATATCTTTGAGATGTTTCTAACAAGGCGGCTTGATTTTACTATCGTCTGCCTTTTTGCGCTACATATGAGCTCCGTCATGAAGAGTGAAGAAGTCTCGCAAATCTGTGTGGCGGATCCGTACTACATGCATGAGTCTTTCTTGAGTCTCGGCGACTTTGAGCGTGAAACTGCTAGGGAGTACCTCCAAAACTTCATGGTACAGAATAAGGCCGGGAAAGTGTCCTCGTGCCTTATCATCCAAAGTAAGTTAGTTCTGGACAACCCTTTCGTACATTTCAATCATTCCTTCTCTCTCATATGGGGAATAATTTGAGGTGTCTTTTGCCCGCAGCAATGGGCGCGCCGTCCTTATCGTTCTTTACTCGCAAGTCTCCCACGCCGTGTATTTTGACCCTTCCAGAGACTACGAGAAAAAAGACTACACCCACATAATGAATATTCTAGATGATGCTCTCCAAGGCTTCAGCTTTAGAGGTGGCCACGTGCAGATCAGGAAACAAAGGAACAAGAAGATGGGTTTCGCGCATAAAACTGACTTCTCCTGCATCCATGTCCCAAAACCAAGCAAGAAGGATGGATTCTTCATCGTCCATCTCATGATTCAGTTCAACACGGATCACCAAAAGCTTCACATTAACAGCAGAAATGATGATCATATCCACAAGTGGCTAGAATCTCATGGAGAAGCGGATTATAAACTTAGAGATGACTTATTTCGCATTCAAAGCGACATTGCGATGATCATCATGAAAGAAGTCGTCAATGAGAAGGGGATGTTCCACCACGGCCCTATATCGCGAGCTGATGTCCGAACTCGCATAGGCATGCAACGTCTAGACCTCACACCATTCAAGAAGCTAGGGTTCGTCCTCGATGATATGGAAGGATGGAACTTCTAGTGATTTATGATGCCGATGATGATGATATGTGTCGGTTGAACTTGTATACTTTTTTTAGCGATGAAACTTTGTGATGTCCACGGTCCCTGCCGAACTTGCGTAACGCTACTTTGTTAGTTTGCGTATGATGACCTGCGTACCTCTAGTTAATTAATTTGCGAATTGTATGTTGCATCTAGTTGCTAACCCTTTCTTTTTCGGTGTTGCTCTAGTATATTTTGTTGCATATATATATGATTGTACATCCTCTTCATGAACATGCATCTCTAACAGGTACCTAGTTTCTTGATGGCGAGATGGAATTGCTATGTCGTGTACAAAGGGAAGGTTCCGGGGGTGTACAATGAGTGGCATGAGTGTCAGGCGCAAGTGAATGGGTTCACGGGCGCCAGCCATAAAGGCTTCAAAAGCAGACAAGAAGGAGAAGCTAGTTACTTGAGGTTCATGCTAGCGCGAGAGAGGACTCGTAACCGCCACCTCATGTACTGCACGCTCTCACTCATAGTGATAGAACTTCTTGCATATACCTTTGTTTAGATGGATGACGTTGTTGTAGTTGCAAGTATTCGAGACTTGCATGTATCGCTATTTTCGAGATGATGACAAGATATCACTTTGTGTTGGATGATGATTATGATGAGACTATTTGTATGTACATGCTATGATTACATTTGTGGTCTCGCAGGCATTTGTATGTGTATCATGATGACATTTCTATGTGCTAAAGATTCTTCTACAAAGCCTGTTCAAATACAAAACAAATATGCCAAAAAAAATACTTAAATTAGCAGTAGCGAGTGTATAAAAGTTAGCAGCAGCGCCGCTATAGCAGTAGCGCGTCCGGGAAAAGCGCGCTAGAGCTACTAGCAGTAGCGAGCTTCTTCTAACCGCGCTGCTGCTACACTTGTGTAGCAGTAGCGCCTGTGGGCACGCGCTACTGCTATGCGTTAGCTGTAGCGCCTTATTAGTAGCGCCTATCCCCGCGCTACTGATACATCTAAAACCCGCGCTGCTGCTAGCCTTTTCCCTAGTAGTGGTGGCACGGTCGACCTCGCGCTGGTGGGCCTCCATGAGGCGTCTCATGGTGTTTATCTTCTGGCCCTCTGCGACGAGGGCAAGGCGGCGAGCCTCCAGCGCCTCGGCGTCAGCATCGGCTGGAATGGGGATGGACAAGTCCTGCAGCACCGCTTGCAGGGCGTAGTGGGTGTTCTCGCCGGAGGCGGCTCCGTGGCTGATGACTAGCACCTCAGTGACGCTGTTGCCGCCACTGTCAGCTCGCGGGAGGGGATCGTCGAAAACGATCACGTCGGAGGGGAAGGCGTCAAGCGATGCCGTGTCGGAGTCGACAAGCATCGGGTCGGTGGAACCGACCGACTCCAAGTCCGCGGTAGGCTCGCCGGAGACGTGGAGTTGGTCGAGGAGGCTGACGAGGCGGCTCTCGAGGCAGCCGGTGCCTGTGTCGGATGCGGGCTCGTCGGAGATGTAAACCTCGCCAAGGAGATCAGCGAGGCAGCTTTCCGCGTAAGCGTCGTCGACGCCCTGCAGTGCGTCGGGGCAAGCGCCATCGGGCGTGCCGGGCTGGCTACGCTCACTGGGGAGGAAAAGGGTTCCCGTCCAGAGCAGGTCTCTGGACGATGCTGTACCTGGCCCCACGGTGGGCGCCAAATGTCGGGTGGTAGGTGCGACATATGCCTACGGATGGCTTATCATTGTGGGAGCCAGTAAGACATCGCCGGTGCCTGGAAGCGGGATGAGGCGAAGACATGCACGCCGGCGGATCTTACCTAGCTTCGGGGCTCTCCGTGGAGATAACACCCCTACTACTACTCTGCAGGGTCTCCGCATGATCACTAGATCAATAAGTAGCTACAAGATGCTCCTTGAGCTGTTCAGTGGCAGGAGGAAGAAGGGCAAGGCTAGCTCTCTCCTCTCCCGAAGATGGTGTCTAAAACTCTCAGTGTTCAACCCTTTGCATGGGTGTCCCGGGGGGTTTATATAGGCCTACCCCCCCGGGGTACAATGGTAATCCGGCCGGGCGCGGGCCCAGGCCGTCAGTGTCTACAACCGCCATCTTCTCCGTCGACTTCTGGGGCCCGCCGTCTGGTGGGTCCTGTTGGGGGCTGGTTACTGTGGCCTCGCCTCTGATGACGAGGGTTCTGTCGAGGTAAGCATGGCTACAATGCTGCCGCCTTGCGGGCTCCCACTGTAGCAATACCGCGTCTCATCTGCTTAATGGTGCGCGTGCGCTCCGAGGGGAGCAAGCCGGCTACTGGAAGCCGGCCCGGCCTTGGGCCGGCTGGGGGAGGCCAGGCCGCCTTCGGATGTCTCTCTGACCGAAGGGGCCCGCCGCCTGCGGGCCGTACTGGCATCCCGTCATGGATGGCGTCATGATTCTCGTGGCAACAGTGCCATGCCGGACGGGGCATGGCCGCCCCGTACGGCGTACTGTGGCCATGTATCTTCCGGGATTTGGGGGTGGCAGGGTTTGCTGTAGCCACGCCCCGCCCCATCACCGTTATGGGTGATGGTCTTTAGAATGCGGCATACGGCTGCCGGCTTCTTGGATTCGGCCCTTCGCGGGCCGCCTTCTGGGAGTCGGTCCTTCATGGGCCGTCTTCTTGGAGTCGGTCCTTCATGGGCCATCTTCTTGGGGGTGACCCGATCGGGGCACCCTCCAAAGGTTGTTTTATGGCCGGGCCGGCTTCCTCCAGCCGGCTTAGGCGATAGCCGGCCGGAGGAAGGCGTCCCCTCGTCTTAGGTGCTTCAAGGGCCGATTGGCCTGTTGTTTTTCTGATGATCAAAGGGAGACGGTTAAGCTACCCGTGGTCATTTACTCCGACAAATATGCTAGTAAGACTCTAGACACTGCTCAGAGAAATTATGCTACTACTAAAAAAATAATTATTAGCAGTTGTATTTGCTTGTGATAAGTTCAGACCTTATATTGTTGATTCTAAAGTAACTATTCACACTGATCATGATGCTATTAAATATCTCATGGAAAAGAAAGATGCTAAACCTAGACTTATTAGATGGGTTCTCTTGCTCCAAGAATTTGATTTGCATATTATTGATAGAAAGGGAGCCGAGAACCCCGTTGCAAACAACTTGTCTAGGTTAGAGAATGTTCTTGATGACCCACTACCTATTGATGATAGCTTTCATGATGGACAATTAGCTATCATAAATGCTTCTCGTACTGCTCCATGGTATGCTGATTATGCTAATTACATTGTTGCTAAATTTATACCTCCTAGTTTCACATACCAACAAAGGAAAAAGTTCTTTTATGATTTAAGACATTACTTCTGAGATGACCCACATCTTTATAAAGAAGGAGTAGGTGGTGTTATTAGACGTTGTGTACCTGAGCATGAACAGGAACAGATCCTACACAAGTGTCACTCCGAAGCATATGGAGGACACCACGCTAGAGATAGAACTGCACATAAGGTATTGCAATCCGGTTTTTATTGGCCTACTCTCTTCAAAGATGCCTGTAAGTTTGTCTTGTCTTGTGATGAATGTCAAAGAATTGGTAATATTAGTAGACGTCAAGAAATGCCTATCAATTATTCTCTTCTTATTGAACCATTTGATGTTTGGGGCTTTGATTATATGGGACCTTTTCCTGCCTCTAATTGATACACACATATTTTAGTTGTTGTTGATTACGTTACTAAGTGGGTAGAAGCTATTCCAACTAGTAGTTCTGATCATAACACCTCTATTAAGATGCTTAAAGAAGTTATTTTTCCGAGGTTTGGAGTCCTTAGATACTTAATGACTGATGGTGGTTCACATTTTATTCATGATGCTTTTCTTAAGATGCTTGCTAAGTATGATGTTAATCATAGAATTGCATCTCCATATCATCCTCAGTCTAGTGGTCAAGTAGAGCTTAGCAATAGAGAGCTTAAATTAATCTTGCAAAAGACTGTTAATAGATCTAGAAAGAATTGGTCCAAGAAACTTGATGATGCGTTATGGGCCTATAGAACTGCTTATAAGAATCCTATGGGTATGTCTCCATATAAGAAGAGGTTATTTGACATTAGCTCACTTGATGAATGGAGAACCCAGGCTTATGAGAATGCCAAGCTATTTAAAGAAAAAGTTAAAAGATGGCATGACAAATGATACAAAAGCGTGAGTTTAACGTAGGTGATTATGTGTTGCTATTCAACTCTCATTTAAGATTTTTTGCAGGAAAACTTCTCTCTAAATGGGAAGGCCCTTATGTTATCGAGGGGGTCTTGTTCCGGTGCCATAAAAATCAACAACTTCGAAGGCACAAGTCCGAGGGTGGTGAACAGTCAAAGAATCAAACATTATATCTCAGGTAATCCTATAAATGTTGAAACTAATATTATTGACACCGTAACCCCGGAGGAACACATAAGGGATACTTTCCAGAACATTTCAGACTCCGAAAAGGAATAGGTATGTGGTACGGTATGTAAACCGACTCCAAAACAGTTCTAATAGCAAATTTTCTCCGCTTTGGAATATTTAAGAAAATAAGAAAATAAGAAGTAGTCCGGGAAGGACACGAGGTGTCCACGAGGGTGGAGGGCGCGGCCCCTGCCTCGTGGGCACCTCGTGTGCTCTCCGGACTCCGTTTTCTTGCATGATACTTCTTTTGGTCGGCAAAAATTCATTATATAATCTCCTGAAGGTTTTGACCACCATATCACGCAAAAATCTTCTGTTCTTGTTTCGAGTTGTTTCTGTTGCAGATTTAGAGCAAGATGTCTTCTCAAGAGTCAGTCGGGGAGAGTCGGGTGTCCCACCTGACGCTAGGTCCAGGAGCAAATAGCGATGCTTACCACTTTGGGCCATCAACGGAGGATGAGATGGAGGCCAACTTGAAAAGGATAGATGCCATGGAGGAGGATCAAGAAGTTTGTAAGTGCATATAGTGCCCCTTAGTGATTTTGGTGTATTGAAGACTTATAGGTTAAGGGACTGATGCGTTTGTGAGTGTACACATGTCTATAAGTCTATGAGGAGTTTGATATTTACAGAGAAAGTCGACCCCTAAAAATGAAGTTCTTCGTCTGAAGACTTTGGATAACTGAAGACTTTCTGAAGACTTTGAAAGTGAAGAAATTGGTGTGACCTTGAAGACTTGGTATTCATTCGAGGAACATGAAGCGTGAAGACTTTTGTTTTCGTAGTTTCGTTTTATCTTTCTTGAGTCATAGGAAACACCGTACTGCTAAAGGGGGTCAAGGAAATACTAAGGAAAAATTTCCATGTGATGCTCAACTCAAAATCCTACACCTACCAATCCCTTCAAGTGAAGCCATTGGAAATCTCATACAGTTCAGTCATATTCTTCAGTGACAGAGACAAAGTTCTTCTGGTCTCTGAGGAATTTGTTCTGACTGAGGAGTTAGGAATTCACCAGTGTGAATTACCTACACAGTGTGGAACATGATAGCCCTGAGGACTTTGATAGTCAAAATTCCGACCGTTGCTGTGCTATGCGCCAGCGATTCCAAAATATCTACCCACCTAACAGTCATATCAGACAAGGGCATTTATGTCTTATCTTGTCGGGCTGCTCCCTAGGCTATAAATAGTCGCCCCTTCAAGCACTAGCTGGTTGGCTGCTCCGAGAGAAATTGACACTTGTCAATTGAGAGCATCCCATCCTCCGAGGACTTTGAGCGAAAATCATCAAGTGAGGAAAACCCAAAACCCAACACCTACAAACCCAAAGTGATTGAGCATCACTGAAGAGATTGATCCTGCATGGATCCGACACACGTTTCCTTTGAAGACTGTGCTTCTTCCAGACGGTTAGGCGTCAAGGTCTAGAGCATCCAAGAGGAATTGTGGATCGCCAAGTGACCAAGTTTGTGAAGGTTTGGAAGTCACGTGAAGACTTACCACGAGTGATTGGGCAAGGTCTGTGTGACCTTAGCTCAAGGAGAATATAGTGAGGACTGTGTGCCCGGGACTGGGTGTCCTCGAGTTTAAATACTCAGCCGCTCCAACCAGATGTACAACTGAGACAACAGTTGGAACTGGTCTACCAAATCATTGTCTTCACCAAGCCTACTGGTTCTATTTCCTCAACTCTTTCATTTCCTCATGTCTGTTGTTGTGTGCCTATTCATATCTGTTTGAAGACTTTGACTGAAGACTTTCTCAATTTCCTCATATCAATTTCTTCAGTCTGTTCGTCTTCTTTCTTGTGTTATCCTGTGTTTACGCTTTCTGTACTCTGTGTTTGTCTTCATCTCGCCATGATGACTATGCTTGTGTTCTGTTATGTTTACTTCTGAGTACTTATTCTGCTGCCAGTAGTTCTTCATTTAGGAATTTCCTCACCGGCAAATTCCTCAGTGAAGAATTCATAAAAATCGCCTATTCACCCCCCTCTAGTCGATATAACGCACTTTCAATTGGTATCAGAGCAAGGTACTCCCTTGGTCTGTGTGATTTTGGTTTAACCGCCTGGAGTTTTAGTTATGTCGACTAAAGGATTGAGGAACGTATCCTACCCCATCTTTGACGGTCTTGAGTATCCCCGTTGGAAGGCCATGATGAAGAAGCGACTCATGGCTATGGACAGCGAATTGTGGACCGTCACTGAGATTGGCCTTACCGATCTATGCAAGATAGCGGAGGCTGATGACAATCGCAAGTACACTCTACTGAACCTCACGGCAAAGGATGTCATCTGCTCCTGTCTATCCCAAAATCAGTTCAGGTACGTCATGCACCTCAATCACGCGAAGCTAATCTAGGACCGGCTTTCTGAGGTCTGTGAAGGTCATCGTACTCGTCATGATCCTTGGTTTGAGGATTACAAGGATTCTCTCAAAGAGATGACTTTCACACCTGAATCGTCATCATCTTCACTGTGCCTCATGGCAGAGGGTGCCAAGGTAACTGAATGCTACCTCTCTGAATCTAGTGATGATGAATCAGGTGATGAATTTGGCCCCAGCTATGTCAAACTTGCTTCCCTTGCCACTAAACAACAAAGAGCCTTGGAAAAGGTTCAAAACATTCTAGACAAAAGTGATGATATGTTGGGTGAAGAAATGGATTGCACTAAAACCTTGACTGAAAATCTTCAGAGACTTCAGTCCAGGTTTGACAATCTTCAAGGTCATCATAACACTCTCTTATTGATCACGAGAAGCTTTCTTATGAATTTCTTCAAAGAAAGCAAGATCTTGAAAAGCTAAGAGTGGATTATGAAGATCTTCAGAAGGAGCGCGAGTCATTACTTGCTCAACAAATCAGCGCTACCCAGGAAGAATTTGTTCCTCCATGTCTGAAGTGCATTGAATGTGAAACTGCTAATTCCTCACCTGAATGTTCAAATGCTTCTAATGCTACAAATTCTTCATATGTCTCTGCTGTCACTAATTCCTCATCTGAGGATAATGCAAGTATCACTAATGATGCAGGGCTGAAGGAATTGTACATGACAGGCATGTACAAAAGCCTCAAAGGGCATCAGACTCTTTGTGATGTGCTCAAAAAGCAAATCCTCAGCAGAAATCCTAGGAAAGAGGGTATTGCCTTTGAGAGGAAACTCAATGCTGATGGAACATATTGGAAGCCTGGGCAGTACCCCAAAACCTCATGGGTTGCTGCAAAGGGATCTCCAGTTGATCCATCCAACTTATCTGGTTTTACATGTGAATCTTCTCATTCTTCTGATGAGTCATTTGACTCTAACTATAAACTGTTCAAAAATCAGAATGGTGAAGCATTTGCTATATATGTTGGGACTAACTACAGGAACGGTTCCCCTATGAAGAAAATCTGGGTTCCCAAAAGTTGCCTTGAAAGTCTTCAGGTAAATGTCCTCATGACACCATCTGTGAAGAAAAGGAACTCCAGATCAAATTCTTCATATGAACCAAATTCTTCATATGGATCCAAGTCCTCAGGTGGACCAAATTCCTCACGTGGATCAAATTCCTCAAAAGGATCAAAGTCCTCATATGATCATCATTGTGCTAACCCTTCTGTTTCGCAGGGTAGAGCTAAGGGATATGAATATGTGCATTATTCTTCAAATCAATGTTCATAAGTCCTCGAAGAATTTCTCTGCTTATTCATATGCTTACCCTAACACCTCTTATGTGAAACGAAGTGGACTGGCGTCCATGCCACCTTTCTCATATGGTGCTCGCAGAGTGATGAATTCTGTGCCACCCCTCCAGATGTGGGTGGTGAAGAAAAAGAACTAATCTCTTATGCAGGGTTAGGTCTCCAGTCGTGCTCAAAACGACTGAAGAATTTGCTGGAGACCTGAACAATGCCTGATAGGACGCATGCTAATCATGATGAAATGAACCTTCATTTCACACGTCCTCATACTGATTATCTGTTCAAATCGCTTGATGAAATATATGCTGATGATACTGATGTCATATTCTTCACTAATGAAGTATATGAGTTTGTAAGCTGCACTAATTCATCTGCAGGATGATCAACCCAAAGCCAATGAGTGGGTCCTCAATAGTGGATGTACAAATCACATGACTGGTGACAGGAATCTCTTGATGGATGCTCCCTTATCACCGTCACATCTGAAGCATATCATCTTCGCTGACAAAGGCAAGAGTCAGGTATTGGGTCTAGGTAAGGTTGCGATCTCTAAGGACATACACATGGACAAAGTCATGCTTGTTGAGTCCTTAGGATACAACCTCATGTCTGTCTCAATGCTTTGTGATCTTGATATGGTTGTTGTCTTTGGCAAGTATCGTTGTGTTGTGATCATGGAAGGTGACAATTGCAAAGTCTTCGAAGGCTTTAAGAGAGGAGACTTGTACATTGTTGATTTCTCTATAGGACCACAACCTGCCGTGTGCTTACTTGCAAAAGCATCATAAGGCTAGCTATGGCATCGACGACTTGGTCATGCTGGCCTGAGGAATCTGCACACGCTCGCGAAGAAGAAGCATGTCATTGGCATTGAGAATGTCAAATTCCTCAAGGATCATTTATGCGGAGCCTGTGAAGCTGGGAAGATGACAAAGGCCAAGCATCCAGCAAAGACTATCATGACTACCACTCGACCATTTGAATTGCTTCACATGGATCTTTTCAGTCCTAATCATTATTCTGCTGTGACAAATGATGCATCTCTATATGGCTTTGTTATTGTTGATGATTATTCTCGTCACACATGGGTACACATTGTTACTTACAAACATGAAGTAAAGGAAGTCTTCAAACGATTTTCCTCGAGGGCTTCAACCAACTTTGGTGTGAAGATCAAGCACATCAGGAGTGACAATGGAACTGAATTCAAGAATTTTGGTCTTGATGAACTTGGTATTACTCGTGAGTTATCTGCTCCTTATACTCCTCAACAGAATGGCGTCGTGGAGCGCAAGAACAGAACCCTCGCTGAAATGGCTCGCACTATGCTTGATGAATACAAGACACCTCGTCGGTTCTGGATTGATGCAATTGATACCGCTTGCCACATCATCAACAGAGTATATCTTCACAAATTCTTCAAGAAGACTGCCTATGAACTCCTCACTGACAAGAAACCCAATGTAAGTTACTTCAAAGTCTTCGGTGCTAAATGTTGGATTAGAGATCCTCATCACAATTCTAAGTTTGCACCGAAAGCACATGAGGGTTTCATGCTTGGTTACGGAAAGGACTCGCACACCTACAGAGTCTTCAAGACCGTTCTTCACAAGGTTGTTGAAACTGTAGATGTGCGGTTTGATGAAACTAATGGCTCGCAAAGAGAGCACCTACCTTCTATGATAGATGAACCAGCACCCGAGGATTCTATCAAGTTCAAAGCCACTGAGGATGTCATTCCTACTGAAGAATCTGCTGAAGAATTCATTCCCGAACATGATGAACGTCGAGCTGGCACACCTGAAGAAAATGGTGCTGAGGAAAATGCTCCTGAAGAAAATGCGGATCAAATTCCTCGAAGACAACCCGCTCATCCTCGTATTGCAAATGAAGTGCAAATCGAGAAGATCATCGATGACATTGAAGCACCAGGTCCTCTCACACGCTCAAAAGCTTCACATTTATCTAACTTTTGTGGGCACTGTGTTTGTCTCTATCACAGAGCCCACTAAGGTAGATGAAGCATTTCTGGAGCCTGAGTGGATTCAAGCTATGCAAGAAGAATTACATTAGTTCGAGCTCAACAACGTCTGGGAACTGGTCAAATGTCTAGATCCTCGCAAGCACAACATTATTGGCACAAAGTGGATCTACCACAACAAGCAAGATGAAAATGGCCTTGTGGTGAGGAATAAGGCACGGCTTGTAGCTCAAGGCTACACACAGGTTGAAGGAATTGACTTCGATGAAACTTTTGCACCTGTTGCTAGACTTGAGGCTATTCGCATATTACTTGCTTAAGCTAACCATCATGATATTATCTTACAACAAATGGATGTGAAAAGTGCATTCCTCAATGGTAAGATTGAGGAAGAAGTATATGTTGCTCAACCCCCAGGTTTTGAAGAGCCAAAGAATCCTGATAAAGTATTCAAGCTCAACAAGGCCATGTATGGCCTCAAGCAAGCCCCTCGGGCGTGTTATGATACCTTGAAGGAATTCTTCATGAAGAATGGCTTCAAACCCGGTTCACTCAAGCCAACTCTTTTCACTAAGTCTTATGATGGTGAATTGTTTGTGTGCCAAATATATGTTGATGATATCATTTTCGGCTGTACTGACCAACGATATAGTGATGAATTTGCCTATATGATGAGTGAAGAATATCAAATGTCTATGATGGGAGAGTTTAAATTCTTCTTGGGTCTTCAAATTCGTCAACAGCGCAATGGAATATTCATATCTCAGGAGAAATACCTCAAGGACGTATTGAGGAAATTCGGCATGCAAGATTGCAAAGGGGTCAGAATTCCAATGCCCACAAATGGCCATCTATACACTGATGAAAATGGTAAAGACTTCGATCAAAAGGTATACCGATCCATGATTGGCTCTTTATTGTACCTATGTGCATCTAGGCTGGATATTATGCTTAGTGTTTGCATGTGTGCCCGATTTCAAGCTACACCGAAGGAATCACACCATAAGGCTGTGAAGCATATTCTTCGATACTTAGCTCACACACCAACACTTGGATTATGGTATCCCAAGGGCTCCACTTTTGATCCCATTGGATATTCAGACTCTGACTATGCTGGCGATCGCATGGACCGCAAGTCAACATCTGGTACATATCATTTCCTCGGACGATCTTTGGTCGGTTGGTCCTCGAAGAAACAGAACTGCATATCACTCTCCACTGCAGAAGCTAAGTACATTGCTGCTGGATCGTGCTGTGCTCAACTACTATGGATGAAGCAAACACTCAAGGACTATGGCGTCAATGTGACGAATGTGCCTCTTTACTGTGACAATGAGAGTGCCATCAAGATTGCTCATAACCCAGTTCAGCACTCGAAGAACAAGCACATCCAAATTCGTCATCATTTTCTTCGTGATCATGTGTTGAAAGGCGACATCTCCATCGACCAGGTCAGCACTGAAGATCAATTGGCCCATATATTCACTAAGCCCTTGGATGAGAAGAGATTTAGCAAGTTGCGATGTGAGCTAAATATGCTAGAATCTTCGAATGTTCTCTGAAATGGACACACATCCTAACACTTCTCCTGACTTGATGATTTAGATGCGCAACACACGAAGTAACGTTTTTCTTCAATCAATGAAGACTAACCCTCTAAGTGTGAAGAAATTAATGAAGAAATTGATTCTCAGAGCCACGACAATTGTACGCGGTGTCTGAAATCAGCTTTCTTATACGGTGGGTTACGCCACCAACCAAAGTTGAAAATCTTCAATTTGAGTTTTTCTTCGTTTTTGAAATTCCTTAGTTTTTCAAATTCTTCAACTTTGCATTGTCTTCACTCTTTCCGGTGTTGTTCTTCATTCGAATATATATATATGAGTTTTAAGTCCTCTACAACATTCACTTATTGTTATTTCTTCAAGATTGATTTCTTCTACTAAGTGAATGTGATCGGACCCTTCCCCCTCTATGCTAAACTCAGCCCAGTCTATTCACAAATTCCTCATATGTGTTCTATTTGGAACTCGTTCAAATTCTTCACTATGTCCTTGACAGCTGAAGAAATTGCGAACGGAAATTTAAAACTTATCTTATCTAAATTTTCGGCTTTACCGCTCAAACCGTTCCGCATCCCACGATATACTTATCTATTCACTCACGATCCTACACGATCGCCACCTCACAGTATGTGGGTGACACATGTCATGCAAATGAGAAGGGTCAGGGGCACGTTCATCCTAAATCTTCGGGCAAACAGTTTTTCACTGCGACTATAAATAACCCCTCACCCCTTCCTCACTTCCTTTACTCCGCTCGATCTCTCTCTCCCGCTCGCGCTTCTCAAACCCTAGAGCCTCCGCTACTCCATCGTCACTGGTGAGGAAGAGCTTCACTACCTCGACCTCGTCGCCGTCGTACTCGCGCCGGCCGCGGAAATCTTCACTCTGCCGCCGCCGTAGCCGTCTTCCTCCGCCAAGTTAGGGCGTGGAAGATCTAAACTGATGAACTTCACATCTGTTCTTCCCAGTTCGTCATGTTCTTCACTTCGGGTAATTAAAAGTTACTTTTAACTGCTCGCTTTGATTCTCAAGTTTTTCTGAAAATCTTCAAAGGTGTTTATTCTTCAATTCTTCACACACACAAACACCTCACATGTTATCTGTTCTTGATTCGTTTCTCTAAGCTATGATTTTATTCAAGATTCCTCAATTGTGTGGATTTGAAATCTATACAACTCTGGAACCTAAGACAAAGAACGCTTAGTGAAATTCCTGAAGACTCATCTAGTCAAATTCCTCAAACTTGTTCCTTTTGAAAAACCCTCTGAGAACGCATATGACCTCCAAATTCCTCGCAACTACACTCTGTTCACAGGTACAAATGTCCGCTGCTGAATCACTAGGTTCTCATCAACTTAACTCATTTGCAGCGTTCCTCGAAGAAAAGTTGCATACTTCTTCAGAGAATTCGATTGTTCAAATTCCTCAACTGAAGAAAATGGCAGATGGTAAGAAGCCACAGAAGGGAGGAAAGAAGCCTGAGGTCATGACTGCTTTTGAGATCCCTGAGGACATTTACGCAGACTATTGCACACCTGATGAGGCCAAGTTTGGTAAGGAGAACAAAAATCAGCGCAAGGTGCGCATACAGAGGATTGAAAGGAGATGGGCACAGGAATGGAGGGAGTACAGGTATGTAACTCCCAAGTACATGAAGAAATTCACACTCAACCCTCCATGCCCAAGACCTCCATTGGCACCAGGCCAGCTGGCGGATCCCACTAGCCTCAAGCGCGGTGAGGATTATCCTGATGAATGGGCAAAGCGCCAAGCCAAACTGGCTAAGCAAGCAAAGGAAACAGTGTGGAAATTCAACACTGACTCTCCTGCTGCTGCTGCCTCTGCTGAGGCCTCTGCCAGTCAGCCCGAGAAGGCTATGCCCGAGAAGCCTGCACACAAGTCCAGTGCTTCACCTTCAATGCCCTCACGGCCAAGCTCCTATGCTATGCCATCAAGGCCAGATTCCTCAAGGCCCTTGAGGGAGTCCTGGACTAGGGGGTGTCTGGATAGCCGAACTATCATCTTTGGCCGGACTCCAAGACTATGAAGATACAAGATTGAAGACTTCGTCCCGTGTCCGGATGGGACTTTCCTTGGCGTGGAAGGCAAGCTTGGCGATACGGATATGTAGATCTCCTACCATTGTAACCGACTCTGTATAACCCTAGCCCTCTCCGGTGTCTATATAAACCGGAGAGTTTTTAGTCCGTAGGACGAACAACAATCATACCATAGGTTAGCCTCTAGGGTTTAGCCTCTCTGATCTCGTGGTATATCTAATCTTGTACTACCCATATCATCAATATTAATCAAACAGGAGTAGGGTTTTACCTCCACCGAGAGAGCCCAAACATGGGTAAAAACATCGTGTCCCTTGTCTCCTGTTACCATCCGCCTAGACGCACAGTTCGGGACCCCCTACCCGAGATCCGCCGGTTTTGACACCGACGTTGGTGCTTTCATTGAGAGTTCCTCTGTGTCGTCGCCTTTAGGCCTGATGGCTCCTTCGATCATCAACAACGACGCGGTCCAGGGTGAGACTTTTCTCCCAGGACAGATCTTCGTATTCGGTGGCTTTGCATTGCGGGCCAACTCGCATGGCCATCTGGAGCAGATTGAAAGCTACGCCCCTGGCCATCAGGTCAGATTCGGAAGTTTGAACTATACGGCTGATGTCCATGGAGACTTGATCTTCGACGGGTTCGAGCCATAGCCAAGCGCGCCGCACTGTCACAATGGGCATGATCTAGCTCTGCCGCCGGACAGTGCCCTGGAGGCCGCACAAGTGTCCGCTCCGACCCTTAGCTCGGAGCCGACTGTGCCGATCGAGGACAGGTGGCTGGACACCACCTTGGGGCTGCTACCTCTATGGCGATAGAGCCAAATACCAACCCTGTCCTTTGTGAAGCTCGTGACTCCAAGGTGCCGGACTCCTCTCCGGACTCCGAACCTTCCGCGCCCCTGCAAACTGAATCCGATTGGGCGCCAATTATGGAGTTCACTGCCGCGGACATCTTTCAATACTCGCCCTTTGGCGACATCATGAATAGACTAAAGTCTCTCTCTTTATCAGGAGAGCCCTGGCCGGACTATGGTCAGGTAGGTTGGGATGCGGACGACGAAGAAATTCAAGGCCCACCCACCACCCACTTTGTAGCCACTGTCGATGATTTAACCGACATGCTCGACTTCGACTCCGAAGACATCGACGGTATGGACGACGATGCAGGAGACGACCAAGAACTAGCGCCTACAGGGCACTGGAAGGCCACCTCGTCATACGACATTTACATGGTGGACATCCCAAAGGATGAGAATGGCGACGGAACAACGAAGGACGACCCCTCCAAGAAACAGCTTAAGCGCCGGCGTCAGCGGCGCCGCTCTAAATCCCGCCACAGCAAAAATGGAGATTCCGGCACCGGACACAATAACACCCCGGACAGTGCCGAAGACAACCCCTCCATCAGGATTCAGCGCAGGAGGATGGAGAAGCCAGCCCTCATGAGAGAGTGGCAGACAGAGAGGTAGAGGACGATAATTATATGCCTCCCTCTGAAGACGAGGCAAGCCTCGACAACGATGAATTTGTCGTGCCCGAGGATCCCGTCGAACAAGAGTGTTTCAAACGCAGGCTCATGGCCATGGCAAGGAGCCTCAAGAAAAAGCAGCAACAGCTTAGAGCAATTCCGGCTCATGCCCCACGATTTGTGATGACAACCGTCACGCCGGATACAGCAATTCCGGCCGGGCCGAACACAGTAGACAAAGCTCATTTGAGCTGCGTCGTGATATAGCCCAATACAGAGGCGCCGCACACCCACTATGCTTCACAGACGAAGTAATGGATCATCAAATCCCCAAAGGTTTCAAACCCGTAAACATTGAATCATACGACGGCACAACAGATCCTGTGGTTTGGATCGAGGACTATCTCCTTCACATCCACATGGCCCGCGGTGATGATCTACACGCCATCAAATACCTCCCACTCAAGCTTAAAGGACCAGCTCGGCATTGGCTCAACAGCTTGCCAGCAGAATCAATTGGTTGTTGGGAAGACCTGGAAGCAGCATTCCTTGATAACTTCCAGGGCACATATGTGCGACCACCAGACGCTGAGGACCTAAGCCACATAATTCAGTAGCCAGATGAATCGGCCAGACAATTCTGGACACGGTTCTTCAAACATAACATCCGCGATGAGTGGCTTGCCCGGCACCTAGGACAGGAAAAGCCGAAATCCATGGCAGCCCTCACATCACTCATGACCCGCTTCTTCTCGGGAGAGGACAGCTGGCTAGCTCGCAGTAACAACCTGACCAAGAGCCCTGGTAATTCGGATACCAAGGACACCAACGGCAGGTCGCGTTGTAACAAGCACAAGCGCCGCGTTAATGGCGACAATACTGAGGATACGACAGTTAATGCCGGATTCAGAGGCTCTAAACCCGGTCAGCCGAAAAAGCCATTCAAAAGAAATACTCCGGGCCCGTCCAATTTGGACCGAATACTCGATCGCTTGTGTCAGATACACGGCAGCCCTGAAAAGCCAGCCAATCACACCAACAGGGATTGTTGGGTGTTCAAGCAAGCAGGCAAGTTAACTGCCGAAAACAATGACAAGGGGCTGCATAGCGATGACGAGGAGGAGACCCGGCCGCTGAACAATAGAGGACAGAAGGGTTTCCCCCCACAAGTGCGGACGGTGAACATGATATACGCAACCCACATACCCAAAAGTGAGCGGAAGCGTGCACTCAGGGACGTATATGCGATGGAGCCAGTCGCCCGAAAGTTCAATCCGTGGTCCTCCTGCCCGATCACCTTTGATCGAAGGGACCACCCCACTAGCATCCGCCATGGCGGATTCGCCGCATTGGTTCTAGACCCAATCATTGACGGATTTCACCTCACTAGAGTCCTGATGGACGGCGGCAGCAGCCTGAACCTGCTTTATCAGGATACAGTGCGCAGGATGGGCATAGACCCCTCAAGGATTAAACCCACAAAGACGACCTTCAAAGGCGTCATACCAGGTGTAGAGGCCAACTGTACAGGCTCAGTCACACTTGAAGTGGTCTTCGGATCCCCAGATAACTTCCGAAGCAAAGAGTTAATCTTCGACATAGTCCCGTTCCGCAACGACTATCATGCACTGCTCGGACGAACCGCATTTGCAAAGTTCAATGCGGTGCCGCACTATGCATACCTCAAGCTCAAGATGCCATGCCCTCGAGGAGTCATTACGGTCAAGGAAACACTAAACGCTCTCTCCGAACGAAGGAGCATACAGCGGCTCTCGCGGCGGAAGTACAAAGCAGCCTCTTAAGGCAATTCTCGAGTCCGGCCGTTAAGAGGCCGGACACCGTCAAGTGCGCCCGGAGTAACCTACAATAAGACCGCCTAGCACGTTCCGAGCACGCGTAGCAATGCGGAGCCAACCCCAGCCCTCGTGAAATCGCTAGACCAGTACTACGCGTACATAACTACGCTCTGGAGATACCATGGGCATAGGGGTAGGGGCTCAACCGCACCAGGGGCTCCCAATTGCGTCATTCCTTTTTTTCTCTTATTCGCAGGACTCCGTTTTCCAGAAGCTCTGTCCGGCAGTAGACTTGCCGAACTCACGATGCAACAGCCAAGGAAGCAGAAAAGCTACGTCGAGTGTCCAGGTGGTCTCTATTACGAGCAGTATACCTGTTTTACATACCACCCCGCAGCCTACCCCTGGAGGGGGACATGTTAAATAGTCCCATCCCTTGCTTTCGCACTATTTGTATCGTTCTGCTTTCATTACAGTTTTTTTGAATAAACAATGCATCGCTTTTCGCCTATTATTGCATTCCTTTTTCTATCTAAACATGTTCACTTATGACATGTTGCATCCGTACGCTTTGGTACGGCTAAATACACCAGGGGCTTAAGTTCCCCAAAATATGGTGTGATAAGTCCGAACACATTCACAAGTGCGGCACCCCGAACTTATAGCATTATATGCATCGGCTCCGAATCATGTGTTGGGTCAATACTTGGGTTTGCCCGGCTCCCATGTTTTGGTACCTTACGTTCCGTTATATCGGCTAAGGTAGCGTTGGGAGAACCACTGCGATTGTGCCCCAGTTGAGCTGGGTTGAGCACCTCAGTGGAGAAAGCTAAAACTGACCGTCATGATAGGGCGAGAGCCGGTCACTGTTCGAGAGGTTTTTTCGAGTCCCTAAAGACTTATGCCGCTTAGAGCGAGGAGTCGGCTTTGTCCGGCCTAGGCGTGGATAGCGCCCCGAATTCGGTCTTCCGAACACTAGGGGCTTCGCCGAAATTTAAAATTATAGAATTCTATGTCTAAGTGGGAGTGTTCAAGCATTATAAGTCCGGTTGCCTCGTTCGTTGTGTTGAGCGCCTCTCTCGAAGGACCCAAAAATGGGAACAAGAGCGCTCAAGTTTATCCCGAACACCCCAGCACTCGTGGCATGGGGGCTGAAGCCAACAACTTGCCATCTCTCAAATTTGATAAACGGCCACACAGAAGGTAATATTTTAAATTAACAAGCGTTGCTTAGCGCACATGAACAAAGTTTTCAGCGCACAGGATAACAAAATGCGAGTCTACTCAAAAATTACATCTTTGGGGCATTCACCCGCTATAAGGCGGGCACCCTTCAGGACACTCTTATAGTAAATCTCGGGCGTGCGATACTCCTTGCCCGGCGGTGGCGCGTCCGTCACAACCTTCTCGGCGTCCATCTTGCCCCAGTGCACTTTAGCGCGGGTAAGGGCCCGACGGGCACCTTCAATGCAGACGGAATGCTTGATGACTTCAATCCATGGACAGGCGTCCACCAGCCGCCGCACCAGACCGAAGTAGCTCCCAGGCATGGCTTCTTTAGGCCACAGCCGAACTATGAGGCCCTTCATGGCCTGTTCGGCCACCTCGTGGAGCTCGACCAACTGCTTCAGGTGGTCGCTCAGGGGCACCGGATGTCCGGCCTCAGCATATTGAGACCAGAACACCTTTTCTGTCGAGCTCCCCTCCTCGGCTCGGTAGAATGCGACAGCATCGGACACGCTATGGGGCAGATCTGCGAACGCTCCTGGAGAGCTCCGAATCCGGGTAAGTAACAGATAATTCACTTTTACATGCTTGCTTTACATGAAGAATGCCTTACCCGCCGCTATCTTTTTTATTGCCTCAATCTCCTGGAGGGCTTTTTGGGCTTCGGCCTTAGCGGCTTTGGCACTCTCAAGAGCCGAGGCGAGCTCGGACTCTCGAGTCTTCGAGTCACGCTCCAAACTCTCGTGTTTTTCCACGAGAGCCTGGAGCTCTTGCCGCACCTCCGCCACCCGCGCCTTCTGCTTCTCTCGCTCGGTGCGTTCCACGGCTGCATTGCTTTCGGCCTTGGACACCGCCTCCTGCAGGGTTGCCACCTCATTCGTGGCCCCTGCAATACTCACGTATTCCTGTCTTTTTTTTGCAACCAAATCCTTTCTATAAGGTATTACTTTAATAAGGTATTACTTACCTTCCTGGTCCTCGAGCTGCTTCTTGGCACGGCCGAGCTCGTTCTCGGACCGCTCGAGGCTCTGCTTCAATCCATTGACCTTCGCAGTCAGTGCGGCAGAAGTCAGCAGCGTTGCCTGCATTCCCATATTGACATGTTTATGTTAGACTCCTGCGTATATCTTTTTAGATCCTTAGTTCGGCTTTTCTTTCCGAACACCAAACTGAGCATTAGGGGCTACTGTCTATGTGGTACTATTTTTACATATCTTAATTACATACCTCAAAGCCTGTTAGAAGGCTGGTACAAGCTTCCGTCAACCCGCTCTTGGCGGACTGAACTTTTTGGATCACCGCACTCATAACAGTGCGGTGCTCCTCGTCGATGGAGACGCCGTTGAGCACCTCCAGCAAATTATCTGGCGCCTCCGGTTGGACGGAGGTCACCCGCGTCGCAGTCTCGCCCTTCTTATGAAGGGGCCGTCCGCTGGACTCCGGAACCACTAAGGGTTCCGGTGCGGAGTCCGGCCCAGGGCCGAACTCAGAACCCTTTGGGGGTTGATCCCCCTCGTGCCCAAAGTCTGGGAGGTTGCCTTGCGGCACCTCCGAGACCTCCTCCTCCTCCTGGCCGAGCCCCTTTTGGGACTCCACCGCGGCATCGTCTGCGTCACGGGGGGAGGAGGCGGTCGGAAGTGAAGCACTATTCACATCCGACGGATCCAGGGAACCGCTCGACGAAGCGGGAGCTCGTCCTTGGGCGGGCTACATGGTTGTATTCGGCGTTAGAAGACACTATGTGACAAATGAAAAATCATGAGTTATTCTGGAATCGGACACTTACGATCTCGCCAGGGGCTTGGCCCTCAAAGGCCCCTCCTCTTCACCGTCGTCGGCATTGGCGGAGTAGTCCAGAGGAAGGGTCCTTCCCTTCTTGGACCCTCCGGCCTCCCCAGTTGGGGACGTCTTCCTTTTCTTCTCTCCCCCCGCTAGGGGAGAAGCCTCTTTCTTCTCCTCATCGTCTTCGCGGGAGGGGTCCGCCCCGGAGTCGTCGGATGATGAGTCCGATAACACCTGATGCCGGGAACTATTTCGAGTTCCCGTGGCCTTCTTCTCCAGCACCATGTGAGGTGCCGGAACCAGCAGCCCCATTAAGCGGGCGTCCGCTGGGTCTTCTGGCAAAGGAGCCGGACAGTTAACCTGATCGGACTTCCTCAACCAGTCCTGTTAAAGGTAAGGGAGTTTAGATCCCACATAGAGTGAGACTATGAAAAAAGTGTCATGTAAAGGGTAAAATAGCTTACCTCGCCGGCTTGACGCTGCGAGTTGAATCCGCGATCTTCGGTAGCGGATGCAGGAGCCTCGGCGCCCTTGAACAGCACCTTCCAGGCATCTTCGTACGTAGTGTCGAAGAGCCCGCTCAAGGTTCGGTGCTATGCCGGATCAAACTCCCACAATTTGAAGGCCCGTTGTTGGCACGGGAGGATCCGGCGTATGAGCATGACCTAGACTACGTTGACAAGCTTGAGATTCTTGTTCACCAGCTTTTGGACGTAGGCTTGAAGTCCGGTCAGCTCTTTCGAATCTCCCCACGTTAAGCCCGTCTCTTTGCAGGAGGTGAGCCGTGTGGGGAAACTAGATCGGAATTCGGGGGCCGCCGCCCATTTGCAGTCGCGCGGCTCGGTGATGTAGAACCATCCTGATTGCCACCCCTTTATTGTCTCCACGAAGGAGCCCTCGAGCCATAGGACGTTGGCCATCCGGCTCGCCATGGCACCTCCGCACTCCGCTTGGCGGCCGCCCACTACCTTCGGCTTGACATTAAAAATCTTCAGCCATAAGCCGAAGTGGGGCTGGATGCAGAGGAAGGCCTTGCACACGACGATGAACACCGAGATGTTCAGGATGAAGTTCGGGACCAGATCGTGGAAATCTAGTCCATAGTAGAACATGAGCCCCCGGACAAATGGGTGAAGTGGAAAACCTAGTCCGCGGAGGAAGTGGGTAAGGAACACCACCCTCTCATGGGGCCTGGGGGTAGGAAGGAGCTGCCCCTTGTCAGGGAGCCGATGCGCGATGTCGCTGGATAAGTATCCGGCCTTCCGCAGCTTTTTGACTTGTTCCTCTGTTACGGAGGAAACCATCCACTTGCCTCCCGCTCCGGACATGGCTGGGGAAGGTTGAGGCGAGATGTGCGGACTTGGGCGCTGGAGCTCGAGTGCGCGGAAATGGATAAGCAAAGGAGGAAGAAGGCGTAGGTACAAAGGTGGATCCTTATCCCCTTATCTGGACGGACGAAACTATGTGTCCCCACCAGCCTGGTAAAACTCGCTTATCTCCCAAGCGCCGTAATCAGTGGCACGGTTGGGTTACCCATGCCCGTATTGATGAGAATCCCGGAATAAGGGGACACGATCTCTGCTTTGACAAGACGTGCCAAGGAAACCGCTTCGCTAAACGCGCTACAATTCAAATAAAGGCCTGGCCGTGGTGTGATGTCACGCCACGAAATACGTCAGCAGATTGAACTTGTGTAAATATTATTCTCTCTACGGTGGTATGTGGAACTTATTTTGCATGGCCGGACACTATTCTTGTGTTCAAAATCTTCTATGAAGTATTCGGAGGAGGAACCCGCCTTGCAATGCCGAAGACAATATGCGCGCCGGACTCGTCGTCATTGAAGCCTAGTTCAGGGGCTACTGAGGGAGTCCTGGACTAGGGGGTGTCTGGATAGCCAAACTATCATCTTTGGCCGGACTCCAAGACTATGAAGATACAAGATTGAAGACTTCGTCCCGTGTCCGGATGGGACTTTCCTTGGCGTGGAAGGCAAGCTTGGCGATACGGATATGTAGATCTCCTACCATTGTAACCGACTCTGTGTAACCCTAGCCCTCTCCGGTGTCTATATAGACCGGAGAGTTTTTAGTCCGTAGGACGAACAACAATCATACCATAGTTTAGCCTCTAGGGTTTAGCCTCTCTGATTTCGTGGTAGATCTACTCTTGTACTACCCATATCATCAACATTAATCAAGGAGGAGTAGTGTTTTGCCTCCACCGAGAGGGCCCGAACCTGGGTAAGAACATCATGTCCCTTGTCTCCTGTTATCATCCGCCTAGACGCATAGTTCGGGACCCCCTACCCGAGATCCGCCGGTTTTGACACCGACAACCCTCACGACAAATTTCTCAGACTGCTCCTTCCAAGTCCTCAGCTCCTCCGTCAAAGTCTTCAGCTGCTCTGACAAAATCCTCGGCACCTGTGCATATCGCGACGTGCCAAAGGACTCAAGGCTTCTCTATTGCCTCAGGAGCATCTACAAGCTCCTCTGCTGCTCGAAATTCCTCAGCTGGTCCCTCTCTGCTGAAGAAAAAGGCCACTGCTGGACGAGGCACTCGCCCAAGTCCTCACAAGAAGCAAGTCGCCTTCCATGTACCTTCTGATGATGATGAGGCTGATGATGAAGAACTTGCCGAGATCATCAGAAACAGGCAGGCCAGGGCCGCTAGAGCCAAAGGCAGCAATGTGCCACTGATGTTGGATCCCAAGCTGATCCTTGATTACATTGACTTATGGCACAAGGACCCCAACACGCCTTTGTCGGAGATGAACCTCACTCTTGGTCAAAGCCATGTCCTCACTGCCTTCATTGAAGAAGAGAAATGGAAATTTGAGCAAGGCAGAAGTCTGAAGAAAGCGTAGTACAAGAAACAGCGCTACCTCAAGGACAATGTCCTCACTCTCACTCCTGATCAGCTCATTGCTCTGCAAGCTGAAATCAAGCAATTGAGTGATGAATTTTGATCACTATTATGCTGACTGGAAGGGCGCCAAGGTGTGTTTTCTCAATCTGACGAAGAAATTCACTTCAAGTGCTGCTCCACCTGTGTACGTTGAAGTTACTCAGGCTGAGGCATCTACTCAGCCTACTAAAGAAAATGCCAGCACTGCTGATGACAATCAGGCTGCTGAAGAAAATGAGAGTGCCAGGGCTGATGACTCCATTCCAGCTGCTGAAGATATTGCCAGGGCATCCACTAGTGGTGCTCCTGAAGAAAGTGAACAAGTAAGGGCAACTGCATCCGTTGCGCCTGAGGAAAATGAACCAATTTCCTCTGCACCTCCTGCGCCTACACCAACTCCAATCCTTCCATCTACATCAGATGCAAAGAAGACCAAGGCTGCAGAACGTGCAACTGTGAATAAAAGGAAGGCATCAGCTTCATCAAATTCTTCAGCTCCGAAGAAGATGAAGACTCTGATCAGTTCAATTGACAATCCAATTGATGCCGTTCCAGTTTCATCAATGCCATCAAAGGACCTTGTTCCTTTTGGTAAAGACTATGTGATTCCTGATGAATCTGATGAAGAAACTCCTTCTACTGCTTCTTCAGAGCAGTTAGACGAAGAAATTGAAGTGGATAAGATCCCTTCAACCCCAATCATTTCCTCACCTTTGCCTCAGTTTACTGCTGAAGAGGCAGGTGTTGAAGAAATTGAAGAGGAGGATGTGGACATTGGATGTACCACTCCTGTGCTCAATGATGAATTTTGGGACAGTCAACATCCCAACTCTCTAATGTTCACTCCCCTTCAAGCTATTCCTCAGTCCCCTGCCGCCACTGAAGTGCAAATGGGATCTGAAGAACCTCATGCAACCCCAAGTGTTCATGAAGAAATTCCAGCCACTAGTGCTGAAGAACAAGTCAATGAAGAATTGACGATCCAGGCTGTAGCTGAAGAAGAGCCTAAAATTCCTCAGCCCGAGGAACCTGAGATTGCGATTCCTAAAGTGGTACTGCAATTGACTGACACTCCTCAGCCCAAGCCAAAGGATCCTTTCTCTAAGAAGCAAAAATTCAAGGCTGATGATTTCTTCGGCGAGCACGTGTTCTTCACTGACTTCAACCCCTATGACAATGCTCGTCTTAGAAGGAAGCGTTTCTGGACTGCCAGCCAGACCAACTTCTATTCCTCAGTGCTCTACAACAAGGACAAAGTCTTCGATCATGAGCATATTCCTCATGTAGAAATGGATTCCATGCCATGCTTCTCTCAAGTCCTTATAGCATGATTCATGACGCTGGCTTGCTCAATTTCTGCTCTAACATTGTTGATTGGAATGAAGAACTTATTCTTCAGTTCTACGCAACTTTGCATATCACAGGCGATGCTGCTGACGTCAACTCATGGGTGTTGGACTGGATGACCGAAAACACTCATTACAAGGCACCAGCCACTGAATTGCTTCGTGCCCTACCAATCAGTCCTCCACTTGACGGTGCTCGTTGTCTGTATGATGAGCCTAAACTCACCGATCACTATATGCAAGTGCTCATGAAGCCGCTGAAGCCAGGACAAGCTCCAAGGACCAAATTCCTCGTGAAGGAATTGCTCTATGTGCCAAGGACAATCTACCGTATTCTGACGAAGACCATGAGTCCCATCAAAGGCCATGACTCATCCGATGAAGAAGTTATCAGAATGATGAAGAATATGCTTTTCAACATCATGCATGGCATCCCCATCAATTATCATGACTAGTCGGCAACCCGTGCACTTGCACGGGCTAGATATAATTTATTATGATAATACCATTATAAAGTAATTGTTTCGAAACCTCATTCCAAGAAGATGAATCACTTTCAATTGTAAATTCGCTCATAAGGAACGTGGTAACCCTAAAAAATATGAAAATCATGTTGATGATAGGGAAATATAATATTATGTAGTAGCCGGCTATCCACAAAGCAATTTAATTTTATTACCTCTACACTTATACTCTACCCCCATAAAGTTAATATAGCATGTTGTTTTCAGATTATATTTGTATGTAATCTTTTGTATGCTATTTAATTGCAAACATACTTTTGAGTTATCCTCAGAGTAAATACAATAGAATTATTTCGTTGTTCTCTCCAAATGGGAAGCTATTTTGGCGAATAAAATAATAGTTGAATAGCATACTGCTGAATAGCTATTTTGGTACATGGTAAACTAATAGAAAATGCTATTCGCCCTGCAATAGTTGATTGCTTTGTGTAACTACAACCTTTGGTGGGAAAAAATACTTTAGGTAGGAAAATTATTTTTTAGTTGATATGTTAATATTTTGTACGTTAACTGGTCGTCATTGTGATAATCGTGTGCACTGCACCATAAATAAATATATTTATTTATTTTTAATATTGTTCTCTGGAAAAGGCATGGAAATTTTGTCAGTTAGCATGTACGAATCTAATTCTCACATTGGAATTCTTTATAAATAATTGTCTAGTATTAAAAGTTTGTTATGAAGTTATGATTCAGCCCCTGCATGTAGACTGCTTTGATACATTTTCTCAAATGGACATGGAATTTGGTTGATTACCATACATAAATCAGTAACATATATACATGCACAACAAACGAATATCTCTAGTAATCTTGGTACTCAAGTTAGAATAGATTTGATAAGGGGTCGGCAAATACATGGCCACTGTGTTATCCTTTTATGCAAAGTAATCTCCTTAATATGGAAACAAAATTAATGTATAGAACAAAAACTATTTATTGTATCATATATACCACCAATTTTATTTCATGAGTTTATTATTGAGTTAATGGGATATCCGAGGCTGGCAATAAATGCAGTCCTATGAACGGCTAGACGGCGAGATGCATTTCCCCCCTTTTTGTCTTTGTTGGAGTAAAAAATTTAGCTAGTATGCATGTATCTCATGCATAACTCTAAGTCTATATAATCATACCCGAACATTCCACAAGCTCTTGTCATGATATTGACCATATCATCCTAGTCTTACCATATGTTGAAAAAACTATATTACCTTTTAAAAAAAACTTTTCCAGTAATAGGAGTGCTATTGACTATTTGAATATTTAGCCTGGACTACTTTCTTCTCGTCAGTATTCAGAACATGAACCAATATATCCTTGGAGTGTGGTGTGCCAAATACTTACTGTATATGTATGTGATCTAATGCTTTTAACATCAGTAATGCTAGATAAAATTGTGCTACGAACCTATGAAGATACTGAACCCAATCAGTGCATTAAGATTATTCAGAGAAATAAAGGTAATATCATTCATGAAGCCCTTCAATTATATTGTGATACGATGCGCATAGGTGTAGCTAAAGATGAATCCAGCCAGAAATCTGGGAAGATATGCTGAAGCACTCATCAGCAAATTACTTTAATATTCGATACTGCTTAAAAAGAGATACTTGTAAGTGTATCAACCTAATAAAATTCACACAAATTCGTGTGAAAATTTACATATGACAACTCTATGTGAGATCAGATCAGACTCAACAGGATAGATACAACTGGATCAAACCTTTTATCTCTAAGTAACCATCGATTCCGACACGGCGATCAACCCCTTCAACTATAATCTTGCACTGGCATTTTTCTCTCCCATCTTCTTAGCTGCAGTACCTACAAAGAAGCAACCACATTAGCTTGCTCCTTTAATAGACTTCACTATGGTGTTCCACTGATTGTTCAAGAGGCGAGATCACATATAGCCCTGTGACCGAGGTAAACTTTGATGTGAAATTACACCAACCATTTAGAGTTACAGTACCTCGTAACACAACTTGGTGATGATTTAAATGAGGAACCTATGTGCATGTGCTCATGGCTCGATCGTTTGGTTCAAGGCATAAAAGTACGGGATGCAGTAATGGAAGAATTATGGGAGAAACACGTGCAAGTGGATTGACGGCCTGATGTTGCTTTTGGCAGTGCCCTTAGCTAGACTTTGAGCATCAACTTGATGTGGTTCTACACCAGATTCACAACTTCCAGAATTGATGATGGAACCTGCGACAGTCATGTTGCATTCTTAATTACAAACTTCAATAGAGACTCACACTCTGGTACAGGCCATCTTTATGTACACATGAGCCATCAATGTAGAAACTTATTAAATATGTTACTTGTGCACGTGTGTTTGATAAATAGGACATAAATTAGGCCAGATAAATATGAAAGAATATATAGTAACACATCACCTTGCTGGTATAGATAATAGATTGACCGTGACTATATTTAAATAGGTATACCCTAACTAAAACTGTAGGAAATACAACTGCACCATAGAACTACAGTTAAATTCCAGAGATTAAATTGGTCAGACTACCTTATTACCAAAGTTCTTTTGCCCTAAATTAGTATCCACAAAAATATGAATATAAGCTTCAGTTAATGTTTGGGGTTGTTTGTGTAGAAGGGTTCAATTGTTAGCATCGATGTAAGATGATAAGTGAACTGCGTATGGATATATAACATCTTAAGATGCTACTGAAGATTTGGATCGATAGAATGCAAGCAAAAGATAAAATTAACTTGAAATATAAACAGTACTAAAATCCATGTCATGATATTTAAAGAACAAATTAAACATCAGCAACACATATCTAAGTCCTCGATAAGCTGTTGGCAAGACTACAGTAGAGCTCAAGCGATTACCAGAAGCAGACTAAGCTGTCTACATTGTTCTAGAGAGTGAAAATTTTATTTTAGAGTTACCTCACCTAGAACACACATATGGATGAGACATCTGTGTGTAATATTGAGGCTACAATTGTTATAGCAAGTGGCAAGTGCTACAGCCTGTACGTCAGGTTTATCAGGTGGAGCTTCAATGACCTGCGCATTCTGTAGTCTAAGATATGACAACTTAAGCAACCTAATAAGACAACGACATTCTAACAATGGACATGCCTTAGATATGGCTTTGGCACCCGGGGGTGGAGTTTCGACTGGAGAACTGGCTCGATGAAAACTAATTATGATAGATTTTTACTGACATACCGGAAGAAACAAACACAGAAAGCAATCAAATAAATTTAATGACAAAAGATGTTTATCCCAGATGTGAAACAATCATGATTATAAACTGGAGGCACAAATTATAGGAAACCTTTTGTGATTTTACATAGCCAAGCTTCAACCACTGAATCAGAGACCTGATTGGAGTTGAAGATGCATATCCAAGATCTGACAAAAAAAATATGATCCCAAACAGGAGGCACAAATTAGATGAAATCTCTCGTGATTTCACACAGTCAAGCATCAAGCACAGAATCTAAGACGTGATTGGGGATCATGATGCGTGTCAAAGATGAGGAATAAAACTTGATTCTAAACATGAGGCACAAATTAGATGAAACCTCTCGTGATTTCACACAGCCAAGCTTCAACCACTGAATCGGAGACGTGATTGGAGATGAGGTAGCCGCTCCATGCTGCAGCGATGCTAGACTTGAGGGAAGAGACAGAATTGGAGATGAGGTAGCCGCTCCATGCCGCAGCCAGAATTTCAGTCTCACGTGCTGCAGTTATTCTCATGGGTATAGGTTTAGTTTAGCACTACATAGCAATCTAGTTCATTCATAAATAAGAGTTCAACACACCATTGGGATAAAAAATCATACATAGTTTGGAGGTCTCCCTCGCCTGATCCTGAATTTGACCCATAAATAGGTTCTGATACACAACTATAAATATATTAAGTAAGATCAATTACCGGAGGTGGCTGCTGCTGTTGTTTTTTTGGCAAGAAAGCATGCATGATTGCCAAGTGCAAACAGGAGCCATGGAATAATTATTCCTTCTCCAGCAACAGTAAGGTGTGCTTGCTGCCATCTTGTTCGTCCCAAACTAAAAAAGATTAGGACTCCTCTCCTGCCATTGGTGACATCTACACATCTGATTCACCACCACAGCATGAGAAGGACATCTGATCTGCAAAAGAGAAAAAAGAAGTTGCCGCACTGGCTTGTGGAGCAGGCTATGGAGTTGACAACGTTGGTATTAGGGCGTGGAACGAAGTGGGAAGAGATTACGACGACGCTGGAATAGACAACGGACGGCACTTGAATCAGCCCTGCTGCCCCAGCACCAGCTGAGCAGCTTCCTCCTCGCTGCTGCGTGTGGACGTACACCTTGGGGGCCTCACGCGCGTGGCTTCCAACTGACAATGACGGATGGCAGTGGAGGTGGGAACGCATGCTGCTACCAAGCCCCGTACTACAAAACCACCCTGAGCGCGAGGAAAGATTCGGCCGCGGCGGACGTGCCGAAGGAGAAGGCATGTGCGGGGAAAGAGGAGACCCCGTAGGATCCTGTGAGGGTTTTTTTTACGTCAGATCCTGTGATGATTTAGAAGTAAGAATCAACGCTCAGATTTCCTATCCTATTTCTTTATAAGAGAAACATGGAGAGTCCAAGGAGAGAATGACTTGCACAGCCATAACTCGTGAGCAACCATAATTTGTTTTTTTCTGATGAACCCCACACAATTTCGTAAGATCTAGACCGCAATAATTTGCTCCCACCAGATGAACGGTCGGTAATTTCTAATTAACGTGGTAATTTCTAGGGAGTCGCTAATTAGTATAGGTATAGATAGATAGATAGATTTCTTCATGAGGACTCTGGCGAATGTTGCACTTTCTCCATTTGAGCTGAAGCCTTATGCGTCGTGCATCATGAGATTCCTCAGAACAAGGTCTTCACTCAACTACAAGGCTGATTTTCAGAATCACCTCAGCTACTTGCCCCCTATCGAAGTCCTCAAAAGCGGACAATTTCCTCATCTGATGAGAAGGGCAAGGCACCAGCCGTGATCGATGAAGGCATTCGTCCATTGGATGGTCAGTTCCGCAAAGCTGCATCTTACTCCACCAATGATGACTCTGCCACTCATGATACTGCTGCCAATGCTACCAAGACAAGTCCTCAAGCTACTGCTGACTGATCGTGAACTGCTGATAAGTCTTCACCAGAAGGTGGATCGCAACCACAAGTGGGTTAAGCATCAGTTTGGTTCTATTCTTCACAACATGACTTCCACGCATAATGCAGTGAAGAAAAACCACTACTACCTCCATGAAGTGTTTGATCGCACCTGGGCTATTCTGTCCCATCTATATGGTGAAGAAGATCTGAAGCAAATGGGCTTCAAAGAAGACTTTGACTGGTCTGCTCCTCCACCGAAGAAATTCAAGAGGGTCAAGGTTCCCTCCGTGGTGGCCAGCTCATATTCTTCATCACGCGCCACGGACGGGCATGAAGACTTGGATGACACTGCAGCATGCCCTACTTCGACTCAAGACCCTGACAACACTGGCGCTCCTCCATCAACATGATATTCTTCAGGGGCGTTAGTCCTCAGTTTCAACCCTTTTGGTCATTCGATGACAAAGGGGGAGAAATTTGAGTTAGTCTTCAAGCGGGTCTATCTTATATGGGCGTTTTTTTGCTAAGTTACAACTCTCGTTCTTCTGATGACTTTGCTGGATCGAGTTGTAATCTTAAACTCTATGGTGACCTGATACTTTTGATGTGTTCTTCTGCATGCTTATTCCTCATTAATGTTAATGCACGCATGCTGAATTACATTCGTCACCATATTTCATCATGCATTTCAAATTCTTCATATTAGATATCAAATGCGTGTATGAATTACAAGATATAGGTGGAGATCTCCATGATTATACTCTTCAAGTGTGCATTGCTTCAAAAGCAAATTCCTGACTATGCACATCTTCAGGGGGAGTTCTTCTATATCTTGCAATCAAATTCCTCAACACCAGTATTTACACTTCATATATTTATCCCCGTTGAAAACTTAACCTATATTGTCATCAATCACCAAAAACAGGGAGATTGTAAGTGCATCTAGTGCCCCTTAGTGATTTTGGTGTATTGAAGACTTATAGGTTAAGGGACTGATGCGTTTGTGAGTGTACACATGTCTATAAGTCTATGAGGAGTTTGATATTTATAGAGAAAGTCGACCCCTAAAAATGAAGTTCTTCGTCTGAAGACTTTGGATAACTGAAGACTTTCTGAAGACTTTGAAAGTGAAGAAATTGGTGTGACCTTGAAGACTTGGTATTCATTCGAGGAACATGAAGCGTGAAGACTTTTGTTTTCGTAGTTTCATTTTCTCTTTCTTGAGTCATAGGAAACACCATACTATTAAAGGGGGTCGAGGAAATACTAAGGAAACATTTCCATGTGATGCTCAACTCAAAATCCTACACCTACCAATCCCTTTGAGTGAAGCCATTGGAAATCTCATACAGTTCAGTCATATTCATCAGTGACAGAGACAAAGTTCTTTTGGTCTCTGAGGAATTTGTTCTGACTGAGGAGTTAGGAATTCACCAGTGTGAATTACCTACACAGTGAGGAACATGATAGCCCTGAGGATTTTGATAGTCAAAATTCTGACCGTTGCTGTGCTATGCGCCAGCGGTTCCAAAATATCTACCCACCTAACGGTCATATCAGACAAGGGCATTTATGTCTTATCATGTCGGGCTGCTCCCTAGGCTATAAATAGCCGCCCCCTTCAACCACTAGTTGGTTGGCTGCTTCGAGAGAAACTGACACTTGTCAATTGAGAGCATCCCAGCCTCCGAGGACTTTGAGCGAAAATCATCAAGTGAGGAAAACCCAAAACCCAACACCTACAAACCCAAAGTGATTGAGCATCACTGAAGAGATTGATCCTACGTGGATCTGACGCTTGTTTCCTTTGAAGACTGTGCTTCTTCCAGACAGTTAGGCGTCAAGGTCTAGAGCATCCAAGAGGAATTGTGGATCGCCGAGTGACCAAGTTTGTGAAGATTCGGAAGTCACCTGAAGACTTACCATGAGTGATTGGGAGAGGTCTGTGTGACCTTAGCTCAAGGAGAATACGGTGAGGATTGTGTGTCCGGGACTGGGTGTCCTCGAGTTTAAATACTCAGCCGCTCCAACCTGATGTACAACTGAGACAGCAGTTGGAACTGGTCTACCAAATCATTGTCTTCACCAAGCCTACTGGTTCTATTTCCTCAACTCTTTCATTTCCTCATGTCTGTTGTTGTGTGCCTATTCATATCTATTTGAAGACTTTGACTGAAGACTTTCTCAATTTCCTCAGATCAATTTCTTCAGTCTGTCCGTTCTTCTTTCTTGTGTTATCCTGTGTTTACGCTTTCTGTACTCTGTGTTTGTCTTCATCTCGCCATGATGACTATGCTTGTGTTCTGTTATGTTTACTGTTGAGTACTTATTCCGCTGCTAGTAGTTCTTCATTTAGAAATTTCCTCACCAGCAAATTCCTCAGTGAAGAATTCATAAAAATCGCCTATTCACCCCCCTCTAGTTGATATAACGCACTTTCAAAGTTACCTCTCGCTTCCAAGCAGGATTCGTGATCGGGGAACTATAGAGCTCAGCTATTCCAAACTCGGTCATCCCTTCCAATGTTAAATTTCTTTCTTATGAAAATATGAAAAAGAGTGTCACTTGTTCTCTAGAAGCTATGCAACATCCTTGGGTGAAAGGAGCTTTAGCCGTCACGGGCAAGATCCTTGGGTGAAAGGAGCTTTAGCCGTCACGGGCAAGCTCCGCAAGGAAAATACGGACCTCAAGAAACAAGTCAATAAGCTTGAGGAGGAGAATCGTATCATGAGGGGCATCATCGCCAAGAAGATCACAACACCAACTCTGAAGAAGGAGACATAATCACTTGGGTATGGGCACTCCCCTTGGCAACTGCCAAGCTTGGGGGAGTTGCCCTGGTATCGTATCACCATCACACCCCTATCTTTACTCTTTTACTTAGTTCGATCCTTTTGGTAATATCTTGATCTAGTAGAATAAAGTTTTGGTATGATTTAGTTTTGAGTTTTCCTTTGTGATCCCTCTATGTAATCAATACCGTGAGCTATATATAACAAAGATTAGTGTTGAGTCAAGGGCTTTGCTATCTTGCTATGATCTTGAGAAAATAGAAAGAATAAAAAGAGATAAAAGAGTTCATATTGATCTTATGGATAGTAATGACTTCACACATAGAGAGTATGAGGCTTAAAAGTTGTTGAGAGTTGGCAAACATAGTTTTGGTCATCGTTGCAATTAATAGGAAGTAATAAAGAAAGAGAGGTTTTCACATATAAATATACTATCTTGGACATCTTTCATGATTGTGAGCACTCATTAAAGTATGACATGCTAAAGAGTTGATGTTGGACAAGGAAGACAACATAGTGGTTTCTGTTTTCTCACATATCAGTTAAAGTATATTGTCATGGATCATTCAAACATGTTGAGCTTGCCATTCCCCCTCATGCTAGCCAAATTCCTTGCACCAAGTAGAGATACTACTTGTGCTTCCAAATATCCTTAAACCTAGTTTTGCCATGAGAGTCCACCATACCTACCTATGGATTGAGTAAGATCCTTCAAGTAAGTTGTCATGTTGCAAGCAATAAAAATTACTCTCTAAATATGTATGACTTATTAGTGCGGAGAAAATAATCTTTATACGATTGTGTGATATGGAAGTAATAAAAGCAACGGATTGCATAATAAAGGTTCATATCACAAGTGGCAATATAAAGTGACGTTCTTTTGCATTAAGATTTTGTGCATCCAACCCTAAAAGCACATGACAACCTCTGCTTCCCTCTGCGAAGGGCCTATCTTCTACTTTATGTCTTTTACATTATGCAAGAGTCAAGGTGATCTTCACCTTTCCCTTTTTCATTTTATCCTTTGGCAAGCACCTCGTGTTGGAAAGATCCTGATACATATATCCAATTGGATATAAGTTAGCATGGACTATTATTGTTGACATTATCCTTGAGGTAAAACATTCGGAGGCAACACAATAAGCCCCTATCTTTCTCTGTGTCCAATTAAAACTCCAGAACCATAAGTATTGCGTGAGTGTTAGCAATTGTTGAAGACTAAATGATAGTTGAGTATGTGAACTTGCTGAAAAGCTCTTATATTGACTGTTTCCTATGTTATGATAAATTGCAGTTGCTTCAATGACTGGGATTATAGTTTGTTAGTTCTCAATGAAGTTTTTGAATCATACTTGACATTGTGAATAGATTGTTACTTGAGCATAAGAAATCATATGACAATATATATATACATATGTTGCTGTTGTAAGAATGATCATGATGCCCTCATGTCCGTATTTTATTTTTTGACACCTCTATCTCTAAACTTGTGGATATATTTTTCGATATCGGCTTTCGCTTGAGGACAAGCGAGGTCTAAGCTTGGGGGAGTTGATACTTCCATTTTGCATCATGCTTTTATATCGATATTTATTGCATTATGGGCTGTTATTACATGTTATGTCACAATACTTATGGCTATTCTCTCTTATTTTACAAGGTTTAACATGAAGAGGGAGAATGTCGGTAGCTCGGATTCTGGGCTGGAAAAGGAGTAAATATTGGAGATCTATTCTGCACAGCTCCAAAAGTCCTGAAACTCCACGAAAGTCATTTTTGGAATTAATGATAATTATTGAGCGGAAGAAGTACCAGAGGGGGCCCCACACCCTGGCCACGGGGGTGGGGGCGCGCCCACCCTTACAGGGTGCGCCCCCTGTCTCATGGGCCCCCTGGTGTCCCTCCACTACCCATCTTCTGCTATATGAAGTCTTTTACCCTGGAAAAAAATCATAAGCAAGCTTACGGGATGAAACTCCACCTCCACGAGGCGGAACCTTGGCAGAACCAATCTAGGGCTCTAGTGGAGCTGTTCTACCGGGGAAACTTCCCTCCGAGAGTGGGAAATCATCACCATCGTCATCACCAACGATCCTCCCATCGGGAGGGGGTCAATCTCCATCATCATCTTCACCAGCACCATATCCTGTCAAACCCTAGTTCATCTCTTGTATCCAATCTTTGTACCCAAACCTCAGATTGGTACCTGTGGGTTGCTAGTAGTGTTGATTACTCCTTGTAGTTGATGCTAGTTGGTTTATCCGGTGGAAGATTATTTGTTCAGATCCTTAATGCATATTAATACTCCTCTGATCATGAACATGAATATGCTTTGCGAGTATTTACGTTTGTTCCTGAGGACATGGGTGAAGTCTTGCTATTAGTAGTCATGTGAATTTGGTATTCGTTCGATATTTTGATGAGATGTATGTTGTCTCTCCTCTAGTGGTGTTATGTGAACGTCGACTACATGACACTTCACCATTATTTGGGCCTATAGGAAGGCATTAGGGAGTAATAAGTAGATGATGGGTTGCTAGAGTGACAGAAGCTTAAACCCTAGTTTATGCGTTGCTTCATAAGGGGCTGATTTGGATCCATATGTCTCATGCTGTGCTTAGGTTTACCTTAATACTTATTTTGTAGTTGCGGATGCTTGCAATAGGGGTTAATCATAAGTGGGATGCTTGTCCAAGAAAGGACAACACCCAAGCACTGGTCCACCCACATATCAAATTATCAAAGTAACGAACGCGAATCATATGAGCGTGATGAAAACTAGCTTGACGATAATTCCATTGTGTCCTCGGGAGCGCTTTTCTCATTATAAGAACTTGTCCAGGCTTGTCCTTTGCTACAAAAAGGATTGGGCCACCTTGATGCACCTTATTTACTTTCATTGCTCGTTACCCGTTACAAATTATCTTATCACAAAACTATCTGTTACCTACAAATTCAGTGCTTGCAGAGAATATCTTAGTGAAAATCGCTTGTCATTTCCTTCTGCTCCTCGTTGGGTTCGACACTCTTACTTATCGAAAGGACTACGATAGATCCCCTATACTTGTGGGTCATCAAGACTCTTTTCTGGCGCTGTTGCCAGGGAGTGAAGCGCCTTTGGTTAGTGGAACTTGGTTAGGAAACATTTATATAGTGTGCTGAAATTTACTGTCACTTGTTACTATGGAAACTAATCCTTTGAGGGGCTTGTACGGGGTATCTTCACCCAGACCAGTAGAGCAAAGAGTTGCTTCTCAACCTACTGAACCTATTGAAATGTTTACTTTGAGATTCCTTCGGGTATGATAGAGAAACTGCTAGCTAATCCCTTTGCAGGAGATGGAACATTGCATCGCGATTTATACCTTATCTATGTGGATGAAGTTTGTGGATTATTTAAGCTTGCAGGTATGCCCGATGATGTTGTTAATAAGAAGGTCTTCTGTTTATCTTTGAAGGGAGATGCATTGACATGGTATAGGCTATATGATGATACGGGATCTTGGGACTATAAACGATTGAAATTGGAATTTCACCAGAAGTTCTATCCTATGCATCTTGTTCATCGTGATCGCAATTATATATATAATTTTTGGCCTCGCGAAGGAGAAAGTACAGCTCAAGCTTGGGGGAGGCTTAAGTCAATGTTATATTCATGCCCCAATTATGAGCTCTCAAGAGAAATGATTATCCAAAAAAATATGCTCGACTTTCTCTCAATGATCGCACCATGCTCGATACTTCTTGTGCTGGTTCTTATATGCTGAAGACTATTGAACTCAAGTGGGATTTATTGGAAGGAATTAAATGCAACTCTGAAGATTAGGGTTTCGACGATGGTAAGGAGTCAGGTATGACACCTAAGTTCGATTGTGTTAAGTCTTTTATGGATACCTATGCTTTTCGTGGATTTAACATTAAATATGGACTTGACTCTAAGATAGTAGCTTCTTTCTGTGAATCATTTGCAACTCATGTCGATCTCCCTAAGGAGAAGTGGTTTAAATATAATCCTCCCACCGAAGTAAAAGTAGTTGCACCTATTACAGTTGAAGAAAAGATTATCACTTATAATGATCCTATTGTTCCTACTACTTATGTTGAGAAACCACCTTCCCCTGTTAGGATAAAGGATCATGCTAAATCTTCAACTGTTGTTCGTAAGAGTAATACTAGAACATATACACCTCCTGAGCAAATTAAAGTTGAATCTAGTATTTGTTATATACTTAAAATAGAAGTAAAAGAAGCCATAATGTTCGTCCACATATGTTAAATTATATTGATCGTTAATTTTATAGATTAATGGTTCAGATTTAAAGATGTAGCATTACATACAAATATAGTCATCTACAAATAATTTGGCACATCACGTAAGAATAGTATGACACGTCTTTCATCCAAGTCATATGTGCTTTCTAAAAAAAAAGTATGTCCAGGACAATCACAGTTGAACATACGTTGTCATTGGCCAACAGCTGAAAGAAAAAAACACGGCCGCCAACAGCTAATCAACAAGGGAAGTACTGCTCCCTAAAAATATTAAAAGGAATACACGGCTGCCAAGGAGTCCAGGTCGAGCGCTGCCAAAAAGGCCGAGTCCGATCACAATACCACATGTATGATGATGACATCTCTGATTTTAGAAAAAAAATATTAGCGTATTATTTCAGAAAATTAATCATTTGATAATATTTTTTACTTTTAAGGGAAAATCAATCTAGGCTACTCCATTAGTTCTTCATGTTGAGATAACAAACATTTTTACGCATGGGCCAAAAAAACTTTCTCTTTTTTGGGGAAAACATCTTTCTCTCCCGAGATAAAAAAAGTAGATGTGTACGTACATGGAATATAGTATGGGTGCAAACAAATATAAAAACAAGTTCCTCATGTTGAAATAACAGACATTTTTTACGCATGGGCAAAAAAATTTCTCTTTTTTGGGGAAAAAAATCTTTCTCTGCTGAGATAAGAAAAGTAGATGTGCACGTATATGGAATATAGTTTGGGCGCAAAAAATATAAAAACACTTTTGTTTAATAATAAAGTACTATAAGATGTTAGCAACTCATACTAAAAATACGTTTACATCTAAGTGCCAAAAAATTATATTTATATTCTTACATCATTTTTACAAATGAATTATGGCGCATGTTTTAATTACAATGGTTAACAGTATAAACTATCAATTTTTTCATGAAAAATACTCATGAGAAGGACCACGTGACTGCCAAGAAAAAGAGGGTCACTTAAAGTGTAGCACATGTCCATATCTGATACTTGGAACAGGGATGGAGAGACCTGGCAGCAATGCATGCGATAATGTCAAGATTACATCAGGAAACAAGATAATTAGTGCTTCAAGATCTACTCTACAATCGGGATGTCTACCTAACGACCCTAACTGCATAGGGATAGGTAAAAGCATAAACTGTTGGACCAAATACAATTCTCGATTTTGTTGACTTATATTCTCTCAAATAAAAAAGTCATAGGCATACATGACTTCTCCAAAAATGGTAATAGAGAAGTGGTAGATTACGAAGAATCAAAGAGAATATATATGTATAAGTATCAAGCGCTAGACATGCATGATGTTTCTAAAATAATAAGTACATAGTAGGAGAGAATACTAATTTTAAGGAGAAAGACAGGCTTAGGCATGGACAGTGGGTAGTCGAACAATCTAAGCTACGGATCTGGAGCGTACGTACATGTATAAGGGCCACATAAACATGCATGGCATTGAATAAGAAAGGTGGATAATTGACAACATGCTACCATGCAAGTGACCATATCGTACCACAGGAGAAAATAATGTTTTGAGATGGAAACCTCAAAACAACATGGTCACGATGAAAAACAATAGGCTACAAGGACAGTAAGTGAGAGAGAACGAGTGACATAACAATTGGCTACAACATATGAGTAACTATTTTAGAAACGGGCAAAGTATGATGCCACCTTCTAAAAATGCTAGAGAGGAAGCCATTCGATCAATCAGGGGAAGGTTATGTTGTTGGGATTATGGTGAGATACAGTGATTCGTGAGAAGAAACTGACTTGGGACAAGAAGAACATGTAACACATGACAATTACTAAGTTGTTATGTAGTGGGGACTATCGGTAAGGTGTGTCGTTCGAGGACGATAGCTAAAGACATGTGGCTAAAGAGCCATTAAAAATCAAATGAGAGGGAGGTTCCATTGATGATTGATTTATTGACACAAAACAATGCGTAATATATGAGAGTATGAACATAATGCCTTCATACTTGGTGAGTTTCACAACATGTCTAATAGAACCCAGGAATGAAGTTGATGCAAAGGGACAAATGATAGAAATTTAATAATTCAATGTGACATATAGACAAAACATTAAATAGATTATAAGTGGTTGAATTTTAAAATTAAAATATGTAAAAATAATAACGAAAAAGTAACATAGCCACTATAATGTGCGGGACACCTGGCAAGCAATTTAGTTTATATGAAGTAAAACAAATCATTTTTGATAAAAATATGAAATTTTACTATACAATGAAACAAAATTAGCTATTTAGAATTACATCAATATAAAACCTATAGGTGATATGTAGTTGTAGATTAGAATATTTTTTAAAATATTTCCATCGATGACATGCAATATGTAGTGATGGAAGAAAAAAAAGGCAAAGTAACATTCGATATAAGTATCAAATGCATGTAAATATTACCAAAAATATTTCAGTATGTAAATATTACCACCAATGCATGTTTACTACGATTATATCAACCAAAAATTGTGTGGAAAATAATTGGCTAAGAAACAATGCCAAGAAACTTGGGTATAGGGTTTTAATCATGTATGCACTAGCATATCAATATACCCTCTAGCATAAATGTACAAATCTAGCCACGCAAATGCGCGGGTCACTCAGCTAGTTGCTATGGTTAAAGATCTCTTGGCCGATAATATTGATGGGCATGTTATTTATTTCTGTGATGAAGCTGCTAATAGCGCTAGACCCGATGCTAAGATACATAGACCTATTGTAGGCATGCCTATTATTTCTGTTAAAATAGGAGATCATTGTTATCATGGCTTATGTGATATGGGTGCTAGCGCTAGTGCAATACCTCTTTCCTTATATAAAGAAATTATGCATGATATTGCACCCGCTGAAATAGAAGATATTGATGTCACAATTAAGCTTGCCAATAGAGATACTATTTCACCATTGGGGATTGTTAGAGATGTTGAAGTCTTGTGTGGGAAAGTTAAATACCCTGCTGATTTTCTTGTTCTTGGTTCCCCACAAGATAGGTTTTGCCCCATTATATTTGGTAGACCCATCTTGAATACTGTCAATGCTAAGATTGATTGTGAAAAGGATGTTGTTACAATTGGCTTGGGGGATACGACGCATGGGTTTAATTTTGCTAAATTTCATAGACAACCCCATGATAAATAATTGCCTCGTAAGGATGAAATAATTGGTCTTGCTTCTATTGCCGTGCCTCCTACTGATCCGTTAGAACAATATTTGCTAGACATGGAAAATGATATGTTTATGAATGAAAGAAGGGAAATAGATGAAGTATTCTTTAAACAAGGTCCTATTTTGAAACACAACTTGCCTGTTGAAATCCTAGGGGATCCTCCTCCACCCAAGGGTGATCCCGTGTTTGAGCTTAAACCTTTACCTGATACTCTTAAATATGCTTATCTTGATGAAAAGAAGATATATCCTGTTATTATTAGTGCTAACCTTTCAGAGCAGGAAGAGGAAAGATTATTTAAAACTCTAAAGAAGCACTGTTCTGCTATTGGATATACTCTCGATGATCTTAAGGGCATTAGTCCCACTCTGTTCCAACACAAAATTAAATTGGACGAAGACGCCAAACCAGTTAGAGATCATCAATGACGGTTAAATCCTAAGATGAAAGAAGTGGTAAGAAAGGAAATACTAAAGCTCCTTGAGGCAGGTATAATATATCCCGTTGCTGATAGTGAGTGGGTAAGTCCTGTCCACTATGTCCCTAAGAAGGGAGGTATTACTGTAGTTCCTAATGATAAAGATGAATTGATCCCGTAAAGAATTATTACAGGATATAGGATGGTAATTAATTTCCGTAAATTAAATAAAGCTACTAAGAAAGATCATTAACCTTTACCTTTTATTGATCAAATTCTAGAAAGACTATCCAAACATAGACATTTTTGCTTAGATGGTTATTCTAGTTTCTCTCAAATACCTGTGTCAGCGGACGATCAAGCAAAGACTACTTTTACTTGCCCTTTCGGTACTTTTGCTTATAGAAGTATGCCTTTTTGTTTATGTAATGCACCTGCTACCTTTCAAAGATGCATGATGGCTATATTCTCTCACTTTTGTGAAAAGATTTGTGAGGTATTCATGGATGGTTTCTCTGTTTATAGATCCTCCTTTGATGATTGCTTGAGCAACCTTGATCGAGTTTTGCAGAGATGCGAAGACACCAGTCTCATCTTGAATTGGGAAAAGTGCCACTTTATGGTTAATGAAGGCATTGTCTTGGGGCATAAAATTTCTGAAAGAGGTATTTAAGTTGATAAATCTAAAGTTGATGCTATTGAACAGATGCTGTGTCCCAAGGACATTAAAGGTATAAGAAGTTTCCTTGGTCATGCCGGTTTTTATAGGAGGTTCATTAAGGACTTTTCTAAAATCTTTAGGCCTCTGACTAATTTATTGCAAAAAGATATTCTCTTTGTCTTCGATGATGATTGTGTAGAAGCATTTGAAATACTTAAGAAAGCTTTGATTTCTGCACCTATTGTTCAGCCACCTGATTGGAATTTACCCTTTGAAATTATGTGTGATGCTAGCGATTATGCTGTAGGTGTTGTTCTAGGGCAAAGAGTCGATAAGAAATTAAATGTTATTCAATATGCTAGTAAGACTCTAGACACTGCTCAGAGAAATTATGCTACTACTGAAAAAGAATTCTTAGTAGTTGTATTCGATTGTGATAAGTTCAGACCTTATATTGTTGATTCTAAAGTAACTATTCACACTGATCATGCTGCTATTAAATATCTTATGGAAAAGAAAGATGCTAAACCTAGACTTATTAGATGGGTTCTCTTGCTCCAAGAATTTTATTTGCATATTATTGATAGAAAGGGAGCTGAGAACCCCGTTGTCGACAACTTGTCTAGGTTAGAGAATGTTCTTGATGGCCCACTACCTATTGATGATAGCTTTCCTGATGAACAATTAGCTTTCATAAATGCTTCTCGTACTGCTCCATGGTATGCCGATTATGCTAATTACATTGTTGCTAAATTTATACCTCCTAGTTTCACATACCAACAAAAGAAAAAGTTCTTTTATGATTTAAGACATTACTTCTGGGATGACCCACACCTTCATAAAGAAGGAGTAGATGGTATTATTAAACGTTGTGTACCTGAGCATGAACAGGAATAGATCCTACACAAGTGTCACTCCGAAACATATGGAGGACACCACGCTGGAGATAGAACTGCACATAAGGTATTGCAATCCGGTTTTTATTGGCCTACTCTCTTCAAAGATGCTCGTAAGTTTGTCTTGTCTTGTGATGAATGTCAAAGAATTGGTAATATTAGTACACGTCAAGAAATGCCTATGAATTATTCTCTTGTTATTGAACCATTTGATGTTTGGGGCTTTGATTATATGGGACCTTTTCCTGCCTCTAATGGATATACACATATTTTAGTTGTTGTTGATTACGTTACTAAGTGGGTAGAAGCTATTCCAACTAGTAGTGCTGATCATAACACCTCTATTAAGATGCTTAAAGAAGTTATTTTTCCGAGGTTTGGAGTCCCTGGATACTTAATGAATGATGGTGGTTCACATTTTATTCATGGTGCTTTTCGTAAGATGCTTGCTAAGTATGATGGTAATCATAGAATTGCATCTCCATATCATCCTTAGTCTAGTGGTCAAGTAGAACTTAGCAATAGAGAGCTTAAATTAATCTTGCAAAAGACTGTTAATAGATCTAGAAAGAATTGGTCCAAGAAACTTGATGATGCGTTATGGGCCTATAGAACTGCTTATAAGAATCCTATGGGTATGTCTCCATATAAAATGGTTTATGGGAAAGCTTGTCACTTACCTCTCCAACTAGAACATAAGGCATATTGGGCCATTAAAGAGATCAATTATTATTTCAAACTTGCCGGTGAGAAGAGGTTATTTGAAATTATCTCACTTTATGAATGGAGAACCCAGGCTTATGAGAATGCCAAGCTGTTTAAAGAAAAAGTTAAAAGATGGCATGACAAAAGGATACAAAAGCGTGAGCTTAACGTAGGTGATTATGTGTTGCTATTCAACTCTCGTTTAAGATTTTTTGTAGGAAAACTTCTCTCTAAATGGGAAGGCCCTTACGTTATCAAGGAGGTCTATCGTTCCGGTGCCATAAATATCAACAACTTCGAAGGCACAAGTTCGAGGGTGGTGAACGGTCAAAGAATCAAACATTATATCTCAGGTAATCCTATAAATGTTGAAACTAATATTATTGACACTGTAACCCCGAAGGAATACATAAGGGATACTTTCCAGAACGTTTCAGACTCTAGAAAGGAATAGGTATGTGGTACGGTAAGTAAACCGACTCCAAAATAGTTCTAATAGCAATTTTTCTCCGCTTTGGAATATTTAAGAAAATAAGAAAATAAGAAGTAGTCTGGGAAGGACACGAGGCGTCCACGAGGGTGGAGGGCGCGCCCTACCTTACTGGGCGCACCCCCTGCCTTGTGGGCACCTCGTGTGCTCTCCGGATTCCGTTTTCTTGTACGATACTTCTTTTGGTGGGTAAAAATTCATTATATAATCTCCCGAAGGTTTTGACCACCGTATCACGCAAAAATCTTCTGTTTCTGTTTCGAGCGGTTTATGTTGCAGATTTAGAGCAAGATGTCTTCTCAAGAGTCAGTCGGGGAGAGTCGGGTGTCCCACCCGACGCCAGGTCCAGGAGCAAACAGCGATGCTTACCACTTTGGGCCATCAACGGAGGATGAGATGGAGGCCGACTTGAAAAGGATAGATGCCATGGAGGAGGATCAAGAAGTTACATCTCGCTTCCAAGCAGGATTCGTGATGGAGGAACTATAGAGCTCAGCTATTCCAAACTCGGTCATCCCTTCCAATGATAAATTTCTTTCTTATGAAAATATGAAAAAGATGTCACTTGTTCTCCAGAAGCTATGCAACATCCTTGGGTGAAAGGAGCTTTAGCCGTCACGGCCAAGCTCCGCAGGGAAAATATGGACCTCAAGCAACAAGTTAATAAGCTCGAGGAGGAGAATCGTATCCTGAGGGGCATCATCACCAAGAAGATCACAACACCAACTCTGAAGAAGGAGACATAATCACTTGGGTATGGGCACTCCCCTTGGCAACCGCCAAGCTTGGGGGAGTTGCCCCGGTATCGTATCACCATCACACCCCTATCTTTACCGTTTTACTTAGTTCGATCCTTTTGGTAATATCTTGATCTAGTAGAATAAAGTTTTGGTATGATTTAGTTTTGAGTTTTGCTTTGTGATCCCTCTATGTAATCAATACCGTGAGCTATATATAATAAAGATTAGTGTTGAGTCAAGGGCTTTGCTATCTTGCTATGATCTTGAGAAAATAGAAAGAATAAAAAGAGATAAAAGAGTTCATATTGATCTTATGAATAGTAATGACTTCACACATAGAGAGTATGAGGCTTAAAAGTTGTTGAGAGTTGGCAAACATAGTTTTGGTCATCATTGCAATTAATAGGAAGTAATAAGGAAAGAGATGTTTTCACATATAAATATACTATCTTGGACATCTTTTATGATTGTGAGCACTCATTAAAGTATGACATGCTAAAGAGTTGATGTTGGACAAGGAAGACAACGTAATGGTTTATGTTTTCTCACATCTCAGTTAAAGTATATTGTCATGGATCATTCAAACATGTTGAGCTTGCCTTCCCCCCTCATGCTAGCCAAATTCCTTGCACCAAGTAGAGATACTACTTGTGCTTCCAAATATCTTTAAACCCAATTTTGCCATGAGAGCCCACCATACCTACCTATGGATTGAGTAAGATCCTTCAAGTAAGTTGTCATGTTGCAAGCAATAAAAATTGCTCTCTAAATATGTATGACTTATTAGTGCAGAGAAAATAAGCTTTTTACGATCATGTGATATGGAAGTAATAAAAGCGACGGACTGCATAATAAAGGTTCATATCACAAGTGGAAATATAAAGTGACATTCTTTTGAATTAAGATTTTGTGCATCCAACCCTAAAAGCACATGACAACCTCTGCTTCACTCTGCGAAGGGTCTATCTTCTACTTTATGTCTTTTACATTATGCAAGAGTCAAGGTGATCTTCACCTTTTCCTTTTTCATTTTATCCTTTGGCAAGCACCTCGTGTTGGAAAGATCCTGCTACATATATCCAATTGGATGTAAGTTAGCATGGACTATTATTGTTGACATTACCCTTGAGGTAAAACATTGGGAGGCAACACAATAAGCCCCCATCTTTCTCTGTGTCCAATTAAAACCCCAGAACCATAAGTATTGCGTGAGTGTTAGCAATTGTAGAAGACTAAATGATAGTTGAGTATGTGGACTTGCTGAAAAGCTCTTATATTGACTCTTTCCTATGTTATGCTAAATTGCAATTGCTTAAATGACTGAGATTATAGTTTCCTAGTTCTCAATGAAGTTTCTGAATCATACTTGACATTGTGAATAGATTGTTACATGAGCATAAGAAATCATATGACAATGTATATGTTGCTGTTATAGGAATGATCAAGATGCCCTCATGTCCGTATTTTATTTTTATCGACACCTCTATCTCTAAACTTGTGGACATATTTCTCGATACCGGTTTCCGCTTGAGGACAAGCGAGGTCTAAGCTTGAGGGAGTTGATACGTCCATTTTGCATCATGCTTTTATATCGATATTTATTGCATTATGGGTTGTTATTACACTCTATGTCACAATACTTATGGCTATTCTCTCTTATTTTACAAGGTTTAACATGAAGAGGGAGAATGCCGACAGCTGGGATTCTGTGCTGGAAAAGGAGTAAATATTGGAGACCTATTCTGCACAGCTCCAAAAGTCCTGAAACTCCACGAAAGTCATTTTTGGAATTAATGATAATTATTGAGAGGAAGAAGTACCATAGGGGGCCCACACCCTGGCCACGAGGGTGGGGGACGTGCCCACCCTTACAGGGCGCGCCCCCTGCCTCGTGGGCCCCCTGGTGGCCCTCCGGTGCCCATCTTATACTATATGAAGTCTTTTACCCTGGAAAAAACATAAGCAAGTTTACGGGATGAAACTCCGCTGCCATGAGGCGGAACCTTGGCGGTACCAATCTAGTGCTCCGGCGGAGCTATTCTGTCGGGGAAACCTCGCTCTAGGAGGGGAAATCATCACCGTCATCATCACCAACGATCCTCACATCGGGAGGGGGTCAATCTCCATCAACATCTTCACCAGCACCATCTCCTCCCAAACCCTAGTTCATCTCTTGTATCCAATCTTTGTACCCAAACCTCAGATTGGTACCTGTGGGTTGCTAGTAGTGTTGATTACTCCTTGTAGTTGATGCTAGTTGGTTTATCCGGTGGAAGATTATTTGTTCAGATCCTTAATGCATATTGATACTCCTATGATCATGAACATGAATATGCTTTGCGAGTAGTTACGTTTGTTCCTGAGGACATGGGTGAAGTCTTGCTATTAGTAGTCATGTGAATTTGGTATTCGTTCGATATTTTGATGAGATATATGTTGTCTCTCCTCTAGTGGTGTTATGTGAACATCGACTACATGACACTTCACCATTATTTGGGCCTAGAGGAAGGCACTGGGAAGTAATAAGTAGATGATGGGTTGCTAGAGTGACAGAAGCTTAAACCCTAGTTTATGCGTTGCTTCGTAAGGGGCTGATTTGGATCCATATGTCTCATGCTGTGGTTAGGTTTACCTTAATACTTATTTTGTAGTTGCAGATGCTTGCAATAGGGGTTAATCATAAGTGTGATGCTTGTCCAAGAAAGGACAAAACCCAAGCACCGGTCAACCCACATATTAAATTATCAAAGTAACGAACGCGAATCATATGAGTGTGATGAAAACTAGCTTGACGATAATTCCCATGTGTCCTCGGGAGCGCTTTTCTCATTATAAGAATTTGTCCAGGCTTGTACTTTGCTACAAAAAGGATTGGGCCACCTTGCTGCACCTTATTTACTTTCATTACTCGTTACCCGTTACAAATTATCTTATCACAAAACTATCTGTTACCTACAATTTCAGTGTTGGCTGAGAATACCTTACTGAAAACCGCTTGTCATTTCCTTCTGCTCCTCGTTGGGTTCGACACTCTTACTTATCGAAAGGACTTTGATAGACCCCCTATACTTGTGGGTCATCATAGCCCAAACGGCAGGGTTATGTCCAAGAATATGCATTTTCATCTTATGCTTCCAACTAGGAAAATTAGTACCATCAAAGTAAGGACCTCTACGGTGGTAATTTCCCTCGCTAGACGCCATATTCTCCTAGGTTGTGAAACCAAGCCTATGATCACCAAAAGCTATAGAAATCAAGGCAAATGGAGACCAAAGCTCTGATACCAATTTTAGGATCGAAAGTATGTCTAGAGGGGGGGGTGATTAGACTACTTGACCAAATAAAAACTTAACCTTTTTCCAATTATAGTTCTTGGCAGATTTTAACAACTTAGCACAAGTCAAGCAATCGTAACACAATTCAATAAAACATGCAAAGAGTATATGAGCAGCGGAAAGTAAAGCATGCAACTTGCTAGAATGTAAAGGGAAGGGTTTGGAGAGTGCAAACGCAATAGGAGACACAGATGTTTTTGTCGTGGTTCCGATAGGTGGTGCTATCGTACATCCATATTGATGGAAACTTCAACCCACGAAGGGTAACGGCTGCGCAAGTCCACGGAGCGCTCCACACACGAAGGATCCATGAAGAAGCAACCTTGTCTATCCCATCATGGCCATCGCCCACGAAGGACTTGCCTCACTAGGGTAGATCTTCATGAAGTAGGCGATCTCCTTGCCCTTACAAACTCCTTGGTTCACTCCACAATCTTGTCGGAGGCTCCCAAGTGACACCTAACAAATCTAGGAGACACCACTCCCCAAAAGGTAATAGATGGTGTCTTGATGATGAACTCCTTTCTCTTGTGCTTCAAATGATAGTATCCCCAACACTCAACTCACTCTCATGGGATTGGATTTGGTGGAAAGATGATTTGAGTGGAAAGCAACTTGGGGAAGGCTAGAGATCAAGATTCATATGGTTGGATTGGAATATCTTGGTCTCAACTCATGAGTAAGTGGCTCTCTCTCAGAAAATGGGTAATGGAAGTGTAGGCACGATCTGATAGCTTCCCTCATGAATGAGCAGAGGGTGGAGGGGTATATATAGCCTCCACACAAAATCTAACCGTTACACACCTTATACCAAACTCAGTGGGACCGAATCAGAAAACTTGGTCGAACCGATTTAGTACATATGTGACCGTTAGGCAATTTCGGTGGGACCGACATCTCATCTCAGTGGGACCAATATCATTAGGGTTAGGGCAGAACGTAATCTTGGTTGGACCGATTACTCAAACTTGGTTGGACCGACTTTGGTAATAAGCTAACAGAGAGTTGGTCAGGCAAACTCGGTGGGATTGATTCGCTCGTCTCGGTGGGACCGAAGCGTTACGAAAATGAAACAGAGAGTTTGCATTGCAGACTCGGTGGGACCGATCGCTCATGTCGGCTAGACCAAAACGTTATGAAGGGAAACAGAGAGTTTGCAACCCCATCTCAGTGAGACGGAGATCCCTATCGGTGAGACCGAAAAGACTAGGGTTTCTTGCAGTAAGTATGTCAAATGAACTCGGTGGCGCCGGATGGATCAAATTGGTGGGGACGAGTTTGACTTTTGGTTTGGGACATATATGGATATGAGAAAGTGGTTGAGGGCTTTTGGAGCATATCACTAAGCATTTTGAGCAAGCAAGCCATTAAGCAACACCTCATCCCCTTTTAATAGTATTGGCTTTCCTATAGACTCAACGTGATCTTGGATCACTAAAATAGAAAATGTAGAGTCTTGGACTTTGAAGCTTGAGCCAATCTTTTGTCCTCAGCATTTTGAGGGGTCCACATTCCTTATCCATGCCATGCCAATCATTGAACTTTCTCGAAATATTTATCTTGTAATGGCATTAGTTCAATGAGGTATATGTTGTTAATCATTACCAAAACCACCCAGGGATAGTTGCACTTTCAGTATTAGAATCTAGCTTAACTCCTTTGGCATAGCTTCCTGATCGTATTCGAATCATAGATGTTCAAACCTTTTGATCACTTGGGGGCTGGATCGTATTCGAATCATAGCTTAAGCCCTTTGGGCCCGACTTTACTGATCGTATTCGAATAGAGTCGTTAAACACTTAGACCACTGGGGGCTGATCGTATTCGAATCTAGCTTAACCCCTTTGGCACAGCTTCCTAATCGTATTCGAATCATAGCTGTTCAAACAATTTGATCATTTGGGGGCTGGATCGTATTCGAATCATGGCTTAACCATTTTTGGTCCGGCTTACTGATCGTATTCAAATCAGAGTCGTTAAAAATCTCAATGTCACTTGGGGGCTTCCTGTTCAAACATAGGTGTCATTCACCAAAGAGAACATAGCTGTCGGTACCCACTTGATCGGCGCAATGCCAAAAGCCACTTGGAGGCTTCCTGTTCAAACATAGGTGTTATTCACCAAAGAGAACATAGCCATTAACCCTTTTGGTCTGGATTATTGATCGTTTTTGAATCAGAAGCCTTGTGTTTTTTCTCTCGTCAATTTAAGTCTTTTGACATGGTTTTCGGATTTCTCTTGATACTTTTTGGCTTACGTACGAAGCATATATGTGATTTCTATTTAACCTGGCTTAACTTGGGACGATAAGTCACCAGCATATGACAATCGTAAATATTTTGAAGTATTGGCTTCTAAAGTTTGGGTTATCACCCTTACTGCACAGGTATCATAAGCTGGCAGTACGATTCAATATCACAGGTATGATATTTTTTATAATTATACATGATTATGTTTAAACCGGCCCTAGCTATGGACTTTAAGTCACCGGTATATTTTAGATTGCGCCATTGGAATCATGCGCTTATCAATCATTGGATTATTGCCCTTATTGGATACGGCGATGTAAGCCGGTAGTATGAGCCAATTCTACATGTATGTTTTCCTGATTATATACATATGCGAGGTTGGATGACCCGCCCTGGCTTTTGATGTTAAGTCGCCAGTATGTTTAGGCTTGAATGGCCTTAATCCTAGTATTTTCCATAATTGCGTAAAGACTATATTATGTATGGGTTGTTACCCGCCCTGGCTTTGACGTTAAGTCGCCAGGGCATATGTTGTTTAAACTCTATGCATGATTTGCAGAAATATGACTTATATAAATGATTAAGTTCAAGCCCATCATCAAAGATTGAAATTGGCGTCTCAAAAGGGTTATCAATTCTTGATTTTCTCAAAGGCTATAAGCAGCCGGGTTATGAAATTCCGGCTTACAAGGAATGAGCATTAAGTCGCCATCGGCCAAGAGCCGCCGAGTATTTAAACTTCGGATCTATTTGTCAACCGATAAGGTATTCAAATTTCTAATAGCAAACTTGGCTGGATTTTCATGATGATATTGAATGATTGAGGTTTTCATACCGGATTATATTATTCAAATCTTTAATAGCCAACATGGCTGGATTTTTTCTGGTTATCAATAACCAATATTATGATGGAGGTCTTGAAAGTCGCTTTAGCGCAATGGCTATTATTTTATCAATGGGTATGATTTATTTTACAATGGAGGGAGTAGTCCCGAGTCGCTGCAGGCTTACGACCCGACACTTGGGGGCTACATTATTCAAGTTGAGATTACATCAAATATGCAAGTCCCATGTCACTGCCAGCATGCACCATGTCACTTGGGGGCTAATGCAAAGTCATTTTTTGGCTCACTTTATTGAAGATCCGACTCATCACATCGTAATGAGACGGCCCTTGGGGGTACCAATTGCTCCTGTCAAAACCTCAAGGTACACAAGCCTTAATCCATTATATTGAAACTAGTCGTCAACCCGTGCACCTGCACGGGCTAGAACTTTCCATATTAGATACAACAACTTTGTTACGAACTACAAATGTCGGACAATAGTATGAATATTTTGATATCGTTATGATTGTTACACATGCATGTTTATCTTTGTTGGACATAGGGTTCATCAATATTACATTGCTTCGTACTGTTTTGTGATTAGATTGTTTGCGTCCAATTGTGTGACAATGGTATCAATATTGCCATGGTGCAATGGTGAACAACAACAGATTTATAGATGATATTTCAAAATATGCATGTGCTACCTTACAAGATTTATATAAGGGTATATCTGTTATGTTTGCATAAAGCTTGGTTACAAATGCAAACATTGTTGCATGCATGCATCATGTATTCATGACTTATAAGTTTCAAAAAAATATCTTCCTTTATTAACCTACCTAAAGAAGATAAACATGCACTTCCCAGCTGTGGTTCCCACATTGCAATCCTAGCTCTCTAGGTTTATCAGAGATTTTGCACTGCTCCAGCACAGGGTCAAGGAGGCACGTAGGCCTCTGGTGCTAGATTTTGTTAGCTCCCTTACTTAGCTTCCCCTTGTAATATAACAACCCCCCCCCCACACACACACACCAAAGGGTTAGGGCCTCCCCCCCCCAAGATTCACTATGAAATATAATTTCATATTATACATTTGGTATTACAGATTTTGATATTTTTTAATATAAATTTGTTCAA
>NC_041389.1:685009736-685086790 GCF_002162155.2 Triticum dicoccoides | reverse complement strand
CAATCGCATGCATGCCGGGAAAGGTAGTATATCTCTAAAAAATATCAAGTGTGTGTGTGGCGGGGGGGGGGGGGTGCCGACTGCGGCCTGACGGATCTTGGCTTTACTGGCTACCCCTCTACATGAGATAACAAAAGAGATGGACATGATAATATTCATGTTCGATTGGTCGTGCCACATGTAATGATGGTTTTTTGAGTATGTTTCCTGAGACTTCGGTTGAGCATTTGTTATGTGAAGAATCGGACCACCAAGCTCTCCTAGTGCGTATATTGGAGACGGCTCCACAGCGCACTGGGGTGGGGGATAGACCATTCAGATATGAGGAGGCTTGGACCAGACATGACCAGTATGAGTCCATGATAGCGGAGGCTTGGGAAGCGGCTAGCACGGGAGAGGAGGCAGTAACGGCAGTATGGCAAAAATTAGGAAGAATGGTGGGCTCGATGCAAAGATGGGCGCGCGAGGTCCTTGGGTTGATCCGCAGGAAGATTAAACAACTGAAAGCCCAACTGTTGGAAGCAAAGGAACGGGCGCTTAGCTCGGGATACCAGCATGAGGTGCGGGAGCTAGAAGAGCAATTGAGGGAGGTGTATGAAAGAGAAGAAATAATGTACAGACGGCGCTCGAGAGTGGATTGGATAAAGGTAGGTGATCAAAATACTAAGTACTTTCAGAACCGGGCATCGCATAGTAAAAGGAAGAACACCATCAAGGCTTTGTGGTGACCGGATGGTTCTAGGTGTACTGTTGACGAGGAGATGAGAGCCATGGCAGCATCGTTCTATGAAGATCTGTTCAGGTCAGAAGGATCAGTGGGGGCGGAGGGGGTGCTACAAAATATTCAGTGGGCAGTCACACAGGAGATGAACATGGCATTGACAACACTGATTACAGATTCTGAGATAGAGACAACTCTATTTCAGATGGGACCGACTAAAGCCCCGGGGCCAGATGGGCTCCCCGCGCTCTTTTATCAGCGACACTGGTCGCTGCTCCGGAATGATATTTGCAGAGCTGTGCGTGATTTTTTGAGTGGAGCAGCTATGCCGGAGGGTTTTAATGCTACTGTGATAGCTATGATTCCTAAAGTCAACTCACCAGGGCTGCTATCCCAGTTTAGACCGATTAGTTTGTGTAACGTGCTATATAAGATTGCAACAAAGGTTCTGGCCAACAGATTAAACATCATACTTCCAATGCTTATCTCAGAGGAGCAGAGTGCTTTCGTGCCTGGACGCCTTATCACAGATAATGTGCTGGTAGCCTATGAGTGTGTCCATGCCATTCGTAACAGGAGGAGGAAGAGACCCTTATGTGATGTCAAGCTTGACATGATGAAGGCCTATGACAGAGTTGAGTGGGTGTTCTTGCAACAGATGTTGGAACGGTTTGGTTTTGCCCCGACATGGATAGCGATGATCATGCGTTGTGTGACGATGGCGAGTTTCTCAGTAAAGCTTAATGGTGCATGCTCTAGGTGTTTCATACCTTCTCGAGGGCTCAGACAGGGAGATCCTCTTTCGCCTTATTTATTCTTATTTTGTGTCGAGGGTTTCTTTGCACTTTTGAGGAAAGCGCAAGCAGAAAATAGACTCAAAGGAGTGACATTTGGGAGCATTGGCCCCCATATCACACATCTCATTTTTGCAGATGATAGTATTGTGTTCTTGGAGGGATCCACAGAGTACCTTGAGACTCTAAGGGAGATTTTGGCCAGCTACAAGCAAGCTTTGGGACAGAAGGTGAATCTGCAAAAATCCTCGATTTTCTTTGGCAAAGATTGTCAAGACAACACTAAAGAAGAGCTCAAAGCGGTGTTGGGGGTGTCCTCGAAAGCACTAAGTGAACAGTACCTCGGTCTTCCAACACTAGTTGGTTGATCGAAAGAGGGCACTTTTCGCTATGTCACGGAGAGCTCAAAAGGAAAATGCAGCGGATGGAAGGGTTTGGGTTTGTCCAAGAAGGCAAGGGAGGTTCTCATCAAGTCTAGACTCCAATCAGTACCAACTTTCACCATGAGTTGTTTCCACCTCACAAAGAAAACGTGCCGGAATCTGAATTCTATCTCGTCGAAATTCTGGTGGAGGGCAAAGGATGGTGAGCAAAAAGTACATTGGATTTCATGGCAAAAAATGTGCACCTCTAAGCGGGATGTTGGAATGGGATTTCGTGACCTGGTAGCCTTTAATCAGGTTCTGCTTGCAAAGCAAGCCTGGCGTGTTCTACAATGCCCGGAGTCTTTGGTGGCAAGAGTGCTGAAGGCACGTTACTTCAAAGAGGAATCCATAATGAGCGCAACATGCCCTGCTACAGCCTCATATACTTATAGAAGCATTTTGCACGGCCGAGATCTCCTTCGAGAGGGCCTGGTTTGGAGAATTGGAGACGGCTCCAAAGTGAGTATACATCACAATAACTGGATCCCGAGGAGCGGGTCCATGAAGCCGTTGGGACAGGTATATATCCCGGGCATGACTAAGGTGGCCGATCTCCTCTTGCCGGGTGGAAGAGGCTGGAATCGCGATCGAGTCAGGGAGATGTGCACCCCGGACGATGCAAGTGACATTTTGCAGATAGTGCTGGGTGGTTTGGGATTGACGACTACCAAGCGTGGAATTTCACAAACAATGGAATCTTCTCGGTATGATCCGCTTATCATCTGAAGATGACTATGGTTAGAGTGAGCTCTGGACGGCCGGAGTCATCTAGCTCTGTGAATAAACATAAGGGGTACATGGCCCTTTGGGGCACAAACGCACCTGGGAAGGCCAAGATTCATCTTTGGAGACTCATTTCAAATGGACTGGCAGTCGGATCAGAGCTCCATCGGTGAAGGATAAAACCTGGGGTCTTCTGCGTGCCTGTGGACGTGAGGAAACTATATTTTATTGGTTTTGGGCGTGCCCACACTCTGTACTTCTTTGGTAGCTATTTCGGTTGGAGAAGGGAGATATGGTAGTGATACCACCATGCCAGTTGGACTCCCAGAGAGAGGTAGCACATTGGCTACTGCAGTGGCTAGCGGGAGCATCTAATGAAGCAAAACAGGCGATGGTGCATGCGCTTTATAGCCTGTGGCTGGCAAGGAACGAGACACGAGAAGGGAAGATGATCAAGCATCCACATGAAATATTTGGTTCATTCTTGGGGAAAATGGAGGAGGGGATGCTGGCACATCCCGCTTCAGGCAATACTCCAGCTCGTCCGCAGCACCAGAAGTGGGATCCGCCGGACGAGGGGTGGATCAAGATTAATTCCAACGGCGCAACATCAAAAATGGGGGACAAGGCTGGTGGTGGGGCTGTACTTAGGGATCATATGGGGGCGTTCAGAGCAGGTATGTGCCACCATTTCTCTGAGGTAGTTGATCCCGAGGTGGCTGAGATCTTGGCATGTAAACGGGCTCTCGAGGTAGCGAAAGAAATCAACGCGCCACTAGTGCATGTGGAGTTAGACTCTCAAGGAGTTGTGCATATGCTGAAGAAACACTCAAAGGAGCTCTCGGCGCCCGGGCCTCTGGTGGAGGAGATCTAAATCTTGTTGAGATCCTTTGTTGATTACAAGGTGTCTTGGATTAGACGATCAACAAATGCTGTCACGCACAAGCTAGCTAGAGTAGGAGTGGGTGACGAACTTTGTAAGGTTTGGTTGGGGGCTCCCACGGATTTTGTTCTTTCTGTTTTGTCGGATGAGATTCCGAACTTCGTAAGTTAATAAAGCAACAGTATTTTCCCTCAAAAAAATCAATCGGATCCCGTTTATTTTTCCTTTTTCTTTGTAGAGTTCTTACGGAAGGAGGTCGGTATCTTTTTTTTCTAAGAAACGGATGGATACTTTTTTGTTGTTTCACAACGTTGGACATGTTCACATGCAATTTTTTTTGTTTACGTGACCATATGTGTTTATTATCTTGCACATAATTTTTACCGGTAGAATTAATAGGTGTGGATTTGAGAAGGCTTGAAAGGTGTGGCCATATGCATGAGCCGAGGAACATGTTTTCGTTAGGGAGAGATTTTCTTTACCTTTCTAATTGGCAGGAGATTTTATGCATGGAGGTTCACGTGTAATCAATCAGACCCCATCCTTTTTTTCCTTTTTACCGGTCGACTTATTATGGAAGGAGTCTATCTTTTTCTAAGGAATAGATGGATGTTTTTTTTGTTTCACAATGATGGACGTGTTCAAATACCATATTTTTTTCACATGACCATATGTGTTACGTAAGTTCTCTTTTTATATTGGATGTAATTTTTTTAATCCAACGGTGTAATTAATTTTGATGATGTGGATTAATGAGATGACTTGAAAGGTGCCTCCAATTTTTTTGTTTACGTGACCATATGTGTTTATTATCTTGCATGTAATTTTTACCAGTAGAATTAATTTGAAGGTGTGGATTTCAGAAGGCTTGAAAGGTGTGGCCATATGCATGAGCCGAGGAACACGTTTTCGTTAGGGAGAGTTTTTCTTTACATTTTTAGTTGGCAGGAGATTTTATGCATTGAGGTTCACGTGTAATCAATCAGACCCCATCCTTTTTTCCTTTTTACCAGTCGACTTGTTATGGAAGGAGTCTATCTTCTTTTGTAAGGAATAGATGGATGTTTTTTTGTTTCACAATGATGGACGTGTTCAAATACCATATTTTTGTTCACATGACCATATGTGTTACGTAAGTTCTCTTTTTATCTTGGACGTAAATTTTTCAATCCAATGGTGTAATTAATTTTGATGATGTGGATTGATGAGAAGACTTGAAAGGTGCCTCCAATTAGTAAATATAAGAAGGTCCACTACTCAGTTAGTAGAGTACAAAGCTCTTAACCTTGTGGACGTGGGTTCAAGCCCCATGGTGGAGATTACATCATATGATGTTATTATCAATGAATTATATACAAAAGTCCCTGCTCATTATTGCATAATGACCCGACACTTGGGGGCTACATGTGATATGCACATAAGGGAGAAAACTCTTCAAAATCTCAGTTTTGAGCAGACCAGGTTAACCCGGTGTCTACAACAATTATGACCCGGCGTCGGCAACAATTATGACTCAACATCATTGATGACCCACAAGTGTAGGGGATCTATCGTAGTCCTTTTGATAAGTAAGAGTGTCGAACCCAATGAGGAGCAGAAGGAAATGACAAGCGGTTTTCAGTAAGGTATTCTCTGCAAGCACTAAAATTGTAGGTAACAGATAGTTTTGTGATAAGGTAATTCATAACGGGTAACAAGCAATGAAAGTAAATAAGGTGCAGCAAGGTGGCCCAATCCTTTTTGTAGCAAAGGACAAGCCAGGACAAGTTCTTATATAGAGAAAAGCGCTCCCGAGGACACATGGGAATTATCGTCAAGCTAGTTTTCATCACGCTCATATGATTCACGTTCGTTATTTTGATAATTTGATATGTGGGTGGACCGGTGCTTGGGTACTGCCTTTTCTTGGACAAGCATCACACTTATAATTAACCCCTATTGCAAGCATCTGCAACTACAAAAGAAGTATTAAGGTAAACCTAACCATAGCATGAAACATGTGGATCCAAATCAGCCCCTTATGAAGCAACGCATAAGCTAGGGTTTAAGCTTCTGTCACGCTAGCAACCCATCATCAACTTATTACTGCCTAATGCCTTCCTATAGGCCCAAATAATGGTGAAGTGTCATGTAGTCGACGTTCACATAACACCACTAGAGGAGAGACAACATACATCTCATCAAAATATCGAACGAATACCAAATTCACATGACTACTTATAGCAAGACTTCACCCATGTCCTCAGGAACAAACGTAACTACTCACAAAGCATATTCATGTTCATAATCAGAGGGGTATAAATATGCATTAAGGATCTGAACATATGATCTTCCACCGAATAAACCAACTAGCATCAACTACAAGGAGTAATCAACACTACTAGCAACCCACAGGTACCAATCTGAGGTTTTGAGACAAAGATTTGATACAAGAGATGAACTAGGGTTTGAGAGGAGATGGTGCTGTTGAAGATGTTGATGGAGATTCACCCCCTCCCGATGAGAGGATCAATGGTGATGACGATGGTGATGTCCTCCCCCTCCCAGAGGGAAGTTTCCCCGGCAGAACAGCTCCGACGGAGCCCTAGATTGGTTCTGCCAAGGTTCCGCCTCGTGGCGGTGGAGTTTCGTCCCGAAAGATTGCTTATGATATTTTCTAGGGTAAAAGACTTCATATAGCAGAAGATGGGCACCAAAGGGTTGCCAGGTGGCCCACGAGGCAGGGGGCGTGCCCCCACCCTGGTGGATGGTGGGTGGCCCACCTCTGGTATTTCTTCCGCCCAGTATTTTATATTAATTCCAAAAATGACTTCCGTGAAGTTTCTGGACTTTTGGAGCTGTGTAGAATAGGTCTCTAATATTTGCTCCTTTTCCAGCTCAGAATCACAGCTGCCGGCATTCTCCCTCTTCATGTAAACCTTGTAAAATAAGAGAGAATAGGCATACGTATTGTGACATAACGTGAAATAACAGCCCATAATGCAATAAATATCTATATAGATGCAAAATGGATGTATCAACTCCCCCAAGCTTAGACCTCGCTTGTCCTCAAGCGAAAACCGATATCGAAGAATATGTCCACATGTTTAGAGATAGAGGTGTCGATAAAATAAAATAAAATACGGACATGAGGGCATCATGATCATTCTTATAACAACAATATATATATATTTTGTCATATGATTTCTTATGCTCAAGTAACAATCTATCCACAATATCAAGTATGAATCAAAAACTTCAATGAAAACTAACAAACTATAATCTCGGTCATTGAAGCAATTGCAATTTTTCAGAGTATCGGAAAGAGTCAATATAAGCGCTTTTCAACAAGTCCACATACTCAACTATCATTTAGTCTTTCACAATTGCTAACACTCACGCAATACTTATGGGTATGGAGTTTTACTCGGACACAAAGAAAGATAGGGGCTTATAGTGTTGCCTCCCAACCTTTTACCTCAAGGGTAATATCAACAATAATAGTTCATGCTAACTTACATCCAATTGGATATATCTATCAGGATCTTTCCAACACGAGGTGATTGACAAAGGATAAAATGTAAAAGGAAAGGTGAAGATCACCATGACTCTTGCATAATGTACAAGATAGAAGTAAAAGATAGGCCCTTCGCAGAGGGAAGCAGAGGTTGTCATGTGCTTTTATGGTTGGATGTAGGAAATCTTAATGTGAAAGAACGTCACTTTATATTGCCACTTGTGATACAGACCTTTATTATGCAGTCGGTCACTTTTATTGCTTCCATATCATAAGATCGTATAAAGCTTATTTTCTCCGCACTAATAAGTCATACATATTTAGAAAGCAATTTTTATTGCATGCAACACGACAACTTACTTGAAGGATCTTACTCAATCCATAGGTAGGTATGGTGGACTCTCATGGCAAAACTGGGTTTAAGGATACTTGGAAGCACAAGTAGTATCTCTACTTGGTGCAAGGAATTTGGCTATCATGAGAGGGAAAGGCAAGCTCAACATGTTGGATGATCCATGACAATATACTTTATTTCGAATATAAGAAAACATAACCCATTATGTTGTCTTCCGTGTCCAACGTCAACTCTTTAGCATGTCTTATTTTAATGAGTGCTCACAATCATAAAAGATGTCCAAGATAGTATATTGATATGTGAGAACCTCTCTTTCTTTATTACTTCCTATTAATTGCAACGATGACCAAAACTATGTTTGCCAACCCTCAACAACTTTTAATCATCATACTCTTAATATGTGAAGTCATTACTCTCCATAAGATCAATATGATCTCTTTTATTTCTTTTTACTCTTTTTATTCACTCAAGATCGTAGCAAGATAGCAAAGACCTTGACTCAACACTAATATTTATTATATATAGGTCACGGACTCGATTACATAGAAGGATCATAAATCAAAACTTCAAAACTAAATCATACCAAAACTTTATTCTACTAGATTATGATATTACTAAAAGGATTGAACTAAGTAAAACAGTAAAGATAGGAGTGTGATGGTGATACGATACCGGGGCACCTCCCCCAAGCTTGGCAGTTGCCACGGGGAGTGCCCATACCCATGTGTTTATGTCCTCTTCTTCAGAAGTGGTGGTGTGATATTCTTGGCGATGATGCCCCTTAGGATACAATTCTCCTCATCGAGCTTATTAACTACCTGAGATCCATTATTTCCTTACGGAGCTTACTCGCGACGGCTAAAGCTCCTTTCACCCATGGATGCTGCATAGCTGCTGGAGAACAAGTGACACTCTTTTTCATATTTTCATAAGAAAGAAATCTAACATTGGAAATGATGACCGAGTTTGGAATAGCTGAGCTCTATAGTTACCCCATCATGACTTCGGCTCGGAAGCGAGAAGTAACTTCTTGATCCTCCTCCATGGCATCTATTCTTTTCAAATCGGCCTCCATCTCTTCCTCCGTGGATGGTCCAAAGTGCTAAGCATCGCTATTTGCTCCTGGACCCGGTGTTGGATGAGACACCTGACTCTCCCCGACTGACTCTTGGGAGGACATCTTGCTCTAAATCTGCCACAGAAACAACTCGAAACAAAGATAGAGGATATTTGCGTGATAGAGTGGTCAAAACCTTCGGGAGATTATATTATGAATTTTTACCGACCAAAAGAAGTATCGTGCAAGAAAATGGAGTCCGGAGAGCACACGAGGTGCCCACGAGGCAGGGGGGACAACGCGCCCTCCACCCTCGTGGATGCCTTCTGTCCTTTCCGGACTACTTCTTATTTTCCTATTTTATTAAATATTCCAAAACGGAGAAAAATTGCTATTAGAACTGTTTTCGAGTCGATTTACTTACCGTACCACATACCTATTCCTTTTCGGAGTCTGAGACGTTCTGGAAAGTGTCCCTTATGTATTCCTCCGGGGTTACGGTTTCAATAACATTAGTTTCAACATTTATGGGAATACCTGAGATATAATGTTTGATCCTTTGACCGTTCACCACCTTCGGATTTGTGCCTTCGAAGTTGTTGAATTTCATGGCACCGGAATGGTAGACCTCCTCGATAATGTAAGGGCCTTCCCATTTAGAGAGAAGTTTTCCTGCAAAAAATCTTAAACAAGAGTTGAAGAGCAACACATAATCACCTACATTAAACTCACGCTTTTGTATCCTTTTGTCAAGCCATCTATTAACTTTTCCCTTAAACAGTTTGGCACTTTCATAGGCTTGGGTTCTCCATTCATCAAGTGATCTAATGTCAAATAACCTCTTCTCACCGGCAAGTTTGAAATCATAATTGAGCTCTTTAATGGCCCAATATGCCTTATGTTCTAGTTCGAGAGGTAAGTGATACGCTTTTCCATAAACCATCTTATATGGAGACATACCCATAGGTTTTTTATATGCAGTTCTATAAGCCCATAATGCATCATCAAGTTTCTTGGACCAATTCTTTCTAGATCTGTTAACAGTCTTTTGCAAACTTAATTTAAGCTCTCTACTGCTAAGTTCTACTTGGCCACTAGACTGTGGGTGATATGGGGATGCAACTCTATGATTAACATCATACTTAGCAAGCATTTTACGAAAGGCACCATGAATAAAATGTGAACCACCATCAGTCATTAGGTATCTAGGGACTCCAAACCTCGGAAAAATAACTTATTTAAGAATCTTAATAGAGGTGTTATGATCATCACTACTAGTTGGAATAGCTTCTACCCACTTAGTAACGTAATCAACAGCAACTAAAATATGGGTATATACATTAGAGGAAGGAAATGGTCCCATATAATCAAAGCCCCAAATATCAAATGGTTCAATAACAAGAGAATAATTCATAGGCATTTCTTGACGTCTACTAATATTAACAATTCTTTGACATTCATCACAAGACAAGACAAACTTACGGGCATCCTTGAAGAGAGTAGGCCAATAAAAACCGGATTGCAAAACCTTATGTGCAGTTCTATCTCCAGCGTGGTGTCCTCCATAAGAGTCGGAGTGACACTTGCGTAGGATCTGTTCATGTTCATGCTCAGGTACACAACGTCTAATAAAACCATCTACTCCTTTATAAAGGTGTGGGTCATCCCAGAAGTAATGTCTTATATCATAGAAGAACTTTTTCTTTTGCTGGTATGTGAAACTAGGTGCTATAAATTTAGCAACAATGTAATGAGCATAATCAGCATACCGTGGAGCAGTACGAGAAGCATTTATGACAGCTAATTATTCATCAGGAAATCTATCATCAATAGGTAGTGGGTCATCAAGAACATTCTCTAACCTAGACAAGTTGTCTGCAATGGGGTTCTCAGCTCCCTTTCTATCAATAATATGCAAATCAAATTCTTGTAGTAGGAGAACCCATCTAATAAGTCTAGGTTTAGCATCTTTCTTTTCCATAAGATATTTAATAGCAGCATGATCAGTGTGAACAGTTACTTTAGAGTCAACGATATAAGGTCTAAACTTATCACAAGCAAATACAACAGCTAAAAATTCTTTTTCAGTAGTTGCATAATTTCTCTGGGCACTATCTAGAGTTTTACTAGCATGTTGAATAACATTTAGTTTCTTATCAACTCTTTGTCATAGAACAACACCTACATCATAATCACTAGCATCACACATAATTTCAAAGGGTAAATTCCAATCAGGTGGCTGAACAATAGGTGCAAAGATCAAAGCTTTCTTTTCAATAGCATCACACCTATTTCAAATGCTTCTACACAATCATCATCGAAGACAAAAGGAATATCTTTTTGTAAGAGATTAGTTAGAGGCCTAGAAATTTTAGAGCATCCTTAATGAACCTCCTATAAAAATGGGCATGACCAAGGAAACTTCTTATACCTTTAATGTCCTTGGGACACGGCATCTTTTCAATAGCATCAACTTTAGCTTTGTCAACTTCAATACCTCTTTCAGAAATTTTATGCCCCAAGACAATGCCTTCATTAGCCATAAAGTGGCACTTCTCCCAATTCAAGACAAGACTAGTATCTTCGCATCTCTGCAAAACTCGTTCAAGGTTGCTCAAGCAATCATCAAAAGAAGATCCATAAACAGAGAAATCATCCATGAAAACCTCAACAATCTTTTCACAAAAGTCAGAGAATATAGCCATCATGCATCTTTGAAAGGTAGCATGTGCATTACATAAACCAAAAGGCATATGTCTATAAGCAAAGGTACCGAAACGGCAAGTAAAATTGGTCTTTTCTTGATCCTCTGCTGACACAAGTATTTGAGAGAAACCAGAGTAACCATCCAAAAAGCAAAAATGTGTATGTTTAGATAATCTTTCGAGCATTTGACCAACAAAAGGTAGAAGGTAATGATCCTTTTTAGTAGCTTTATTTAATTTGCGGAAATTAATTACCATCCTATAAGCTGTAACAATTCTTTGTGGGATCAATTCATATTTATCATTAGGAACAACAGTAATACCTCCCTTCTTAGGGACACAATGGACAGGAGTTACCCACTAACTATCAGCAACGGGATAAATTATACTTGCCTCGAGGAGCTTTAGTACTTCCTTTCTTACCACTTCTTTCATCTTAGGATTTAAACGTCATTGGTGATCAATAACTGGTTTGGCGTCTTTCTCCAATTTTATTTTGTGTTGACATAGAGTGGGACTAATGCCCTTAAGATCATCAAGAGTATATCCAATAGCAGCACGACGCTTCTTCAGAGTTTTCAATAATCTTTCCTCTTCCTATTCTGAAAGGTTAGCACTGATAATAACAGGATATATCTTCTTTTCATCAAGATAAGCATATTTAAGAGTATCAGGTAATGGTTTAAGCTCAAACAAGGGATCACCCTTGGGTGGTGGAGGATCCCCCTAGAATTTCAACAGGCAAGTTGTGTTTCAAAATAGTTCCCTGTTTAAAGAATACTTCATCTATCTCCTTTCTTTCATTCATGAACATATCATTTCATGGTCTAGCAAATATTGTTCTAAAGGATCATTAGGAGGCACGACAATAGAAGCAAGACCAATAATTTCATCCTTACTAGGCAATTCTTTATCATGGGGTTGTCTATGAAATTTAGCAAAGTTAAACTCATGAGACATATCTCCCAAACCAATAGTAACAACATGCTTTTTGCAATCTATCCTAGCATTAATAGTATTCAAGAAGGGTCTACCAAATATAATGGGACAAAAGCTATCTTGTGGGGAACGAAGAACAAGAAATCAGCAGGATATTTAACTTTCCCACACAAGACTTCAACATCTCTACAATCCCAACTGGTGAAATAGTATCTCTATTGGCAAGCTTAATTGTAACATCAATTTCTTCTATCTCAGCAGGTGCAATACCATGCATAATTTCTTTGTATAAGGAATGAGGTATTGCACTAGCACTAGCACCCATATCACATAAGCCATGATGACAATGATCTCCTATTTCAACAGAAATAATAGGCATGCCTACAACAGGTCTATGTTTATTCTTAGTATCAGGTCTAGCAATTCTAGCAGCTTCATCATAGAAGTAAATAACATGCCCATCAATATTATCAGCCAAGAGATCTTTAACCATAGCAATACTAGGTTCAACTTTATTTTGCTTAGGTGGGGTAGGTGTTTTAGTATTACTCTTGCGAACCACAGTTGAAGCTTTAGCATGATCCTGGGAAAGGTGGTTTCTCAATATAAGTAGTAGGAACAATAGGAACATTATAAGTGATAGTCTTTTCTTCAACTTTAATAGGTGCAACTACTTTTACTTCAGTGGGAGGATTATATTTAAACCACTTCTCCTTAGGGATGTCAACATGAGTAGCAAATGATTCACAGAAAGAAGCTACTATCTCAGAGCCAAGTCCATATTTAGTGCTAAATTCACGGAAAACATCGGTATCCATAAAAGATTTAACACAATCAAACTTAGGTGTCGTACCTGACTCCTTACCTTCGTCAAGATCCAAATATTCAGAGTTGCGTTTAATTCTTTCCAATAAATCCCATCTGAATTCAATAGTCTTGATCATAAAAGATCTAGTGCAAGAAGTATCGAGCATGGAGTGATTGTTGAGAGAAATCCGAGCATAAATTTTTTTGAATAATCATTTCTCTTGAGAGATCATGATTGGGGCATGAATATAACATTGACTTAAGCCTCCCCCAAAAATTATATATATAATTATGATCATGATGAACAAGATGCATAGGATAAAACTTCTGATGAAATTCCAATTTCAATCGTTTGTACTTCCATGATCCCATATCATCACATAGCCTAAACCATGTCAATGACTCTCCCTTCAAAGATAAAGGGAATACCTTCTTATTGATAACATCATCGGGCATACCTGCAAGCTTAAATAATCCACAAACTGCATCCACATAGATTAGGTGTAAATCAGGATGCAATGTTCCATCTCCTGCAAAAGAAAAAGCTAGTAGTTTCTCTATCGTAACCGAAGGAATTTCAAAGCAAACATTTTCAGTAGGTTCAGTAGGTTGAGGAGCAACTCTTTGCTCTACTGGTTGGGGTGAAGATACCCCAAACAAGCCCCTCAAAGGATTATGTTCCATAGTAATAAGTGACAGTAAATTTCAGCACACTATATAAAATTTTCCTTACCAGTTTCCACTTACCAAAGGCGCTTCACTCCCCGGCAACGGTGACAGAAAAGAGTCTTGATCACCCACAAGTGTAGGGGATCTATCGTAGTCCTTTTGATAAGTAAGAGTGTCGAACCCAACGAGGAGCAGAAGGAAATGACAAGCGGTTTTCAGTAAGGTATTCTCTGCAAGCACTGAAATTGTAGGTAACAGATAGTTTTGTGATAAGGTAATTCATAACGGGTAACAAGCAATGAAAGTAAATAAGGTGCAGCAAGGTGGCCCAATACTTTTTTTAGCGAAGGACAAGCCAAGACAAGTTCTTATATAGACAAAAGCGCTCCCGAGGACACATGGGAATTGTCGTCAAGCTTGTTTTCATCACGCTCATATGAATCGCGTTCGTTACTTTGATAATTTGATATGTGGGTGGACCGGGGCTTGGTTACTTCCCTTTCTTGGACAAGCATCCCACTTATGATTAACCCCTATTGCAAGCATCTGCAACTACAAAAGAAGGATTAAGGTAAACCTAACCATAGCATGAAACATGTGGATCCAAATCAGCCCCTTATGAAGCAACGCATAAACTAGGGTTTAAACTTCTGTCACTCTAGCAACCCATCATCTACTTATTACTCCCCAATGCCTTCCTCTAGGCCCAAATAATGGTGAAGTGTCATGTAGTCGACTTTCACATAACACCACTAGAGAAGAGACAACATACGTCTCATCAAAATATCGAACGAATACCAAATTCACATGACTACTTATAGCAAGACTTCACCCATGTCCTCAGGAACAAACGTAACTACTCACAAAGCATATTCATGTTCATAATCAGAGGGGTATAAATATGCATTAAGGATCTGAACATATGATCTTCCACCGAATAAACCAACTAGCATCAACTACAAGGAGTAATCAACACTACTAGCAACCCACAGGTACCAATCTGAGGTTTTGAGACAAAGATTGGATACAAGAGATGAACTAGTGTTTGAGAGGAGATGGCGCTGGTGAAGATGTTGATGGAGATTGACCCCCTCCTGATGAGAGGATCAATGGTGATGACGATGGTGATGATTTCCCCCTCCCGGAGGGAAGTATCCCTGGCCGAACAGCTCTGCCGGAGCCCTAGATTGGTTCTGCCAAGGTTCCGCCTCGTGGCGGCAGAGTTTTGTCCCGAAAGCTTGCTTATGATTTTTTCCAGGGTAAAAGACTTCATATAGCAGAAGATGGGCACCGGAGGGCTCCCAGGTGGCCCACGAGGCAGGGGGCGTGCCCAGGGGGTAGGGCGTGCCCCCCACCCTCGTGGATGGTGGGTGACCCCCCTCTAGCATTTCTTCTGCTCAGTATTTTTTATTAATTCCAATCCGTGAAGTTTCAGGACTTTTGGAGCTGTGCAGAATAGGTCTCTAATATTTGCTCCTTTTCTAGCCAAGAATCCCAGCTGCCGGCATTCTCCCTCTTCATGTAAACCTTGTAAAATAAGAGAGAATAGGCATAAGTATTGTGACATAACGTGAAATAACAGCCCATAATGCAATAAATATCGATATAAATGCATGATGCAAAACGGACGTATCAATCATCTATTTATAACCCGGCAATTTTTGTAATCATAAATTGGCAAGTTTTTACATCTTCAAGCCTGCTGAAAAATCAGATGAGTATTTCAAGACCAATATTTTATTAAGCCAGTGCTTTGGAAACCGATTCAAGTGGATTATTTCTTAACAATGTTTCTCTACAAGAGACCAATGTTAGCAAATTGATTCTGAAGCTGGCCTGTTGACCCGGATTTTTTAGAAGAAGTGCGTGGATTTTTTGCATTGGCAAAGTTTGAATATATCTGTTAAAGGAGATTTGCTATAAGATCTTGAGAATGCATCAAGGAGGAAATGACAAGGACTTAAGCATGATCAGGTGCCGGTTTAGGAAAATATTTAACCCGGAGCACAACCTATCAAGTTTGTTCTTGTGTTTATTTTACAGGATCAGTTTAACATGGATAAATCCAAATTAAACTAGGGGCGAATGTCGGGGATATACCCCGCGGTATGACCCGGTCAGACTTGGCGATTTACTTGAGACCCGGTTGACACTTGGCGACTCACTGGCGACCCACCCTGACCTGGAGGTTTATGGGCAACCCGCCTGGACATTATGACTCACTAGTGACCCGGCGGGCGGGTCAGGCGGACGACAAGGCCCAAGATCCAGAGGGCCAGCTCATGTTATGGTGGGCCGGCTTAAGAGGAAAGCGTAAGGAATATTCCTTTACAAGGGAAGCAAGAATAGGACTCCACTTGTAATAAGACTAGTCCTAATCCTAATAGGACTCCACATGTAACCCGCCCCTCCAACTTATATAAGGAGGGGCAGGGCACCCCAAGAGAGGAAAGAAAATAATCCTTAAGGCTAGATACAACTAAAGGGGAGCCGGCTTATGCGGCGACTCCCTCATGGACATAATGAGACCTAGCCACAAACAACATGTAGGGCTATTACCGGATGATGTTTCCCGGGGCCTGAAGCTGTCTAAATCCTTGTCTTGTGTGTTCATACGCTTCGCGTCTCTCGTCCCGATTAACCCCTCTCAAGCTACCACATAGATGCGCTAGCCTCGCGACTAAGTCCTCACACTAGGACATCTGCTGTGAAGTTTCCACGACAATAGTAGAGCAGAGCCACCAAGTTCTTACCTCCTTTTTTGGCAAAAAATCTAGGACGTGATGTGATCCAAACGGCGGCGGTGGTGATGGAAGAGGGACATGAGGAACTGTGTGAAGCAAACGATAGGCTCGGTTTGTGCCAGTGGGTGGATTCCTCGTACTGAATTTAGTATGTGGGCCCGACGTATCGTTTGCTTACAATCAGTATCATATCCAGGATTTTTTTGCATGGTAATGCGTGTCTCATTTACTACCTTCGTCCTAGTTTATTGGTCCCCTTTGTAATTTGTCCCAAAGTTTGATCAAAAATTTAACTAATAACATGTTAATGCATGTCAACAAAATTATATCGTTGAATTCGTATTTGAAAATAGTATTCAATGATATAATTTTGGTGACATGCATAAACATTTTGTTAGTTTAATCTGTGGTCAAAATTTGGCACAAAATAAAATGGGTACCAATAAACTAGGACAGAGGTAGTATATCACAAAGATCATAATACAACCCACGTACACGACCTGACAAAGATGAATAGACAGCAGAACGCTAGTCTTGGCAGAAAAGAAAACCGACCAAGAAGGGAAAATTACAATCAAGACCGAAGAATTCTCTGAGCTTGACACCAAAGCCCGTCACCAGCATCTAGTACCACTGTAGCAACCACCAAATGAAAAATTGACTGATCACCTTCTTATCTGAGCTTGACACAGCTCCATCGCCGATATGCATCTTTGCGAACCTTTTTTTGGAATGAAGACGCTAGGAGCGTCCGACTTTAAATAAATAAAGCCACCAAGGCAAACATCACAACATTCAATAGTATTACAAACCAAAAAGTACCCAACCACAAAGTATGAGAGGCAGCTAGAGAACAGGGTACAACAAAGGATGAAAACTCAGCCCAGACCCTGCTTCCTACTACTACCACTCCACCAAAAGGTGAGGCCATCTACGGAGGGTGACGCGCGATCGTAAATGTTCCTTTGATCTTGTCCATGGCCTCCTGCATCTACTCAGCATCGTGGTGATTCCCCAGCAGTGTCCACATCTGTAAGAAGAGATGACATTTAAAGATTACATCAGCAGGGTGAGTGATAACCCACAAGTATCGGGGATCACAGTAGTTTTCGATGGTAGAGTATTCAACCGAAATTTATAGATTCGACGCAAGGGGAGCCAAAGAATATTTGAAGGTATTAGCAGCTAAGTTGTCAATTCAACCACACCTGGAGATTAATTATCTACAGCAAAGTGATTAGTAGCACATTAATATGATAGTTTTGATGATAGCAGCAATAGCAACGACAACGGTAACAGTGATAGTAGTGGTATTGTAGCATTAACGATAGCAGTAGCAATGGTAGTAACTTAGCAAGAACAATATAAGATAAATTCGTAGGCATTGGATCGGTGACTCATTGGATGATATTCATCATGAGACAGTTATAACCTAGGGCGATACGTCACTAGCTCCAATTCATAAATATAATGTAGGCATGTATTCCGTAAATAGTCATACGTGCTTATGGAAACAACTTGCATGACATTTTTTGTCCTACCCTCACGTGGCAGCGGGGTCCTATTGGAAACTAAGGGATATTAAGGCCTCCATTTAATAGAGAACCGGAACAAAGAATTAGCACACGGTGAATACATGAACTCCTCAAACTACGATCATCACCGGGAGTGGTCCAGACTATTGTCTCTCTGGAGTTGCTGGACCATAACATGTAGTTGTTGGGGAACGCGGTAATTTCAAAAAATTGCTATGATCACACAAGATCTATCTAGGAGATGCATAGCAACAAGAGGGGGAGTGTATCTTCATACCCTTGAAGATCGCAAAGCGGAAGCGTTTATCAACGCGATTGATGTAGTCGTACAGCTTCACGATCTGTCCTGATCAAGTACTGAACGTACGACACCTCCGCGTTCAGCACACGTTCAGCTCGATGACGTCCTCGCCTTCTTGATCCAGCAAAACGGGCAAAGTAGTAGATGAGTTTCAGCAGCACGACGGCGTGGTGACGGTGTTGCTGAAGAACAATCTCCGCAGGGCTTCGCCTAAGCACTACAAAAACTATGACGGAGGATAAACTAGAGGGGACAGGGTTGCCAGCACACGACTTGGTGTTTCTTCATGTGTCTTGGGTGCCCTGCCCCTCTATTTATATGTTGAGCCTTGGGGTAGAAACTTGGAGTAAAAGCCTCCACAAAGTCGGTTTCACCCGAAAGGCAAGAGTCCTTCTCGGACTCCAGGGCCAGCCACCAGGGTTCCTGCAAAACTTCCTTTTGTGCTTTCCAAAAACCTTGTTGGATTTCCCTTTTGGCCCACATAAAGTGTTCTCGTAGCCAAACATTTCGGGAAACATCAGTAACACCTTCCGGTGAATTCCGGAACCCTTCCGGAGACCAAACACTATTATCCCATATATCAATCTTTATCTTTGGATCATTCCGGAGTTCCTCGTCATGTCCGTGATCACCTCCGGGACTCTGAACAACATTCGGTCACAAACATACATAACTCATATAATACTATATCATCAACGAATGTTAAGCGTGCGGACCCTACGGGTTTGAGAACTATGTTGACATGACCGAGACACCTCTCTGTGTCAATAACCAATAGCGGAACCTGGATGCCCATATTGGCTCCTACATATTCTACGAAGATCTTTATCGGTCGAACCGTTATGACAACATATTGTCGGTATCAAAACCGGCAGATCTCAAGTAGGGGGTCCCGAACTGTGTGTCTAAGGATCGAAGGTAACAAGGAGGAAGGGGACATGATGTTTACCGAGGTTCGGACCCTCTTAATGGAGGTAATGCCCTACTTCTTGCTTGATTGACTTTGATGAGTATAGGGGTTACAAGAGTTGATCTACCTCGAGATCGTAATGGCTAAACCCTAGATGTATAGCCTGTATGATTGTGTCCCCCCCCTACAGACTAAACCCTCCGGTTTATATAGACACTGGAGGGATCTAGGGTTGCACAAAGTCGGTTACAGAGAAAGGAAGGTATATGATCCGAACGCCAAGCTTGCCATCCACGCAAAGGAGAGTCCCATCCAGACACGGGGAAGGTTCTTCTATCTCGTATCCTCATGGCCTATCAGTCCGGCCTTAGTACAGACGCCCGAGGACCCCTTAGTCCATGACTCCCTCAGTAGCCCCTGAACAAGGCTTCAATGATGATGTATCCGGCGTGCAGATTGTCTTTGACATTGCAAGGCGGGTTCCCTTTTCTGAATACTCCAACGCAGTTTTCCACACACAAGAGTTGTGTCCAGCCTTGCTTAACTCGTACAACCCTAAGCTGTAAAAAGCAATAATAAAATAAGTCATGTCGACGGGCCACTTTTTTGGCGAGACATTATGTTCTGGCCTTAATATTATTCTAAACCGTTTAACAGCCTCGTTTCGCCCTTCGAGGCACGGCTAATGGCACGTCTTATCAAAGCAGAGATCGTGTCCCCTTATTACGGGATTCTCATCAATAGGGGTTTTGGGTAATCCAACCGTTTCATGCACATGTCTCCTTGGGAATAGGCGAGATTTAGGGCTTATGAGGGGGCACTTGATATTCGCTGCCTCTATAAGAGCACAAAGACGCATCTGTTCACCTCACGCCTTCTTCTTCCTCTGCCTTCCAATTCCTCGAGCTCCATCGCCCAAGTTCCAAACTTTCCTTCCACCCCAACCTCTCCAGCAATGGCCGGATCTGGCTTTCAGGGCAAGTGGATGGCCTCCTCTGTAATGGAGAAGAACATCCAGGATCTGCGGGAGGCGAGGTATGTGACGGCGGAGATCACACACAGGCTTCCAACCCCAGGGCAAGTCATCCCCACCCTGGAGCCCAGCGAAAGGGTGGTTTTCATCCCTCACTTCCTGCAAGGACTCGGATTCGCCCTTCACCCCTTCGTCTGAGGTCTCATGTACTACTACGGGCTGGTTTCCACGATCTGGCCCCAAATTCCTTCCTCCACATATCGACGTTTATCGTCGTGTGTGAAGCATTTCTTCGCGTCCTTCCACACTTTGGCTTATGGCTCAAGGTGTTTAATGTGAAGCCGAAGGTGGTCGAAGGCCAACACGCCGAGTGCAGCTGCGCCATGGTGAGCAAGCTCAACCATGTTACCTGGCCCAAAGGAAGATTTGTGGACACTGTCAAGGTGTGGCAGCAGGAGTGGTTCTATATCACCAAACCCCGCGACACTAAGTGGGCCGCTGCTTCTGCCTTCAGATCTGGACCTCCGCTGCGGCTCGCATCCTGGACCAACAAGGGCCTAGATTGGAGGTGCCTTGACGACGTGTCGGCGCTGTAGAAGCGTATCAAGAGCATGATAGACAAGGACATCACCCTTGCCAATGTGATTCAGGTGATGCTCATCCGCCGAACTCTCCCTTGCCAATGAAAGCCTCTCAAAATGTGGGTGTTCAACCCGGAGTGGGGCACGGACTCTGCTGCACTTCTATGGCACGACGCACATGAATATCTGGAAGCTGCTTTTTAAGAAGCAGTAGACGTGGCCACGAACGTCTGATGACACTCGCCTCAACTGCAACAACCAGGCTTACCCAATAAGTATCATATTGCCAAACACTATTTAGCTTGTCAATATTTAGGGAGGGGTACTAAAAATTCCATCTCCTGAACATGACTAGATAAAGCAGACCGACCAGATTAAGTGTCCGGCCACGCTCCCCAAAAACCCAGCCGAAGATGTTGGTCCCGGCGCCCTATCAGGTGCCGACAAAGAAGAACAACAAGAAGAAGAAGACCAAGGAGGCCCAAGGCGACCTCCATCCCGAAGAGATTTTGGGCGCCGCGTCCGGAGAAACCGTAGCTCCCTCCTCTAGCGAGGAAGACAAAGACGAGGACGAGGAGGAAGAGGAGGTAGTCGAGAACCCTCCTCCCAAGGGGAAAAAGAGAGCGGCCTCCATGGATCCAGAGGAGGGGACGTCCAAGAGGGGAAGGGTATCCCTCTCCGATGACTCAGATTCGGGCACCGAGGCCATTCCCAAACAACGCCCCCATAGCAAGCCCCTTGCCGAATCATGAGTTCCTTAAGATGTCTTATATACCTCTAATCATTTTTATAGATTATAAGGATAATATCAAATTTCATATTACAGTCCGGCCCGTGACATTCCTCAAGAATCGTCGTTATCGGGGGATCTTTAGCCGGAGAAGATGGAGAGCGAGACGCCCCCACGAGCTTCCTCGCCTCCTAGGGCGGACGATCCTGAGGTGTCATCCCAAAGAATCTCCTCGGGCTCTGGAGAAATACGGGAGAGGACCAATGCGGCATCGGAGGCCGCCGATAACACGGAGGGCGTAGACCCTATGGAGACCGGCCATGGGGGTCCTAGGTTATCCGACCTGCAGCCGGATACTGTTCCGCAGACCCAAATGGTCCCGAAATCGTATCGGCAGCCACCTCTGCGGGAGGGGGAGACGGCGACCTCTATGAATGCAGAAGCACCAAACAAGCTGATGGATGCACTGCATGGTGCATCCGTCTTGGAGGAGCACCGTACCTTAATGGGTACGGTGGTTGAAAAAGTGCAGTCCGCCAAGAGCGGACTGGATGAAACCTTCACGAGCCTACTAACAGGCTTCGAGGTATGCGATGTAATGTCTTTTGCCACTTTCCATAAGAAATCCGTATGTATATGGATAGCAGCCCCTGAGACTCTATTTGGCCGACGAAGGAGGGCAAACAGAGGGTCTATAGGTATCCGTAGTAAATAACATACTTAGCCATCTTGATAAATATCAGGCTTCACTGTTAGTGGCGACCACTCAGGTCGCCGAAGTTTCTGAACTGAAGCGAAAACTGCAGCTGGTCGATGAGGACAATATCCGGATTCACAAGCGGCTTGACGAAGCGCAAGGTATGTTTCAAGTGCTCCATATTCCATTGAATTAGTTTGCAAATGCTTAAGTGAAGCTCACGCGCTACTATATGCACAATTTGCAGATGGCGCTGCTGAGGTCGAGACCCTCAGGAGTGACCTTGCCCACGCGAAGGAGCAGGCAAGGGTGAGCGATGCAGCTGCTGAGGAAACGGCTGCCGATTTGAAGGACGAACATGCCACACGATGCCAGTTCGAGGAGCGTGTATCCAAGATTGAGCAAGAGCTCAAGGACACAACTCGCAATTGCGAGCTCCTCGAGGAGGGGAATAAAGTGAAGGCAGCCAAACTCGCCAAGGACCTTCAGGACGCCCAAGAGGCAAGGTCCGAATCCTGAGCGGCTTGCGAGGAGATCCGACAGACCGGACAGATAGTGGCTGGTAAGCCCTTTCTTGTATAGTCTAAGTTTGGCGATCAGAGGTATGCCTTACTGAATCGACTAGGCAGCTCTCCAGACTCCTTTGCGGATGTACCGAAGAGTGCCGCTGACGCAACGCAATTCTACCGGGCCCAGGAGGGGCATGCGACGGAGAAGCTTTCTTGTCACAATATGCGACTCAGGAGCGTTCGATGTGGCTGAACAACCAGATGGCGCAATGGGCCGAGTTACACAAGATGTGCAGAGCGGCCATGAAGGAGGTGATACTCCGGCTGTGGTTTGTCGAACCCGTTTTGAGCAATTATTTTGGCCTAGTGTGGTGACTTATAGATGTTGTGCCCCGAATTGATGCCATAAAACGGTCAGTGTGCATAGAAGGTGCACAGAGGGCCTTCGCCCGTGTCAAGGTGCACTGGGCCAAGATGAAAGTCGCTGTTGTCGCGGTGGAGGGTCCTCCTGAAGGCAAGGACCATCGCACGCCGGGGCGATATCTAAATGATGTCCTAGAAGGTGCTCGTTTGATAGAGGGTCAATGCTCAAAGGACATCATATTCGATAAGGCTTTGTAATATATTTGTACCATTATCTGGAATTGCTTTCTGATAACCCACAAGTGTAGGGCATCCGTTGTAGCCTCTTTGGATAAGTAAGAGTGCCGAACCCAACGAGGAGCTAAAGGTAGAACAAATATCCCCTCAAGATCTATCGACCACCGATACAACTCTACGCATGCTTAGCGTTTGCTTTACCTAGAACAAGTATAAAACTAGAAGTACTTTGTAGGTGTTGTTGGATAGGTTTGCAAGATAATAAAGAACACGTAAATAAAATCTAGGGGCTGTTTAGATGAAGAAGCAATAAAGTAAATATAGCGAGTGTGAAAAAGTGGTGGTAGGAGTTGTGAAATTGTCCCTAAGCAATTGACTACTTTACTAGACCGATAGCAAGTTTTATGCGGGAGAGGCATAAGCTAACATACTTTCTCTTCTTGGAGCACATGCACTTATGATTGGAACTCTACCAAGCATCTGCAACTACTAAAGACCATTAAGGTAAAACCCAACCAAAGCATTAAAGCATCAAGTCCCCTTTATCCCATACGCCACAACCCCCTTACTCGGGTTTATGCTTCTGTCACTCAAGCAACCCACTATAAGCGAATCATGAACATATTGCAACACCCTACAACGGGAATCCCTCATGCTTGCGCGACACGGAGGGCACAATAGGACAGCAACATAACTACAAGCAAATTAAACCAATCATAGCAATTTATCAATCACCGATAGAACAACGAAAAGCTAATTAAAAATCATAGGATGGCAACACATCATTGGACAATAATATGAAGCATAAAGCACCATGTTCGAGTAGAGGGTACAGCGGGTTGCGGGAGAGTGGACCGCTGAATAAAGATGGGGGAAGGTGATGGAGATGTTGGTGAAGATGATGGAGGTGTTGGTGTAGATCGCGGTGATGACGATGGCCCCCGGTGGCGTTCCGGCGCCACCGGAAGCAAGGGGAGAGAGCCCCCCCCCTTCTTCTTCTTCTTCTTCCTTGACCTTCTCCCTAGATGGGATAAGGGTTTCCCCTCTGGTCCTTGGCTCCCATGGCATGGGAGGGGCGAGAGCCCCTCCGATATTGGATCTATCTCTCTGCCTCTCTTTGTTTCTGCATTCCCTAATTTTGCCCTTTCACCGTTTCTTTTATATCCGGAGATCCGTAACTCCGATTGGATTGAAACCTTTGCCCTGATTTTTCTCTGAAAATTAGCTTTCTTGCAGCAAAAGAAGAGTGTCAACCGCCTTACAGGGTGCCCATGAAGGTCAGGGGCGCGCCTGCCCCCCTGGGGTTTCTGCGAAACATAAAACATGCAACAAGCAGGAACTGGCACTGGGCACTAGATCAATATGTTAGTCCCAAAAATAATATAAAAAGTTGCCAAAAGTATATGAAAGTTGAATAATATTGGCATGGAACAATCAAAAAATATAGATACGACGGAGATGTATCAGCATCCCCAAGCTTAATTCCTGCTCGTCCTCGAGTAGGTAAATGATAAAAAAAGATAATTTTTGATGTGGAATGCTACCTAGCATAATCTTGATCATATATCTAATCATGGCATGAATATTAAGACACGAGTGATTCAAAGCAATAGTCTATCATTTGACATAAAAACAATAATACTTTAAGCATACTAATAAAGCAATCATGTCTTTTGAAAACAACATGGACAAAGAAAGTTATCCCTAGAAAATCATATAGTTTGGCTATGCTCGATCTTCATCACACAAAATATTCAAATCATGCACAACCCCGATGACAAGCCAAGAAATTGTTTCGTACTTTTGATGTTCTCAAACCTTTTCAACTTTCATGCAATACATGAGCATGAGCCATGGATATAGCACTATAGGTGGAATAGAGTATGATGGTGGAGGTTGTGTGGAGAAGACAAAAAAGGGAGAAAGTCTCACATCGACGCGGCTAATCAACGGGCTATGGAGATGCCCATAAATTGATGTCAATGTGAGGAGTAGGGATTGCCATGCAACAGATGCACTAAGAGCTATAAGTGTATGAAAGCTCAAACTGTAAACTAAGTGGGTGTGCATCCAACTTGCTTGCTCATGAAGACCTAGGGAATTTGTGGAAGCCCATCGTTGGAATATACAAGCCAAGTTCTATAATGAAAATTCTCACTAGTATATGAAAGTGACAATATAGGAGACTCTCTATATGAAGAACATGGTGCTACTGTGGAGCACAAGTGTGGTAAAAGGATAGTAGCATTGCCCCCCTTTTTTTGCGGGCTTCTTTGTCCCCTTTTTTTATTTAGGCTTCTTTGGCCTCTCTTTTTTTTTATTTTTTTATGGGGCAAAGCTCTATAATGATGATCATCACACTTTTATTTACTTACAACTCAATATTACAACTCGATACTAGAACAAAGATATGACTCTATATGAATGCCTCCGGCGGTGTACTGGATGTGCAATGATCTAGCATAGCAATGACATCAAAAAAGGGGACAAGCCATGAAAACATCATGCTAGCTATCTTACGATCATGCAAAGCAATATGACAATGAATTCTCAAGTCATGTATATGATGATGATGGAAGTTGCATGCCAATATATCTCGGAATGGCTATGGAAATGCCATGATAGGTAGGTATGGTGGCTGTTTTGAGGAAGATATAAGGATGTTTATGTGTGATAGAGCGTATCGTATCACAGGGTTTGGATGCACCGGTGAAGTTTGCACCAACTCTCGAGTTGAGAAAGGGCAATGCATCGTACCGAAGAGGCTAGCAATGATGGAAGGGTGAGAGTGCGTATAATCCATGGACTCAACATTAGTCATAAAGAACTCACATACTTATTGCAAAAATCTATTAGTCATTGAAACAAAGTACTACATGCATGCTCCTAGGGGGATAGATTGGTTGGAAAATGCCATCGCTCGTCCCCGACCGCCACTCATAAAGAAGACAATCAATAAATACCTCATGCTCCAACTTCATTACACAATGGTTCACCATACGTGCATGCTACGGGAATCACAAACTTCAACACAAGTATTTCTACAATCCACAACTACCCACTAGCATGACTCTAATATCACCATCTTTATATTGCAAAACTATTGCAAGGAATCAAACATATCATATTCAGCGATCTACAAGTTTTATGTAGGATTTTATGACTAACTATGTGAATGACCAATTCCTGTCATCTCTCTAAATAGATATAAGTGAAGCAAGAGAGTTTAATTCTTTCTAAAAAATATATGCCCATGCTCTAACAAATTTAAGTGAAGCAAAAGAGCATTCTACAAATGGCGGTTTTCTATGTGAAGAGAACAGGCAATCCAAGCTTCAAATGATATAAGTGAAGCACATGAAGCATTCTATAAAGCCATATTCAAAAGATTTAAGTGAAGTGCAATGAGCATTCTATAAATAAACCAAGGACTATCTCATACCAGCATGGTGCATAAAAGAAAAATGAAAACTAAATGCAAAAGACGCTCCAAGACCTGCACATATCGCATGAACGAAACGAATACGAAAACATACCGATACTTGTTGAAGAAAGAGGGGATGCCTTACGGGGCATCACCAAGCTTAGACGCTTGATTATCCTTGAATATTTACTTGGGGTGCCTTGGGCATACCCAAGCTTGAGCTCTTGCCTCTCTTCCTTTTCCTTATATCAAGACCTCCTCGATCAAACACTTCATCCACACAAAACTTCAACAGAAAACTCGGTAAGATCCGTTAGTATAATAAAGCAAATCACTACTCTAGGTACTATTGAAAAACAATTCATATTTTGTTTTTGCATTGTGTCTACTGTAATATAACTTCTTCATGTCTTAATCCACAGATAGAAATTTATAGTTTCATCAAAACAAGTAAACTATGTATCAAAAACAGAATCTGTCAAAAACACAACAGTCTGTAGCAATCTGAACATTCACCATACTTATGGTACCCCAAAAATTCTACCAAAATTAGGAAAAATAAAATATTTGCAAAGAAAGACATTGCAAAAAGTTTCAGAACCGTTTGAAGTTCCAGTAAAAAAGGTAAAATCGCGCACTACAGCCAAAGTTTCTGTCCTGCACCGTACAAACAAACAAGCATTGTAAACATCCTAAAGGCAAACCTTAGCACATTATTTTTATAATACGATGGAATTGTACAAGGGGATAATTATTTTTGATGAAGAGTTTCTGTAATTAAGATTCACAAAGTTTCCGTGAGCATGAACAAAGTTCAAGGAGCTCTCCCACTTCAACAATGATTGTCTTTCTCACTTTCACTTTCCTTTTTGAAAAGTTTTCGGTTCCCCTATTTTTTTCATTTTTTAGACTATATAAAAGCACTCAACAGAAATAAATGACTCTCTAAAACTTCCGGGTTGTCTCCTTGGCAGCGCTTTATTTAAAGCTATTATGCTAGGCATATAGTGCTCAAGTAATGCATCCACCCGGATCCCATGGTATATCAAAGCCAATTTTAATTAACAATGATTTGTAATTTAGTAGTGAGCAAAAAGTAACATATATCAAGCAACAACGAAGTCTAACTCTCTTCCTATGCATCAGCATGTCATAAAAGAACAATTCACGCACACCAAGTAAAGGCCAATGCATAGTATAATCAGTTTCTTGCAATTCTATCATATTGGAAACATAGAGAAGTGGAGATATAGTTCCTCTCTCATAATAATTGCAAGTAGGAGCAGCAAGCACATGCATATTGTATCTATCAAAATTATCATGTGCAATGGTGAAAGGCAACCCATCAATATAATCCTTAATAAGCACAAGCTTCTCTGATATAGTGTAGTTTGGAGAATTCAAAAAGATAATAGGACTATCATGCAAGGGTGTAATAGCAACAATTTAATGTTTAACATAAGGAACTATAGCAAGTTCATCTCCATAAGCATAATTCATATTGGCATCTTGGCCACAAGCATAGCAAGAATCATCAAAAAGGGATATTTCAAACGAATTAAAGGGATCATAGCAATCGTCATAGCAATCATCCTTCGGTAAGCATGAAGGGGAATTAAACAATGTATGATTTGAAGAGTTACTCTCATTAGAAGGTGGGCACGGGTAGCTAATCCGCTCTTCCTCCCTTTGTTCTTCACTCTCCACATCATCTTTTTCATCCAATGAGCTCACAGTTTCATCACTTTCCTCTTCCATAGTTTCTTGCAAAATATTAGTCTCTTCTTGGACAGCGGAGACTTTCTCAATAAATGCATCAATATTGGAATTGTATTCATAATTCTCATAACAATATTTAAGTATAGCAAAATGTTCAGGTCTGTAAACAGCATCATCAAGATTTTCACACTCTTTAAACAAAGATTCAATTTCATAAGCACCCATAAAAGCAAAGAATTCTTCTATTTGTTCCACATCATAGTAATCATAGATACCATTAGCATAAGAAGCTAAAGTTTTATTATCATTAAACTTACATGAAAAGGGAAGGTGTGGAGCCTTCATCCTAGAGCAACAAGTATAATCATATCTCAAGCATAGTTCCCGAGCATACCAATGCGACATATGAATTTGATCCCATAATAGTTTCCCTTTTTCAGTCAAGCGATAATCCCTAAAGTATTCACGTTGATCCAACGTGTCTCCCATAACATAATTGAATGGGGTTTTCTCAGGATTATCAAAGTAGTACATAATATCTTTCACATAATTAGCATCGAGGGTTTTAGGAGGTTCCCCATCTCCATGAGTAGCAAGTAAACCTAATTTTTTGGTATTTCGTGTTCCATATCCATAACTAAAGATGGAGAACAACTAAGAACAGCAAATAAAAATTACTTAGTGATAAAGCAAACAAGCACACACGAGAATATTCACCCCACGCTATGACTCGCCGGCAACGGCGCTAGAAAAAGGTCTTGATAGACCACAAGTGTAGGGGGTCAGTTGTAGCCTCTTTCGATAAGTAAGAGTGTCGAACCCAACGAGGAACCAAAGGTAGAACAAATATCCCCTCATGTTCTATCGACCACCAATACTACTCTACGCACGCTTAGTGTTCGCTCTAACTAGAACAAGTATAAAACTAGAAGTACTTTGTAGGTGTTGTTGGATAGGTTTGCAAGATAATAAAGAACACGTAAATAAAAGCTAGGGGTTGTTTAGATGAATAAGCAATAAAGTAAATATAGCGAGTGTGGAAAAGTGGTGGTAGGAGTTGTGAAATTATACCTAAGCAATTGACTACTTTACTAGACCAATAGCAAGTTTTATGTGGGAGAGGCATAAGCTAACATACTTTATATTCTTGGATCACATGCACCTATGATTAGAACTCTAGCAAGCATCCGCAACTACTAAGGATCACTAAGGTAAAACCCAACCATAGCATTAAAGCATCAAGTCCCCTTTATCCCATACGCCACAACCCCCTTACTTGGGTTTATGCTTCTGTCACTCAAGCAAACCCACTATAAGCGAATCATGAACGTATTGCAACACCCTACAGTGGGAATCCCTCAAGCTTGCGCGACACAGAGGGCACAATAGGACAACAACATAACTACAAGCAAATTAAACCAATCATAGCAATTCATCAATCACCGATAGGACAACGAAAATCTACTCAAACATCATAGGATGGCAACACATCATTGGACGATAATACGAAGCATAAAGCACCATGTTCAAGTACAGGGTACAGCGGGTTGCGGGAGAGTGGACCACTGAATAAAGATGGGGGAAGGTGATGGAGATGTTGGTGAAGATGATGGAGGTGTTGGTCTAGATCGCGGTGATGATGATGGCCCCCGGCGGCGTTTCGGCGCCACCGAAAGCAAGGGGGAGAGAACCCCCCTTCTTCTTCTTCTTCCTTGACCTTCTCTCTAGATGGGAGAAGGGTTTCCCCTATGGTCCTTGGCTCCCATGGCATGGGAGGGGTGAGAGCCCCTCCGAGATTGGATCTATCTCTCTGCCTCTCTCTATTTCTGTGTTCCCTGATTCTGCCCTTTCACCTTCTCTTTTATATCCGGAGATCCGTAACTCCAACTGGATTGAAACCTTCGCCCTGATTTTTCTCCGAAAATTAGCTTTCTTGCGGCAAAAGAAGAGTGTTAACCGCCTTACGAGGTGCCCAGGAGGGTCAGGGGCGCGCCCCCTGCCTCGTGGCCCCCTTGGGCACCATCTCGCGTTGATTCTTCTTCCCAAAAATCACAAATATTCCAAAAATATTCTTCGTCCATTTTTATCCCGTTTGGACTCCGTTTGATATATGGGGTTTCTGCGAAACATAAAACATGCAACAAACAGGAACTGGCACTGGGCACTGGATTAATATGTTAGTCCCAAAAATAATATAAAAAGTTACCAAAAGTATATGAAAGTTGAATAATATTGGCATGGAACAATCAAAAATTATAGATACGACGGAGACGTATCACTTTCCTCCTGTGCGGCCGTTTTTGTATGCCTGATAGTTTTCCAGTCATCGGCTTCGACCCCCATGGAGATGCTACGGGGGTGTTCGGAATGGCACATGAACACTCTGGACCCAATGTCTTGGTCCATGACGGAGGTGTCGGTGCGTCGAACCAGGCAATCGGACTATATGGCTTTACCGCTCTCATTTAGCCATAGGAGTTTGACGATGGGGCTATAGAATAGCCCCTGGTACGTATGTGACTATCCGAATGCAGATGTGTTACGTATATGACTGGAAAAAACAGTCCTTCATTTAAAGTGGAAAAAATAGTTAAAGATTTAGTAAGTCACCGAACGGCTGACCAGCTCTCGCCGCATCATGATAGTCAGTTTTTGGCTTTCTCTAATGAGGTGCTTGACCGGACGAGCCAGAAACACAATCGCAGTAGTTCTCCCTTTACTACCCTAGTCGAACAAACGGAACGTAAGGTAGCAAACACAGGAGCCGGGCAACCCAACTATCGACCAAAGACATGATTCAGAGCCGATGCATATAATGCCAAGCTAGGGACGCTGAAGTGTGATGAAAGGCTGTTCGGGCTTTCATTTAATGGCTCATAAGTGGCCATATAGAGCCCCTGTCAATGGGTGTCGAGGTATGTGTGACAACTAGAGAGACGGACTACAGTTTGATAAATAAAGTTGATACCGAAAAATTGTCACTACTATAATTTGATTGATACATGAAGATGTGATCTTACATGTGGGGGGTCTAATAATAAGGAAAGTACCTTAGTACAGGTCCTTTTAAATAAGGTTTGGTCCGAAGAGTCCTTTGGATGTCATGTCGCACGTCTGCGCCGCTTTCACCTTATAGAGAGGGGTTCCTTGAAGGGAACGGTCTTCTGTTGGCCGTACAAAACCAGGGTCGGAAGGACTCCTTATAAGTCCATAGGATACATGGGCTCGAATGAACCTGTGGTAAAAATATGAGTGAAGGAAAGTGGAAGATCATATAGGGTCGAGCCGGACTATAGACCTTCCCGTATTATGCCTCCGCTAATGCCCAAGGTATTTCGAGTGCATAATGATGCATGCGCGGTACAAATTCCGGGGGTGTGTGGGGTGATCGATACAGGCAAAACTGCTAGTCTAGCTCTGGATGTACCGAGCCGCTAGCTTGCGGGACTGACCGGACTCTTTTAACGAAGTCCGGCGGCTTGATGGCCAACGAGGTGTGCGGCTTTAGTGGGCCGCTCTATACCTCACCTGCGAGAGCTGCGGTGTGCTCTTCTGTGTGAAGGGAGCGTTCCGTGTTTCCATTGACTATTATAATTCCGCATGGACCGGGCATCTTGAGCTTTAAATAATCATAGTGTGGCACTGCTTTGAATCGAGCAAAAGCGGTCCGTCCAAGCATCGTGTGATAGCCACTTCGGAAGGGTACGATATCAAAGATCAAGTCTTCACTGCGGAAGTTGTCGTGCGAGCCGAAGACAACTTCCAACGTTATTGAGCCCGAGCAGCGGGCCTCTGCGCCAGGTATTACTCCTTTAAAGGTAGTTTTAGTGGTCTTGATTCTTGACAGATCGATACCCATTTTGTGGACGGTGTCCTGATAGAGCAAGTTGAGGCTACTGCCGCCATCCATGAGGACTCGCGTGAGATGGAATCCGTCGATGATTGGGTCGAGGACCAAAGTTGCTGATCCTCCATGACGGATACTGGTTGGGTGGTCCTTTCGATCAAAGGTGATCAGGCGAGCCGACCATGGGTTGAATTTTGGGGCGACCGTGTCTACGGCATAGACATCCCTTAATGCGTGCTTGTGCTCCCATTTGGGGATGTGTGTGACATATATCATATTCACTGTTTTGACCTTGGGGGGAAATTGCTTCTGCCCCCTGTGTTTGGTGGATGAGGCTCTTCATCGTCGTCCTCGCTAGGCGGCCTTTTCCCCTTGTGTTTGGCGTTGAGCTTGCCGTCCTGTTTAAAGACCCAACCATTTCTGTTGGTATGATTGGCAGGTTTATCCGGGGTGCCATGAATCTGGCAGGGCCGATCGAGTATTTTGTCCTAACTGGATGGGCCGCATTTGTTTCCTTTCAATGGCTTCTTCCGCTGACCGGATTTGGAGCCACTGAATCCGGCGTTGACAGTCGTGTCTTCGGTATTGTTTCGACGCTTGTGCTTGTCGCGTCGTGGCTTGCCATTGCCGTCCCTAGCTTCAGAGGTGCCTGGGTCGCTGGTGCTACTGCTTCTATGAGCGAGCCAGCTATCTTCTCCCGTGCAAAAGCGGGTCATAAGTGCGGTAAGGGCTGCCATGGACTTCGGTTTCTCTTGGCCGAGGTGTCGGCAAGCCATTCGTCTCGGACGCTGTGTTTGAAGGCCGCGAGGGCTTCGGCGTCCGGACAATCCACAATCTGGTTCTTTTTAATTAAGAACCTAGTCCAGAGCTGTCGGGTTGATTCGCCGGGTTGCTGGATTATGTGATTAAGGTCATCATCATCCGAGGGCCGAACATAGGTACCTTGGAAGTTGTCTCTAAAGGTGTCCTCCAAGTCTTCCCAACTTCCAATGGAGTTTTCTGGGAGGCTGTTGAGCCAATGCCATGCTGGTCCCTTAAGTTTTAGGGGGAGGTACTTGATGGCATGTAGGTCATCACCGCAGGCCATGTGGATATGGCGAAGAAAGTCTTCAATCCATACTGTGGGATCTGTGGTGCCATCGTATGATTCAATGTTCACGGGTTTAAACCCTTCTGGGAACTGATGCTCCATTACTTCATCGGTGAAGCATAGAGGGTGTGCGGCTCCTCTGTATCGGGCGGCATCATGACGCAGTTCGGATGGAGTCCGTATGCGGTTTTCGGCCCGTGTGAGGTTGTGCTTATCGTGCCAGGCTTGATGGTCGTCTTCTCGCGTTGGTGCACGCCCTCGTGATCCATAAATTGATCTGATATGACAGGCTCGATTGTCCAGGTCCCGTCGCAGGTCGTGCGTGCGTCCTTCGGCCGTTGTTTCTCTGCCTCTCGGGCGAGGTGGCGCAGGTTAGTGTTCGGCTTGAGTTATCACTCTGTCCTGACCACGAGGTGGTCGGTCAGGTCTGACAGCTGTGTTACACGCTGTCAGTATAGGCTCTGGGACCTCCTCGTCCAATTGGGAGAGGAACCTGCGCTTTGGGTAACTCTTAGTTGGGAGCTCGAGGCCGTATTCCTCGGCTGGCAGGACATTATTCCATCTGTCATTGAGTAAATCCTGATCGGTGTGAAGTTGCTGCCGCTCCTTTTTTAGGCTTCTTGACGTGGCTATTAGCCGGCGCTTGAAGCATTGTTACTCGAGGGGGTGCTCTGCTATGATGAAGTCTTCGTCACCTAGGCTCTCATCCTCTTCGGAGGTCGGTAGGTAGTTACTATCCTCCGAGCCCTCGTCCCTAATAGGATCATTGGGGTTGACCTGTCCATCCTCCCAATCATCATGTTCGGATGTTGGTTCGATGGGGGCTTCTTGGTCTTCGGCATTATCCGGAGTATTATTATGTCCGATGCCGGTATTGCTGTCCTTTTCTCGGTGCAATTTAGAGCGGAGCCATTGATGACGACGCTATGGTGGTGCCATAGGAGAATTATCCTTGACTAGGTCCTTCCCACCTTCGCCGTCATTCTCTTTGGGTGTGTCCACCATATGCACGCCGTATGTGGAGGTAGCCGTCCAGCGTCCGATAAGTGGCGGGTTCTGGCTTTGCTCTTCTCCGGCATCGTCGTCCATGCTATCGATGTCCTCGGAAGCGTAATCGAGCATGTCGGTTAAGTCCTCGACAGTGGCTATGAAGTGGGTGGCAGGTGGGACGTAAAATTCCGCGCTCTCAGCACCTAGTGCAGGCTGGGCATAGTTCGGCAGCCATCCTTCTGTAATGGCGAGAGGTCGCATTAAGTCCAGAGCCTCGTTTAAGAGTGGGGTCTGGATAGGGAAGCAAGAATCCGTGGAGCGGGGCGGGACAGGAGTTCCTTGGACGAGCTCGTATGACACGGACCTCGAGAGTTCGGAGGTGGTGCACAGAGGTGAGTCCGGCTTGATGAGGATGGAGGGAGCCTGGAGTGATTCCGGGCCGTCCGGTGAAACAATCCCCTCCGTATCCCCGGCGTTGAGCTCTATGGCCGCGGAGAGTTTGGTGTGCTCTAAACTCCCATCTTCGGACTCGACAAAGAGTTCCGGATCTGAGGCCGAAGCTGTGGTTGAGGCCACGAACCCTTGGAAGATCAAGTCTCCTCGGATATCAGCGATGTAGTTTAGATTTCCGAACCTGATTTGATGGCCAGGTGCGTAGCTGTCGATCTTCTCCAGATGGCCAATCAAATTGGCACGCAGTGCGAAGCCGCCGAATACAAAGATTTGGCCGGGCAGAAAAGTCTCCCTCAGGGCTGTGTATTGTAGATGATTGGTGGAGCCATCGAGCCTTCTGGTAATGAAACAGTGGAACTCTCAATGAAAGCACCAATGTCGGTGTCAAAACTGGCAGATCTCGAGTAGGGGGTCCCGAACTGTGTGTCTAAGGATCGAAGGTAACAAGAAGGTAGGGGACACGATGTTTACCTAGGTTCGGGCCCTCTTAATGGAGGTAATACCCTACTTCTTGCTTTATTGACGTTGATGAGTATAGGGGTTACAAGAGTTGATCTACCTCGAGATCGTAATGGCTAAACCCTAGATGTCTAGCTTGTATGATTGTGTTCCCCCCCTACGGACTAAACCCTCCAGTTTATATAGACACTGGAGGGATCTAAGGTTGTACAAAGTCGGTTACAGAGAAAGGAAGGTATATGATCCGAACGCCAAGCTTGACATCCACGCAAAGGAGAGCCCCATCCAAACACGGGGAAGGTTCTTCTATCTCGTATCCTCATCGCCCATCAGTCCAGCCCATACCACATAGCCCGGACGCCCGAGGACCCCTTAGTCCAGGACTCCCTCACATACATTATTCCCTTTGTCATCGGTATGTTACTTGCCCGAGATTCAATCGTCGGTATCTTTATACCTAGTTCAATCTCGTTACTGACAAGTCTCTTTACTCGTTCCGTAATATCATCCTGTAATGAACTCAATAGTCACATTGCTTGCAAGGCTTATTATGATGTGCATTATCGAGAGGGCCCAGAGATATACCTCTCCGATACTTGGAGTGACAAGTCCTAATCTCGATCTATGCCAACCCAACAAACACCTTCAGCGACACCTGTAGAGCATCTTTATAATCACCCATTTACGTTGTGACGTTTGATAGCACACAAGGTGTTCCTCCGGTATTCGGGAGCTGCATAATCTCATAGTCTGAGGAACATGTATAAGTCATGAAGAAAGCAGTAGCAATGAAACTGTAATGATCATAATTCTAAGCTCACGGATGGGTCATGTCCATCGCATCATTCTCCTAATGATGTAATCCCGTTCATCAAATGACAACACATGTCTATGGTTAGGAAACTTAACCATATTTGGCTAACGAGCTAGTCAAGTAGAGGCATACTAGGGACACTATGTTTTGTCTATGTATTCAGACATGTATTAAGTTTCCGGTTAATACAATTCTAGCATGAATAATAAACATTTATCATGAAATGAGGAAATAAATAATAACTTTATTATTGCCTCTAGGGCATATTTCCTTCAGTCTCCCACTTGCACTAGAGTCAATAATCTAGATTACAAAGTAATGATTCTAACACCCATGGAGTTTTGGTGTTGATCATGTTTTGCTCGTGGAAGAGGCTTAGTCAACGGGTCTGCAACACTCAGATCTGTATGTATCTTGCAAATCTCTATGTCCCCTTCCGACACTTGATGATGGATGGAATTGAAGCATCTCTTGATGTGCTTGGTTCTCTTGTGAAATCTGGATTCCTTTGCCAAGGCAATTGCACCAGTATTGTCACAAAAGATTTTCATTGGACCCCATGCACTAGGTATGATACCTAGATCGGATATGAACTCCTTCATCTAGACTCCTTCATTTGCTGCTTCCGAAGCAGCAATGTACTCCACTTCACACATAGATCCCGCCACGATGCTCTGCTTGGAACTGCACCAACTGACAGCTCCTCCATTCAATAAAAATACGTATCCGGATTGCGACTTAGAGTCATCTGGATCAATGTCAAAGCTTGCATCGACGTAACCGTTTACGACGAGCTCTTTGTCACATCCATAAACGAGAAACATATCCTTAGTCCTTTTCAGGTATTTCAGGATGTTCTTGATCGCTGTCCAGTTCTCCACTCCGGGATTACTTTGGTACCTCCCTGCTATACTTATAGCAAGGCACACATCTAGTCTGGTACACAACATTGCATACATGATAGAACCTATGGCTGAAGCATAGGGAATGACTTCCATTTTCTCTCTATCTTCTGCAGTGGTCTGGCTTTGAGTCTGACTCAACTTCACACCTTGTAACACTGGCAAGAACCCTTTCTTTGACTGATCCATTTTGAACTTCTTCAAAACTTTATCAAGGTATGTGCTTTGTGAAAGTCCAATTAAGCGTCTTGATCTATCTCTATAGGTCTTGATGCCCAATGTGTAAGCAGCTTCACCGAGGTCTTTCATTGAAAAACTCTTATTCAAGTATCCTTTTATGCTATCCAGAAATTCTATATCATTTCCAATCAACAATATGTGATCGATACAATATTAGAAATGCTACGGATCTCCCACTCACTTTCTTGTAAATATAGGCTTCTCCAAAAGTCTGTGTAAAACCATATGCTTTGATCACACTATCAAAGCGTTTATTCCAACTCCGAGAAGCTTGCACCAGTCCATAAATGGATCGCTGGAGCTTGCACACTTTGTTAGCACCCTTTGGATCGACAAAACCTTCTGGTTGCATCATGTACAACTGTTCTTCTAGAAATACATTCAGGAATGTAGTTTTGACATCAATCTGCCAAATTTCATAATCATAAAATGCGGCAATTGCTAACATGATTCGGATAGACTTAAGCATCGCTACGAGTGAGAAAGTCTCATCGTAGTCAACTCCTTGAACTTGTCGAAAACCTTTTGCAACAAGTCGAGCTTTGTAGACAGTAACATTACCGTCAATGTATGTCTTCTTCTTGAAGATCCATTTATTTTCTATGGCTTGCCGATCATCGGGAAAATCCACCAAAGTCCACACTTTGTTCTCATACATGGATCCCATCTCAGATTTCATGGCCTCAAGCCATTTCGCCGAATCTGGGATCATCATCGGTTCCTCATAGTTTGTAGGTTCACCATGGTCTAGTAACATGACTTCCAGAACAGGATTACCATACCACTCTGGTGTGGATCTCACTCTAGAAGACCTACGAGGTTCAGTAGTAACTTGATCTAAAGTTTCATGATCATCATCATTAGCTTCCTCACTAATTGGTGTCGGAATAACTGGAACTGATTTCTGTGATGAACTACTTTCCAATAAGGGAGAAGGTACAATTACCTCATCAAGTTCTACTTTCCTCCCACTCATTTCTTTCGAGAGAAACTCCTTCTCTAGAAAGGATCCATTTTTAGCAATGAATATCTTGACTTCAGATCTGTGATAGAAGGTGTACCCAACAGTTTCCTTTGGGTATCCTATGAAGACACACTTCTCCAATTTGGGTTCAAGCTTATTAGTTTGAAGCTTTTTCACATAAGCATCGCAGCCCCAAACTTTAAGAAATGACAACTTTGCTTTCTTTCCAAACCACAGTTCATAAGGCGTCGTCTCAATGGATTTTGATGGTGCCCTATTTAAAGTGAATGCAGCCGTCTCTAAAGCATAACCCCAAAATGATAGCGGTAAATCAGTAAGAGACATCATAGATCGCACTGTATCCAATAAAGTACGGTTACGACGTTTAGACACACCATTTCGATGTGGTGTTCCAGGTGGCGTAAGTTGTGAAACTATTCCACATTGTTTCAAATGAAGACCAAACTCGTAACTCAAATATTTTCCTCCACAATCAGATCATAGAAACTTTATTTTCTTGTTACAGGGATTTTCTACTTCACTCTAAAATTCTTTGAACTTTTAAAATGTTTCAGACTTATGCTTCATTAAGTAGATATAACCATATCTGCTCAAATCAACTGTGAAGGTAAGAAAATAATGATACCCGCCACGAGCCTCAACACTCACTGCACCGCATACATCGGTATATATTATTTCCAACATGTCAGTAGCTCGTTCCATTGTTCCGGAGAACGGAGTTTTAGTCATCTTACCCATGAGGCACGGTTCGCAAGCACCAAGTGATTCATAATCAAGAGATTCCCAAAGCCCATTAGCATGGAGTTTCTTCATGCGCTTTACACCGATATGACCTAAACGGCAGTGCCACAAATAAGTTGCACTATCACTATCAACTTTTTATCTTTTGGCTTCAATATTATGAACATGTGTATCATCACGATCAAGATTCAACAAAAATAGACCACTCAGCAAGGGTGCATGACCATAAAAGATATTACTCATATAAATAGAACAACAATTATTCTCGGATTTAAATGAATAACCGTCTCACATCAAATAAGATCTAGATATAATGTTTGTGCTCAACGCTGGCACCAAATAACAATTATTTAGGTCTAAAACAAATCCCAAAGGTAGATGTAGAGGTAGCGTGCCGACGGCGATCACATTGACCTTGGAACCATTTCCCATGTGCATCGTCACCTCGTCCTTAGCCAATCTTCGTTTAATCCGTAGCCCCTATTTCGAGTTGCAAAAATGAGCAACAGAACCAGTATCAAATTCCCAGGCACTACTACGAGCATTAGTAAGGTACACATCAATAACATGTATACCAAATATACCTTTCACTTTGCCATCCTTCTTATCCGTCAAATACTTGGGGCAGTTCTGCTTCTAGTGACCAGTCCCTTTGCAGTAGAAGCATGCTACGTCTTGAGCTTTGCGTTGGTTTTCCTTGAAGAGGAAAGGGTGATGCAGCAATAGTAGCGTAAGTATTTCCCTCAGATTTTGAGAACCAAGGTATCAATCAAGTAGGAGGCTCCTCAAAAGTCCCACGCACCTACACAAACAAACAAGAACTCGCAATCAACACAATAAAGGGGTTGTCAATCCCTTCACGGCCACTTGCGGAAGTAAGATCTGATAGAGATATTATGATAAGATAAATATATTTTTGGTATTTTATAATATAGATAGAAAAAGTAAAGATTCAAATAAAAGTAGATTGAAAATGTATATGATAAGATATAGACCCGGGGGCCATAGGTTTCACTAGTGGCTTCTCTCAAGATAGCATAAGTATTACGGTGGGTGAACAAATTACTGTCGAGCAATTGATAGAAAAGTGAATAATTATGAGATTATCTAGGCATGATCATGTATATAGGCATCACGTCCGTGACAAGTAGACCGACTCCTGCCTGCATCTACTACTATTACTCCACACATCGACCGCTATCCAGCATGCATCTAGAGTATTAAGTTCATAAATAACAGAGTAACGCATTAAGAAAGATGACATGATGTAGAGGGATAAACTCATGCAATATGATATAAACCCAATCTTTTTATACTCGGTGGCAACAATACAATACGTGCCTTGCTGCCCCTGCTGTCACTGGGAAAGGACACCGCAAGATTGAACCCAAAGCTAAGCACTTCTCCCATTGCAAGAAAGATCAATCTAGTAGGCCAAACCAAACTGATAATTCGAAGACACTTGCAAAGAAAAATTAATCACACATAAAAGAATTTAGAGGAGATTCAAATATTTCTCATAGATAAACTTGATCATAAACCCACAATTCATCGGATCTCGACAAACACACCGCAAAAAGAGTTACATCGAATAGATCTGCAAGAAGATCGAGGAGAACATGGTATTGAGATCCAAAGAGAGAAAAGAAGCCATCTAGCTAATAACTATGGACCCGAAGGTCTGTGGTAAACTAATCACAACTCATCGGAGAGGCTATGGTGTTGATGTAGAAGCCCTCTGTGGTCGATCCCCCTCCGGTGGAGCGCCGGCGAAGGCTCCAAGATGGGATGTCGTGGATACAGAAGGTTACGGTGGTGGGAATAGTTTTTCGTGGTTGCCTCTGATGTTCTCAGGGTACGTGGGTATATATAGGAGGAAGAAGTAGGTCGGTGGACGCCCGAGGGACCCACGAGATAGGGGGGCGCGCCCAGTAGGGGGGCGCGCCCTCCACCCTCGTGGCCTCCTCGATTGCTTCTTACTTGCACTCCAAGTCCTCTGGATCAGGTTTGTTCCAAAAAGATCGCTCCTGAAGGTTTCATTCCATTTGGACTCCGTTTGATATTCCTTTTCTTCGAAACACTGAAATAGGCAAAAAACAGTAATACGGGTTGGGCCTCCGGTTAGTAGGTTAGTCCCAAAAATGATATAAAAGTGTAAAGTAAAGCCCATAAACATCCAAAACAGGTAATATAATAGCATGGAACAATCAAAAATTATAGATACGTTGGAGACGTATCAAGCATCCCCAAGCTTAATTCCTGCTCGTCCTCGCATAGGTAAATGATAAAAACAGAAATTTTGATGTGGAATGCTACCTAGCATAATTCTCATGTAATTTTCTTTATTGTGGCATGATTTCTCAGATCCAAATGATTCAAGATAAAAGCTTATAAAACATAAAAATAGTAATATTCGAAGCATACTAACAAATAATCATGTCCTATCAAAATAGCATAGCCAAAGAAAGCTTATCCCTACAAAATCATATAGTTAGGCCATGCTTCATTTTCATTACACAAATACTCCCATCATGCACAACCCCGGTTTCAGCCAAGCAATTGGTTCATACTTTTTAACGCGCTTCAGCTTTTTCAACACTTACACAATACATGAGTGTAAGCCATGGACATAGCACTATATGTGGTATATGGTGGTGGTTGTGAGGGAAAAAAGGGAGAAGATAGTCTCACATCAACTAGGCGTATCAACGGGCTATGGAGATGCCCATCAATAGATATAAATGTGAGTGAGTAGGGATTGCCATGCAACAGATGCACTAGAGCTATAAATGTATGAAAGCTCAACAAAAGAAACTAAATGGGTGTGCATCCAACTTGCTTGCTCACGAAGACCTAGGGCATTTTCAGGAAGCCCATCATTGGAATATACAAGCCAAGTTCTATAATGAAAAATTCCCACTAGTATATGAAAGTGACAACACAAGTGTTGGTGTCAAAACCGGCGGATCTCGGGTAGGGGGTCCCGAACTGTGCGTCTAGGCGGATGGTAACAGGAGACAAGGGACACGATGTTTTACCCAGGTTTGGGCCCTCTTGATGGAGGTAAAACCCTACGTCCTGCTTGATTGATATTGATGATGTGGGTATTACAAGAGTAGATCTACCACGAGATCAAGGAGGCTAAACCCTAGAAGCAAGCCTATGGTATGATTGTTGTTATTATGTCCTACGGACTAAAACCATCCGGTTTATATAGACACTGGAGAGGGTTAGGGTTACACAGAGTCGGTTACAATGGTAGGAGATCTACATATCCGTATCGCCAAGCTTGCCTTCCACGCCAAGGAAAGTCCCATCCGGACATGGGACGAAGTCTCAATCTTGTATCTTCATAGTCTTGGAGTCCGGCCGATGATGATAGTTCGGCTATCCGGACACCCCCTAGTCCAGGACTCCCTCAGTAGCCCCTGAACCAGGCTTCAATGACGACGAGTCCGGCGCGCATATTGTCTTCGGCATTGCAAGGCGGGTTCCTTCTCCGAATAATTTATAGAAGATTGTGAACACCAGGATAGTGTCCGGTTCTGCAAAACAAATTCCACATTCCACCATAGAGAGAATAATATTCACACAAGTTCAATCTGCTGACGTATTCCGTGGTGTGACGTCACACCACAACCAAGCCTTTACTTGAATCATTTTTATTATACCACCTCAGCGCCTTTAGCGAAGCGGTTTCCTTGGCACGTCTTCTCGAAGCAGAGATCGTGTTCCCCTTATTCCGGGATTCCCATCAATACAGACGTGGGTAACCCAACCGCGCCATTGATTGCGGCGCTTGGGAGAAAAGCGAGTTTTACCAGGCCGGTGGGGGCGCATAGTTTCGTCCGCCCATATATAAGGGGATAAAGATCCACCTTTTTACCTGCGCCTTCTTCCTCCTTTGCTTATCCATCTCCGCGCACTCGAGCTCCAGCGCCCAAGTCCGCACATCTCACCTCAACCTTCTCCAACTATGTCCGGAGCGGGAGGCAAGTGGATGGCCTCCTCTGTTACGGAGGGGCACATCAAGAAGTTGCGCAGTATCGGATATCTGTCCAGCGACATCGCGCACCGGCTCCCCGACGAGGGGCAGCTCATCCCCACCCCCGGGCCCCATGAGAGGGTGGTATTCCTTCCCCATTTCCTCCGCGGACTGGGCTTCCCACTTCACCCCTTTGTCCGGGGGCTCATGTTCTACTACGGCCTGGATTTCCATGATCTGGCCCCAAATTTCATCCTCAACATCTCGGCGTTTATCGTCGTGTGCGAGGCTTTCCTCTACATCCAGCCCTACTTCGGCTTGTGGCTCAAGACCTTCAATGTCAAGCCGAAGGTTGTGAAGGGCAGTCAAGTGGAGTGCGGAGGCACCATGGTGGGCAAGATACCCAACGTTATTTGGCTCGAGGGCGCCTTCGTGGAAACCATCAAGGAGTGGCAATCGGGGTGGTTCTACATCACCGAGACGCATGACCCTAAATGGGCAGCGGCCCCCGAATTCAGATCTGGCATCCCCACACGGCTCACCTCTTGGAAAGAGAGTGGCCTGACTTGGGGCAATTCGGAGGAGCTGACTGGACTCCAAGCCTGCATCCAAAAGCTAGTGAACAAGAAGCTCAAGCTTGTCAACATAGTCCAGGTCATGCTCATCCGCCGGATTCTCCCGTGCCAACAACGGGCCTTCAAATTGTGGGAGTTTGATCCAGCTCAGCACCGAACCTTGAGCGGGCTCTTCGATACTAGGTACGAAGATGCCTGGAAGGTGCTGTTCAAGGGCGCCGAGGCTCCTGCATCCGCTACCGAAGATCGCGGATTCAGCTTGCAGCGCCAGGCTAGCGAGGTAAGCGATTCTACCCTTTACGGGACACTTGTTTTTCATAGTTTGACTCTATGCGGGATCTAATCTCCCTCTCCTTTGACAGGACTGGCTGAAGAAGGCCGAGCAGACTAACTATCCGGCCCCTTTGCCAGAAGACCCAGCGGACGCCCGCTTAGCGGGGCTGCTGGTTCGGGCACCCTACGTGGTGCCGGAGAAGAAGGCCAAGAAGGAGGCCACGGGCACTCGAAAGAGTTCCCATTTTCAGGTGTCTGATGACTCCGAGGCGGACTCCTCCCACGAGGACGAGGAGGAGAAGAAGAAGGCCTCTCCCCCAGCGGGGGGAGGGAAGAAAAGGAAGGCCTCCCCAACGAGGGAGGCCGAAGGGTCCAAGAAGGGAAGGACTCTTCCCCCGGACTGTTCCGCCAACGCCGGTGACGACGACGAGGATTGGCCTCCAAGGGCCAAGCCCCTGGCGAGATCGTAAGTACCCAGACTCCCGAATGACTTCATGATTTTTCTTTTTGCCACATGGTGTCTTTCTAACGCCGCATACAACCCTGCAGTCCGCCCAAGGACGATCTTCCCGCTTCGTCGAACGGGTCCTTGGGCACGTCGGATGTGAATAGTACTTCACTTCCAACCGCCTCCTCCCCCCGTGACGCTAACGACGCCGAGGTGGGATCCTAGAGGGGGACCCACCCGGAGGAGGAGGATCCGGAGATGCCACAGGGTGACCTCCCGGACTTTGTACCGGACTCCGCACCGAAACTTGCAGTGGTTCCAGAGTCCGGCGGGCGGCCCCTTCGTAAGAAGGGCAAGACCGTGATGCCAGCAGCCTCCGGCCAACCGGAGGCGCCAGATAACTGGCTGGAGGCGCTCAACGACATTTCCATCGAGGAGGAACACCGCACTTTCATGAGTGCGGTGATTCAGAAGGTTCAGCTCGCCAAAAGCGGGCTGACCGAAGCCTGCAGCAGCCTTCTAACAGGCTTTGAGGTAAGAATATTAATATATGTAAAATAGTACCGCATAGACAGTAGCCCCTGATGCTCGGTTCGGTGTTCGGAAAGAAAAGCCGGACTGAGGATCTAAAAAGATATACGCAGGAGTCTTAATAAATATGTCAATATGGGGTTGCAGGCTGCGCTGCTGACCTCTGCTGCACTGACTGCGGAGCTCAATGCTTTGAAGCAAAGCCTTGAGCGGTCCAAGAACGAGCTCGGCCATGCTAAGAAGCAGCTCGAGGACAAGGAAGGTGAGTAACACCTTATTAAAGTTGTACCTTATAGAAAAGGATTTGGTTGCAAGAGAAATGACAAGGATAACATGGGTACTTCAGGGGCCACGAACGAGGTGGCGACCCTGAAGGAGGCGGTGTCCGCGGCCGAACGTAATGCGGCCGTGGAGCGTGCTGGGCGAGAGAAGCAGGAGGCGCGGGTGGCAGAGGTACGGCAAGAGCTCCAGGCTCTCGTGGAAAAGCATGAGAGTTTGGAGCGCGACTCGAAGACTCGAGAATCCGAGCTTGCATCAGCTCTTGAGAGCGCCAAATCCGCTAAGGCTGAAGCCCACAAGGCCCTTCAGGAAATCGAGGCGTTCAAGAAAATAGCAGCGGGTAAGGCATTTTTCATGCAAAGCAAGCATGTGAATGTGAATTACCTATTACTTACCCGAATTCGGAGCTCTCCAGGAGCGTTCGCAGATCTGCCCTGCAGTGTGTCCGATGCTGCCGCTTTCTACAGGGCCAAGGAGGGGAGCTCGACGGAGAAGGTCTTCTGGTCTCAGTATGCTGAGGCCGGACATCTGGTGCCCCCTAGCGACCAGCTGAAGCAGCTGGTCGAGCTCCACAAGGTGGCCGAACAGGCCATGAAGGGCCTCGTAGTTCGGCTGTGGCCTAATGAGGCCATGCCTGGGAGCTACTTCGGCCTGGTGCGGCGGCTGGTGGATGCTTGTCCATGGGTTGAGGTCATCAAGCGATCCGCCTGTATTGAAGGTGCCCGTCGGGCCCTTGCCCGTGCTAAGGTGCGCTGGGGCAAGATGGATGCTGAGAAGCTTGTGACGGATGCGCCACCGCCGGGCAAGGAGTATCGCACGCCCAAGATGTATTACAAGAGTGTCCTGAAGGGTGCCCGCACTATTGCAGGTGAGTGCTCCAATAATGTAATATTTGAGTAGACTCGCATTTTGTTATCCTGTGCACTGAAAACTTTGTTCATATGCGCTAAGAAACACTTGTTGATTTAAAATATTACCTTCTGTGCGGCTATTTATCAAATCTGAGAGATGGCAAGTCGTCGGCTTCGGCCCCCATGCCACGAGTGCTGGGGTGTTCGGGATAAATTTGAGCACTCTTGTTCCCATATTTGGGTCCATCTAGGGAGGCGCTCAACACAACAAACTAGGCAACCGGACTTATAATGCTTGAACACTCTCACTTAGCCATAGAATTCTATAATTTTAAATTTCGGCGAAGCCCCTATTGTTTGGAAGGCCGAATTCGGGGTGCTATCCACGCCTGGGCCGGACAAAGCCGGTTCCTCGCTCTAAGCGGCATAAGTCTTTAGGGACTCGAAAAAACCTCTCGAACAGCGACCGGCTCTCGCCTCATCATGACGGTCAGTTTTAGCTTTCTCCACTGAGGCGCTCGCCCAGCTCAACTGGGGCGCAATCGCAGTGGTTCTCCCAGTGCTACCTTAGCCGATAGAATGGAACGTAAGGTACCAAAACATGGGAGCCGGGCAAACCCAACTATTGACCCAAGACATGATTCGGAGCCGATGCATATAATGCTATAAGTTCAGGGTGCCGCACTTGTGAAAGTGTTCGGACTTATCACACCATAATGTGGGGAACTTAAGCCCCTGGTGTATTTAGCCGTACCAAAGTGTACGGATGCGACATGTCATAAATGAACATATGTATAAGAAAGGAATGCAATTATAAGCAAAAAGGTGCTGCATTGTTTATTCAAGAAATACTGCCATGAATGCAGAATGACACAAATAGTGCGATAAGCAAGGGATGGGACTATTAAACATGTCCCCCTCCAGGGGTAGGCTGCGGAATGGTGTATAAAACAGATTTAATGCTCGTGATGGAGACTACCTGGATATTCGTCGTAGCCTTTCTCCTTCCCTGGCTGTTGCATCGTGAGTTCGGCCGGTCTTCTGCCGGACAGGGCCTCTGGTGAACGGAGTCCTGTGGGTAAGAAAGAAAAAAGGAAGAAAAGAAGAAGAAGAAAAAAAAGGAATGACACACTTGGGAGCCCCTAATGTGGTTAAGCCGCATTCTGGGCCTATCGTGGTCGTGCCCCTCCCCCTATGCCCATGGTATCTCCAGAGCGTAATGATGTACGCGAAGGCCAGTCTTGCAATCTTGCGAGGGCTGGGGTTGGGGCCGCATTGCTATGCGTGCTCGGAACGTGCCAGGTGGTCTTGTTGTAGGTTACTCCGGGCGCGTTTAGCCGTGTCCGGTCGCTTAACGGCCGGACTCGAGAGTTGCCTTAAGAGGCTGCATTGTACTTCTGCCGCGAGAGCCGCTGTATGTTCCTCCGTTCGGAGGGAGCGTTCGGTGTTTTCTTTGACCGTGATGACTCCTCGAGGGCCTGGCATCTTGAGCTTGAGGTATGCGTAGTGCGGCACCGCGTTGAACTTTGCAAACGCGGTCCGTCCGAGCAGAGCATGATAGCCCCTGCGGAACGGAACTATGTCGAAGATTAACCTCTCGCTTCGGAAGTTATCCGGGGATCCGGAGACCACTTCCAATGTAACTGAGCCCGTACAATTGGCCTCTACACCTGGTATGACACCTTTGAAGGTCGTCTTTGTGGGTTTAATCCTTGAGGGGTCTATGCCCATCTTGCACACTGTGTCCTGATAAAGCAGGTTCAGGCTGCTGCCGCCGTCCATCAGGACTCTGGGGAGGTGAAATCCATCGACGATTGGGTCTAAAACCAATGCGGTGAATCCGCCATGGCGGATGCTGGTGGGGTGGTCCCTTCGATCAAAGGTGTTCGGGCAGGAGGACCATGGGTTGAACTTCGGGGCGACTGGCTCCATCGCGTATACGTCCCTGAGTGCACGCTTCCGCTCCCTCTTGGGTATGTGGGTTGCGTATATCATGTTCACCGTCCGCACTTGTGGGGGGAAACCCTTCTGTCCTCTATTGTTCGGCGGTCGGGTCTCTTCTTCGTCATCGCTATGCAGCCCCTTGCCATTGTTTTCGGCAATTAGCTTGCCTGCCTGCTTGAATACCCAACAGTCCCTATTGGTGTGGTTGGCTGGCTTTTCGGGGGTGCCGTGTATCTGGCACGAGCGATCGAGTATTCGGTCCAAATTGGACGGACCCGGAGTAGTTCTTTTGAATGGCTTTTTCCACTGACCGGGTTTGGAGCCTCTGAATCCGGCGTTGACTGCCGTATCCTCATTATTGTCGCCGTTAATGCGGCGTTCGTTCTTGTTGCGACGCGACCTGCCATTGCGGTCCTTGGTATCCGGACTGCCAGAATTTTTGCTGAGGTTGTTGCTGCGGGCTAGCCAGCTGTCCTCTCCCGCGCAGAAGCGGGTCATGAGTGATGTGAGGGCTGCCATGGATTTCGGCTTTTCCTGTCCCAGGTGCCGGGCAAGCCACTCATCGCGGATGTTATGTTTGAAGGCCGCGAGGGCCTCTGCATCCGGACAGTCGATGATTTGATTTTTCTTTGTTAAGAACCGTGTCCAGAATTGTCTAGCCGATTCGTCTGGCTGCTGAATTATGTGGCTTAGGTCGTCAGCGTCTGGTGGTCGCACATACGTGCCCTGGAAGTTATCAAGGAATGCGGCTTCCAGGTCCTCCCAACACCCAATTGATTCTGCTGGCAAGCTATTGAGCCAATGCCGAGCTGGTCCTTTAAGCTTGAGTCGGAGGTATTTGATGGCGTGAAGGTCATCACCGCGGGCCATGTGGATATGAAGGAGATAGTCTTCGATCCAAACCGCGGGGTCTGTTGTGCCATCATAGGATTCAATATTCACGGTTTTAAACCCTTCGGGGATTTGATGATCCATTACTTCATCTGTGAAGCATAGTGGGTGTGCGGCGCCTCTGTATTGGGCTATATCACGACGGAGCTCCAACGAGCTTTGTCTACTGTTGTGCCCGGCCGGACTTGTTGTGTCCGACGCGATGGTTGTCGTCACGTATCATGGGGTGCCCACGCGATCATTAGATCGATCTTGATTGTCTTGCCTTATCCTCCAATATATCTCGCAAGTCCGGAGCATTCCCCTGTGGCCTTGTGCTTTTCGAGCGATGTCGGGGTACGGTTCTAGTGGAGGGCCTAGAGGCCTCTCTGTCGCGGCCACGAGGTGGCCGGTCAGCTGCATTGTGCTCTGGTGATGCAGGTTTATATGCCTCATCTAATCGGGGGAGCAACTTGCGTTTGGGGTAGCTTTTAGAGGGGCGTTCGAGCTCATGCTCTTCGGCCGCAAGGACTTCAGTCCATCTGTCGGCTAGCAGATACTGATCAGCTCTAAGCTATTGCTGCTTTTTCTTGAGGCTGTTTGCCGTGGCCATAAGCCTGCGTTTAAAACGCTCTTGTTCGATGGGATCCTCAGGCACGACAAATTCATCGTCGTCGAGGCTTGCCTCGTCTCCGGAGGGAGGCATGTAATTATCATCCTCTACCTCTTCGTCTGCCGCTCTCTCATGAGGGCTGGCTTCTCCGTCCTCCTGCGCTGAATCTTGCTGGAGGGGGTTGTCTTCGGCACTATCTGGGGTATTATTATCTCTGGTGCCGGAATCTCCATTCTTGTTGTGGCGGGATTTAGTGCGGCGCCGCTGACGCCGGCGCTTGGGCTGTTTCTTGGAGGGGTCTTCCTCCGTTGTTCCTTCGCCATTCCCATCCTTTGGGATATCCACCATGTATATGTCATATGACGAGGTGGCTTTCCAGTGCCCAGTAGGCGCTAGTTCTTGGTCGTCTCCGGCGTCGTCGTCCATACTGTCAATGTCTTCGGAGTCGAAGTCTAGCATGTCGGTTAGATCGTCGACAGCGGCTACTAAGTGGGTGTTGGGTGGGTCTTGAATTTCTTCGTCGTCCGCATCCCAACCGTCCTGACCGCAGTCCGGCCAGGGCTCTCCTGATAACGAGAGATAATTTAGCGAACTCAGGATGTCGCCGAAAGGTGAGTGTTGAAAGATGTCCGCAGCGGTGAACTCCATAATCGGCGCCCAATCGGATTCGATTGGAGGGGGTGCGGGAGGTTTGGAGTCCGGCAAGGAGTCCAGCACCTTGGAGTTACGAGCTTCAGAAGGGACAAAGTCAGTATTCGGCCCTATCGCCGTAGAGGTTGCAGCCCCCGAGGCGGTGTCTAACCACCCGTCCTCGATCTGCACAGCCGGCTCCGAATCAAGGGTCGGAGCGGGCTCGTGTGCGGCCTCCAAGGCACTGTCCGGTAGCAGAGCTAAATCATGCCCATCGTGACAGTGCGGCGCGCTCGGCTGTCGCTCGAATCCATTGAAGATCAAGTCTCCGCCGATGTCAGTCGTGAAGTTCAAACTTCCAAATCTGACCTGACGGCCAGGGGCATAGCTTTCAATCTGCTCCAGATGGCCAAACGAATTGGCCCGCAGTGCAAAGCCGCCGAATACGAAGATCTGTCCGGGGAGAAAAGTCTCACCCTGGACCGCGTCGTTGTTGATGATCGAAGGAGCCATCGAGCCTATCGGTGACGACACAGAGGAACTCTCAATGAAAGCACCAGTCGGTGTCAAAACCGGCGGATCTCGGATAGGGGGTCCCGAACTGTGCGTCTAGGCGGATGGTAACAGGAGACAAGGGACACGATGTTTTACCCAGGTTTGGGCCCTCTTGATGGAGGTAAAACCCTATGTCCTGCTTGATTGATATTGATGATGTGGGTATTACAAGAGTAGATCTACCACGAGATCAAGGAGGCTAAACCCTAGAAGCTAGCCTATGATATGATTGTTGTTATTATGTCCTACGGACTAAAACCATCCGGTTTATATAGACACCGGAGAGGGTTAGGGTTACACAGAGTCGGTTACAATGGTAGGAGATCTACATATCCGTATCGCCAAGCTTGCCTTCCATGCCAAGGAAAGTCCCATCCGGACACGGGACGAAGTCTTCAATCTTGTATCTTCATAGTCTTGGAGTCCGGCCGATGATGATAGTTCGGCTATCCGGACACCCCCTAGTCCAAGACTCCCTCAACAAGAGACTCTCTATCATGAAGATCATGGTGCTATTTCAAAGCACAAGTGTGGAAAAGAGATAGTAGCATTGTCCCTTCTCTCTTTTTCTCTCATTTTTTTACTTTTTTATTTAGCCTTTCTCTATTTTTTTATTTGGCCTTTCTTTTTTTGGTGGGCTCTTTGGCCTCTTTTTTTTAATTTAAAGTCCGAAGTCTCATCCCGACTTGTGGGGGAATCATAGTCTTCATCATCCTTTCCTCACTTGGGACAATGCTCTAATAATGAAGATCATCACACTTTTATTAATTTACAACTCGAGAATTACAACTCAATACTTACAACAAAATATGACTCTATATGAATGCCTCCGGCGGTATACCGGTATATGCAATGAATCGAGAGAGACATGTATGAAAATTATGAAGGTGGCCTTGCCACAAATACGATGTCAACTACATGATCATGCAAATAGCAATATGACAATGATGGAGCCTGTCATAATAACGGAACGGTGGAAAGTTGCATGGCAATATATCTCGGAATGGCTATGGAAATGCCATAATAGATAGGTATGGTGGCTGTTTTGAGGAAGGTAAATAATGGATGCATGATACCGGCGAAAGTTACACGGTATAATAGAGGCTAGCAAAGTGGAAGGGTGAGTGTGCGTATATCCATGGACTCACATTAGTCATAAAGAACTCATATACTTATTGCAAAAGTCTACTTTCCCTCGAAGCAAAGTACTACTATGCATGCTCCTAGGGGAAGGTTTGGTAGGAGTTAATCACGCGATCCCGACCTCCACTCATAAGGAAGACAATCAAAAGAGCACCTCATGCAACAAATTTGTCACACAACTTTTACCGTATGTGCATGCTATGGGACTTGCCAACTTCAACACAAGTATTTTTCAATTTCATAATTACCCACTAGCATTACTCTAACATTACCACCTCTATATCTCAAAACAATTATCAAGCATCAAATTGTTAGTGTTTAATGCACTTTCTATGATAGTTTTTATTATACCCAACTTGGATGCTCATCATTCTAGGACCAAATTTATAACCATAGAAAATACCATGATGTTCTAAAAGACTCTCAAAATAATATAAGTGCAGCATGATATATCAACAATTTCTTCAAAATTAAGCCACCGCCGTGCTCTAAAATATATAAGTGAAGTACTAGAGCAAAAACTATCTAGCTCAAAAGATATAAGTGAAGCACATAGAGTTTTCTAATAAATTCTAATCAAGTGGGCTTCTCCCAAAAGATGTATACAGCAAGTATGATTGTGGAAAACTAAAAAGCAAAGACTAATATGATACAAGACTCTCCAAGCAAAACACATATCATGTGGCGAATAAAAATATAGCTCCAAGTAAAGTTACCGATAAACGATGAGAAAGAGGGGATGCCTTCCGGGGGCATCCCCAAGCTTGGGCTTTTGGAAATTCTTGAATATCTTGGGGTGCCTTGGGCATCCCCAAGCTTAGGCTCTTGCCACTCCTTATTCCATAGTCCATCAAATCTTTACCCAAAACTTGAAAACTTCACAACACAAAACTCAACAGGAAATCTCATAAGCTCCGTTAGTGAAAGAAAGAAAAACCACCACATAAGGTATTGTAATGAACTCATTCTTTATTTATATTGGTGTTAAACCTACTGTATTCCAACTTCTCTATAGTTCATACCACTTAATACTAGCCATAGATGCATCAAAATAAGCAAACAACACACGAAAGGCAGAATCTGACAAAAACAGAACAGTATGTAGCAATCTGTAACTCTCGAATACTTATGGAACTCTAAAAATCCTACCAAAATAGTAAGTCCTGGGAAATTTGTCTATTGATCTACATAAAAAAGAACCAAGCAAAAGCATGTTTCTGTGAATTACTAAAATTATTTCCGTGCGTGCAAAGTTTCTATTTTTCAGCAGAATCAAATTAACTATCACCATAGGTTATCCTATAAGTTCTACTTGGAACAAACACTAAATAAAACATGAAAACACATCTAAACAGAAGGTAGATGCAAAATTTATTACTAAACAGAAACAAAAACAAAAAACACAAATAAAATTGGGTTGCCTCCCAACTAGCGCTATCGTTTAACGCCCCTAGCTAGGCATAAAAGCGAGGATAGATCTAAGTAGTGCCATCTTTGGCATTTATCTTTTTAATTGAGTTATGCTCAAGTCCGGGAGGCTCCTTGTGTTTCCCTTCATGCTCGGATCTTTTGATCTAAGGCATCCAACCGCTTATTGCAAAGTGTAATCAAATTACTCATGCGGTTGATATTCCCACCAATATTCTTAAGTGGTTCAAGAAATTTTTGCAATTCACATAATTTCTCTAGAATTTGGGTTCCTTCATGAGAAACGGGTGATCCTTTTTGTAGGGGAAGTACTCCTACTATCCCTTCTATAATTTCATAAGAGGAACTAGGATCAACTTCAATAAAAACCCCTTTCGCGGCAAAATCAAGGAGTTGTCTATGGGGTAAGGTTAACCCAACATAAAAATTGCGAAGCAAAATCTTGAAATCTCCTTCTATAGTGCAACTACGATAAGATTCTAACATCCTAAACCAAGCATATCTTAAATTTTCTCCTTGCCTTTGCTTGAAGTGAAGAACTTCAAAGTCGGGAGACAAAGGGATAAAGACCGAGCTAGCCATAACGACGAACACAGAAAAGACAAGCGAAAGAGAGAGGAGATTGGGAAAGAGAGGGTGAATAAAACAGCAAGGGTGAAGTGGGGGAGAGGAAAACAGGAGGCAAATGGCAAATAATGTAAATGCGAGGGAGATGAGTTTGTGATGGGTACTTGGTATGTCTTGACTTGAGCGAAGACCTCCCCGGCAACGGCGCCGGAAATCCTTCTTGCTATGTCTTGAGCTTGCGTTGGTTTTCCTTTAAGAGGAAAGGGTGATGCAGCAATAGTAGCGTAAGTATTTCCCTCAGTTTTTGACAACCAAGGTATCAATCCAGTAGGAGGCTCCTCAAAAGTCCCACACACCTACACAAACAAACAAGGACTCGCAACCAAAGCAATAAAGGGGTTGTCAATCCCTTCACGGCCACTTGCGAAAGTGAGATCTGATAGAGATAATATGATAAGATAAATATATTTTTGGTTTTTATAATATAGATAGAAAAAGTAAAGATGCAAATAAAACTAGATTGAAAATGTATATGATAAGAGATAGACCCGGGGGCCATTTCACTAGTGGCTTCTCTCAAGATAGCATAAGTATTACGGTGGGTGAACAAATTACTGTCGAGCAATTGATAGAAAAGCGAACAATTATGAGATTATCTAGGCATGATCATGTATATCGGCATCACGTCCGTGACAAGTAGACCGACTCCTGCCTGCATCTACTACTATTACTCCACACATCAACTGCTATCAAGCATGCATCTAGAGTATTAAATTCATAAAGAATAGAATAACGCATTAAGAAAGATGACATGATGTAGAGGGATAAACTCATGCAATATGATATAAACCCCATCTTTTTATCCTCAATGGCAACAATACAATACGTGCCTTGCTGCCCCTGGTGTCACTGGGAAAGGACACCGCAAGATTGAACCAAAAGCTAAGCACTTCTCCCATTGGAAGAAAGATCAATCTAGTAGGCCAAACCAAACTGATAATTCGAAGAGACTTGCAAAGATAACTTAACCACACATAAAAGAATTCAGAGGAGATTCAAATATTTCTCATAGATAAACTTGATCATAAACCCACAATTCATCGGATCTCGACAAACACATTGCAAAAAGAGTTACATCGAATAGATCTCCAAGAAGATCAAGGAGAACATTGTATTGAGATCCAAAGAGAGAAAACAAGTCATCTAGCTAACAACTATGGACCTGAAGGTCTGTGGTAAACTACTCACAACTCATCGAAGAGGCTATGGTGTTGATGTAGAAGTCCTCCATGGTCGATTCCCCCTCCGGCGGAGCGGCGGTGAAGGCTCCAAGATGGGATCTTGCGGATACAGAAGTTTATGGTGGTGGAAATAGTTTTTCATGGTCGCCTCTGATGTTCTCGGGGCACGTGGGTATATATAGGTGGAAGAAGTAGGTCGGTGGACGCCCGAGGGGCCCATGAGATAGGGGGGCGCGCCTAGTAGGGGGGTGCCCTCCACCCTCGTGGCCTCCTCGATTGCTTCTTGACTTGCACTCCAAGTCCTCTGGATCACGTTTGTTCCAGAAAGATCGCTCCCGAAGGTTTCATTCCGTTTGGACTCCATTTGATATTCCTTTTCTTCGAAACACTGAAATAGGCAAAAAAAAACAGCAATACGGGCAGGGCCTCCGGTTAGTAGGTTAGTCCCAAAAATGATATAAAAGTGTAAAGTAAAGCCCATAAACATCCCAAACAGGTAATAAAATAGCATGGAACAATCAAAAATTATAGATACGTTGGAGACATATCAAAGCACTCAATTTCAAGCTTAGGTCCAGCCTTGGGTTTCTTCTCTTGTGCAGCAACTTTCTTGTCGTTCTTCTTGAAGTTCCCCTTCTTCCCTTTGCCCTTTTTTCTTGAAACTAGTGGTCTTATTTACCATCAACACTTGATGCTCCTTCTTGATTTCTACCTCCGCAGCTTTTAGCATTGCGAAGAGCTTGGGAATTGTCTTGTTCATCCCTTGGATATTATAGTTCATCACAAAGCGTTTATAGCTTGGTGGCAGTGATTGAAGAACTGTGTCAATGACACTATCATCAGGAAGATTAACTCCCAGCTGAGTCAAGTGGTTATGGTACCCAGACATTCTAAGTATGTGTTCAATGACAGAACTATTCTCCTCCATTTTCCCAGTATAGAACTTGTTGGATACTTCATATCTCTCAACTCAGGCATTTACTTGAAATATTAACTTCAACTCTTGGAGCATCTCATATGCTCCATGACGCTCAAAACGTCTTTGAAGTCCCGATTCTAAGCCGTAAAGCATGGCACACTGAACTATCGAGTAGTCATCAGCTTTGATCTGCCAGACGTTCTTAATGTCATCAGTAGCATCTGCAGTAGGCCTGGCACCCAGCGGTGCTTCCAGGACGTAATTCTTATGTGCAGCAATGAGGATAATCCTCAAGTTACAGACCCAGTCCGTGTAGTTGCTGCCATCATCTTTCAACTTAGCTTTCTCTAGGAACGCATTAAAATTCAAAGGAACGATATCACGGGCCATTGATCTACAATAACATAGACATGTAAAATAACTATCAGGACTAAGTTCATGATAAATTGAAGTTCAATTAATCATATTACTTAAGAACTCACACTTAGATAGACATCCCTCTAGTCATCTAAATGATCACGTGATCCAAATCAACTAAACCATGTCCGATCATCACGTGAGATGGAGTAGTTTTCAATGGTGAACATCACTATGTTGATCATATCTACTATATGATTCACGTTCGACCTTTCGGTCTCAATGTTCCGAGGCCATATTTGCATATGATAGGCTCGTCAAGTTTAACCTGAGTATTCTGCATGTGCAAAACTGGCTTGCACCCGTTGTATGTGAACGTAGAGCTTATCACACCCGATCGTCACGTGGTCTCTTGGCACGACGAACTGTAGCAACGGTGCATACTCAGGGAGAACAGTTATACCTGGAAATTTAGTAAGGGATCATCTTATAATGCTACCGTCGTACTAAGCAAAATAAGATGCATAAAAGATAAACATCACATGCAATCAAAATATGTGACATGATATGGCCATCATCATCTTGTGCTCATGATCTCCATCACCAAAGCATCATCATAATCTCCATCGACACCGGCGCGACACCTTGATCTCCATCGTAGCATCGTTGTCGTCTCGCCAACTATTGCTTCTACGACTATCGCTGCCGCTTAGTGATAAAGTAAAACAATTACATGGCGATTGCATTGCATACAATAAAGCGACAACCATATGGCTCCTGCCAGTTGCCGATAACTTTGTTACAAAACATGATCATCCATACAACAGTTTATATCACATCATGTCTTGACCATATCACATCACAGCAAGCCCTGCAAAAACAAGTTAGACGTCCTCTACTTTGTTGTTGCAAGTTTTACGTGGCTGCTACGGGCTTCTAGCAAGAACCGTTCTTACCTACGCATAAAAACCACAACGATTTTTTGTCAAGTGTGTTGTTTTAACCTTCAACAAGGACCAGCCATAGTCAAACTCGATTCAACTAAAGTTGGAGAAATAGACACCCACCAGCCACCTATGTGCAAAAGCATGTTGGTAGAACTAGTCTCATAAACACGGTCATGTAATGTCGGTCTGGGCCACTTCATCCAACAATACCGCCGAATCAAAGTAAGACGTTGGTGGTAAGCAGTATGACTATTATCGCCCACAACTCTTTGTGTTCTACTTGTGCATAAAACATCTACGCATAGACCTGGCTCGGATGCCACTGTTGGGGAACGTGGTAATTTCAAAAAAATTCTTACGATCACGCAAGATCTATCTAGGAGATGCATAGCAACTAGAGGGGGAGTGTATCTTCATATCCTTGAAGATCGCAAAGCAGAAGCATTTATCAACGTGGTTGATGTAGTCGTACACCTTCACGATCTGTCCCGATCAAGTACCGAACGTACGGCACCTCCGCGTTCATCACACGTTCAGCTCGATGACATCCTCGCCTTCTTGATCCAGCAAGATGGGCGAAGTAGTAGATGAGTTCCGGCAGCACGACGGCGTGGTGATGGTGTTGGTGAAGAACAATCTCTACAGGGCTTCACCTAAGCACTACGAAAACTATGACGGAGGATAAACTAGAGGGTCCGGGGTTGCCGGCACACGGCTTGGTGTTTATTGATGTGTCTTGGGTGCCAACCCTGACCCTAAATTTATATGTTGAGCCTTGGGGTTGAAACTTGGAGTAAAAGCCTCCACAAAGTCGGTTTCACCTGAAAGGCAACAGCACTTCTCGGACTCCAGGGCCAGACGCCAGAGTTTCCAGTGTCTGGAACCAAATGCCGGGGACCTTGGCGTCCGGCCCCTCGACTCTGCAAAACTTCCTTTTGCGCTTTCCAACAACCTTGTGGGCTTTCCCTTTTGTTCCAAATAAAGTGTTCTCGTACCCAAACATTTCGGGAAACATCCGGAACCCCTTCAGGTGAATTCCGGAACCCTTCCGGAGACCAAACACTATTATTCCATATATCAATCTTTATCTTTGGATCATTCCGGAGTTCCTCGTCATGTCCGTGATCACATCCGAGACTCCCACCAACATACAAAACTCATATAATACTATATCGTCAACAAACGTTAAGCGTGTGGATCCTACGGATTCGAGAACTATGTAGACATGACCGAGACACCTCTCTGGTCAATAACCAATAGCGGAATCTAGATGCCCATATTGGCTCCTACATATTCTACGAAGATCTTTATCGGTCGAACCGTTATGACAACATACATTATTCCCTTTGTCATCGGTATGTTACTTGCCCGAGATTCGATCGTCGGTATGTTCATACCTATTTAAATCTCATTACCGGCAAGTCTCTTTACTCATTCTGTAATACATCATCCCGTAGCTAACTCATTAGTCACATTGCTTTCCAACCCAACATACCGAGAGGGCCTAGAGAGGGCCCAGAGATACCTCTCCGATACTCGGAGTGAAAAATCCTAATCTCGATCTATGCCAACCCAACAAACACCTTAGGAGACACCTATAGAGCATCTTTATAATCACCCATTTACGTTGTGACTTTTGATAGCACACAAGGTGTTCCTCCGGTATTCGGGAGTTGCCTAATCTCATAGTCTGAGGAACATGTATAAGTCATGAAGAAAGTAGTAGCAATGAAACTGTAACGATCATAATGCTAAGCTAACGGATGGGTCATGTCCATCACATCATTCTCCTAATGATGTGATCCCTTTCATCAAATGACAACACATGTCTATGGTTAGGAAACTTAACCATCTTTGATTAACGAGCTAGTCAAGTAGAGGCATACTAGGGACACTATGTTTTGTTTATGTATTCACACATGTATTAAGTTTCTGGTTAATACAATTCTAGCATGAATAATAAACATTTCTCATGAAATAAGGAAATAAATAATAACTTTATTATTGCCTCTAGGGCATATTTCCTTCAGTAGTAGGTGACTATAACTTGCAAGATCAGATCCAGAACATGGATATAATGATAAACGCTTCAGATCTGGAATCATCGCACCCGGGCCCAAAGTGACAAGCATTAAGCATGAAAAAGTCATAGCAACATCAATCTTAGAACATAGTGGATACTAGGGATCAGGCCCTAACAAAACTAACTCGATTAGATGATGAATCTCATCCAACTCCTCACCGACCAACGAGCCTACGAAGGAATTACTCACACCCGATGGGGAGCATCATGGAATTGGCGATGGAGAAGGGTTGGTTATGACGAAGATCAAAGACCCCCCCCCCCTCCTCGGAGCCCCGAACGGACTCCAGATCTGGCCTCCCGATGAAGAACGGGAGATGGCGGCGGCTCCATCTCGTGAAACGCAATAATTCTTTCTCTCTGATTTTTTTCTGGAATAATGTGATTTTCTAGCATCGGTTTCAGGGTCACCGGGGCCACAAGGTGGGGACAACCCACTGGGGCGCGCCTGGGGGGTAGCTGCGCCCTGGTGGGTTGTGCCCACCCAGGTGCCCCCCCCCCCCCAGGTGCCTCTTGGCTCCAGAAATTCTCTTTATTGATATAAAAAATCCTCGCAAAGTTCCGTTCCATTCCGAGAACTTTTATTTCTGCACAAAAACAACACCATGGTAGTTCTGCGGAAAACAGCGTCAGTCCGGGGTTAGTTTCAGTCAAATCATGCAAATTAGAGTCCAAAACAAAAGGAAAAGCATTAGGAAAAATAGATACGACACAGACGTATCAACTCCCCCAAGCTTAAACCTTTGCTTGTCCTCAAGCAATTCAGTTGACAAACTGAAAGTGAAAAAGAAAAACTTTTACGAACTCTTTTTCTCTTGTTTCATAAATAAGCTTATACAACACCCAAGTTTTCAGCAAAGATTATAACTAAGCATGTCGACAGTAACTCTTAAAAATCATATTAACTCATATCAATGACATAATCAACTGTAGAGCAATAATAAGATATTTCAAACAGCAACACATTGTCAAAACAACCATGATATAATATGACAATAGTGGTATCTCTCTAGCCCTTTCTAAGACCGCAAAACATAGATGTAGAGCACCCCCAAAGTTCAAGCAGCGACTAAATATTTTAATTCATGGTAGAAAAGATCCAGTCATGATGCACCCAACATTAGCTACACACAATGCATCAGCATGACAGCGGTGCTCTCAGGTTATGGTGCTTATTTGAGAAGGTGATGACACAACATAAAAGTAAATAGATAGTCCCTTCGCAGAGGGAAGCAATGACTTGCGGAGGTGCCAGAGCTCGAGTTTTTAAAACAGAGGTAAATGAAATTTTTAGACATGCACCATTCTCATTTACTTCACGACTATCAGTTATCAATATCTCCCATGCTAAGCATGCTAGTGGCGGTTCCCAAGCGGAAAGGTAAAGGTTATGACTCCTTCGGGAGTTTTTGCTTGATTATTTGAGAGATCAATTCTTTTTGCAATTTGGGACTGGGCATCCCTATTACCGCCCTTTTCTTGTGCGATGGCGAGTGAATAAATACTCGACCTGAGAATAACCCTCTTAGCATGGAAGATAGCGACTACCTCCTGTCGTTCCATGAACGATCCAGACACAAAAAAATGGATATTTATTTGAAGTTTTTAGAGATGGCACATGCAAATTTACTTAGGATGGCAGGGTAATACCGCATATAGGTAGGTATGGTGGACTCATCTGGAATAACTTGGGTTTCATGTTTTTGATGTACAAGCAGAGTTCCCACTTAGTACAGGCGAAGGCTAGCAAATAGGTTGAGAAGCAGCCAGCTAGAGAGCAACAATGGTCATGAACATGCATTATGCATAAGTAACATTGGATACTAGCATGAGTAGGATATGAACACCATGAACATAAATATAATAGAGGCTATGTTGGTTTTGATTCAACTACATGCATGAACATGTGCCAAGTCAAGCCACTCGAACAATCAGAGGAGGATACCATATCATCATACTACATCACAATCATTTTAACTCAGTGTTGATATCCAAGATAAATCATTATTCACTCCTAGCTACTTATGCATGGCATGAGAGACTATAATCTCTAATTGTCATTGCAAGCATGTTTGATCATAATAGGGTGAATCATGGATACTAGGTTAAACATATTTACAAAAACAGAACAAGTCGAGTTCATACCCGTTTCTTTCTGCCATGGCCAGTTCATCGAATATCGTCATTATTGCCTTTCACTTGTACGACCGAACGATTTGAAAATAATAATAGTGCAAGAGTGTCATGGACTAAGCTGGAATCTGCAAACGTTTTATTCAAAAGGAGAAGACAAGGTAATATGGGCTCTTTGTTAGATCAACAATAATGCAAATGAGAGCCACTCAACATTTTCATCATGGTCTTCTCCTCGGTATGACTAAATAAAAAGAAAAGAAATTCAGAGAAACACACAGAAATATTTTTGGAGTTTTTGGTTTTTCGTAAACGAGCAAATGAAAATAGAAAAGCAAAAATGATAAAAACTATTTACACACGAAAGCTCCCAACAAGTAAAAGAAGAACAAGGAAATTTTTTCGGGTTTTCTTTTTAGTGCTACTCTAATTTAAACTAGGAAGAAAAATCAAAAAGAAGCAAGAAACATATTTTTGGATTTTTTTTCAAACACAGAAGAAGAAAGCGAGAAAATAAATTAAACATGGATGATACCATGAAAAAGTGTGGACACCGACAACTGGAATGAAATGTGTGAACATGAATGTAATGTCGGTGGGAATACGTACTCCCCCAAGCTTAGGCTTTTGGCCTAACTTGGTATAGGGCCACTCGAAGAAGCCGTGAGGTCCAATGTTGAAGTGTTGGGAAGCAGGCACCATTGGGTCCCACTACTAAGGCTCCTCCTGTGCCGTAGACAGGTTGTTTTGGTAAGCGACAATGTCCTCAGGCATAATCATGTATCCGCCCCTGGCAACATGATCAAACAAAGCAGGTGCAGGCAAGGGAATAATATCACGAGTTTCCACACTGAAAACTAAGTTGTAAGGCATATCAATATCAGGGTAATCAGCAGCAATAAAATGGTGGTCCTCCATAGCTGCTCTATCTAGGTATGCTCTGGGCAAAGGATGATCATGCTGGCGTATCTGCACATTGAAGTGAGTCGCCAAGCGAGTAGCGTAAATGCCCCCATGTATTTTACCTTTGGATCTGCTAAGGTGAAGGCGACGTGCCAGAATAGCTCCCAAGCTATAAGTGTTGTCGCCATAAAGTCCGCGATGCAAAACAGCAAAGTCTGGGGCGCTAAGTGCACCCACCTTCTCTCTCTAGCAAGCACTTTGTAATAAATATGGCAAAATAATGCACAGCAGGGAACTGCAAGCTAACAATGGTTGTCGGTGTCAAAACCGGCGGATCTCGGGAAGGGGGTCCCGAACTGTGCGTCTAGGCGGATGGTAACAGGAGACAAGGGACACGATGTTTTACCCAGGTTCGGGCCCTCTTGATGGAGGTAAAACCCTACGTCCTGCTTGATTGATATTGATGATGTGGGTATTACAAGAGTAGATCTACCACGAGATCAAGGAGGCTAAACCCTAGAAGCTAGCCTATGGTATGATTGTTGTTCGTCCTATGGACTAAAACCATCCGGTTTATATAGACACCGGAGAGGGCTAGGGTTACACAGAGTCGGTTACAATGGTAGGAGATCTACATATCCATATCACCAAGCTTGCCCTCCACGCCAAGGAAAGTCCCATCCGGACACAGGACGAAGTCTTCAATCTTGTATCTTCATAGTCTTGGAGTCCGGCCGATGATGATAGTTCGGCTATCCGGACACCCCCTAGTCCAGGACTCCCTCAGTAGCCCCTGAACCAGGCTTCAATGATGACGAGTCCGGCGCGCATATTGTCTTCGGCATTGCAAGGCGGGTTCCTCCTCCGAATAATTTATAGAAGATTGTGAACACCAGGATAGTGTCCGACTCTGCAAAATAAATTCCACATTCCACCGTAGAGAGAATAATATTTACACAAGTTCAATCTGCTGACGTATTTCGTGGCGTGACGTCACACCACAACCAAGCCTTTACTTGAATCGTTTTTATTATACCACCTCAGCACGTTAAGCGAAGCGACTTCCTTGGCACGTCTTGTCGAAGCAGAGATCGTGTTCCCCTTATTCCGGGATTCTCATCAATACGGACGTGGGTAACCCAACCGCGCCATTGATTGCGGCACTTGGGAGAAAAGCGAGTTTTACCAGGCCGGTGGGGACGCATAGTTTCTTCCGCCCATATATAAGGGGATAAGGATCCACCTTTTTACCTGTGCCTTCTTCCTCCTTTGCTTACCCATCTCTGCGCACTCGAGCTCCAGCGCCCAAGTCCGCACATCTCACCTCAACCTTCTCCAACTATGTCCGGAGAGGGAGGCAAGTGGATGGCCTCCTCCGTTATGGAGGGGCACATCAAGAAGCTGGGCAGTGCCGGATATCTGTCCAGCGACATCGCGCACCGGCTCCCCGACGAGGGGCAGCTCATCCCCACCCCCGGGCCCCATGAGAGGGTGGTATTCCTTCCCCATTTCCTCCGCAGACTGGGATTCCTACTTCACCCCTTTGTCCGGGGGCTCATGTTCTACTACGGCTTGGATTTCCATGATCTGGCCCCGAATTTCATCCTCAACATCTCGGCATTTATCATCGTGTGTGAGGCCTTCCTCTGCATCCAGCCCCACTTCGGCTTGTGGCTCAAGACCTTCAATGTCAAGCCGAAGGTTGTGAAGGGCAGCCAAGCGGAGTGCGGAGGCGCCATGGTGGGCAAGATGCCCAACGTTACTTGGCTCGAGGGCGCCTTTGTGGAAACCATCAAGGGGTGGCAATCGGGGTGGTTCTACATCACCGAGCCGCGTGACCCTAAATGGGCAGCGGCCCCTGAATTCAGATCTGGCATCGCCACGCGGCTCACCTCTTGGAAAGAGAGTGGCCTGGCCTGGGGCGATTCGGAGGAGCTGACTGGACTCCAAGCCTACGTCCAAAAGCTAGTGAACAAGAAGCTCAAGCTTGTCAATGTAGTCCAGGTCATGCTCATCCGCCGGATTCTCCCGTGCCAACAACGGGCCTTTAAATTGTGGGAGTTTGATCCGGCCCAGCACCGAACCTTGAACAGGCTCTTCGACACTACATACGGAGATGCCTGGAAGGTGCTGTTTAAGGGCGCCGAGGCTCCCGCATCCGCTACCGAAGATCACGGATTCACCTCGCAGCGCCAGGCTAGCGAGGTAAGCGATTCTACCCTTTACAGGACACTTGTTTTCCATAGTTTGACTCTATGCGGGATCTAAACTCCCTCTCCTTTGACAGGACTGGCTGAAGAAGGCCGAGCGGACGAACTGTCCGGCCCTTTTGCCAGAAGACCCAGCGGACGCCCGCTTAATGGGGCTGCTGGTTCCGGCACCCCACGTGGTGCCGGAGAAGAAGGCCAAGAAGAAGGCCACGGGCACTCGAAAGAGTTCCCGTTTTCAGGTGTTATCGGACTCATCGTCCGATGGCTCCGAGGCGGACTCCTCCCACGAGGACGAGGAGGAGAAGAAAGGGGCCTCTCCCCAAGCGGGGGGAGGGAAGAAAAGGACGGCCTCCCCAAGGAGGGAGGCCGAAGGGTCCAAGAAGGGAAGGACTCTTCCCCCGGACAGTTCTGCCAACGCTGGTGACGATGACGAGGATTGGCCTTGAAGGGCCAAGCCCCTGGCGAGATCGTAAGTATCCGGACTTCCGAATAACTTCATGATTTTTCTTTTCGCCACACGGTGTCTTTCTAATGCCGCATACAACCCTGCAGTCCACCCAAGGACGATCTTCCCGCTTCGTCGAGCGGGTCCTTGGGTACGTCGAATGTGAATAGTACTTCACTTCCAACCGCCTCCACCCCCCGTGACGCCAATGACGCCGAGGTGGGATCCCAGAGAGGGACCCACCCGAAGGAGGAGGCCCCGGAGGTGCCACAGGGCAACCTCTCGGACTTCATACCGGACTCCGCACCGGAACCTGTAGTGGTTCCGGAGTCCGGTAGGCGGCCCCTTCATAAGAAGGGCAAGACCGTGACGCCAGCGGCCTCCGTCCAACCGGAGGCGCCGAATAACTTGCTGGAGGCGCTCAATGGCGCTTCCATCGAGGAGGAACACCGCACTGTCATGAGTGCGGTGATTCAGAAGGTTAAGCTCGCCAAAAGCGGGCTGACCGAAGCCTGCAGCAGCCTTCTAACAGGCTTTGAGGTAAGAATATTAATATATGTAAAATAGTACCGCATAGAAAGTAGCCCCTAATGCTCGGTTCGGTGTTCGGAAAGAAAAGCCGGACTAAGGATCTAAAAAGATATACGCAGGAGTCTTAAAAAATATGTCAATATGGGATTGCAGGCTGCGCTGCTGACCTCTGCCGCACTGACTGCGGAGGTCGATTCTTTGAAGCAAAGCCTTGAGCGGTCCGAGAACGAGCTCGGCCGTGCCAAGAAGCAGCTCGAGGACAAGGAAGGTGTAACACCCCAAAAATTTAACCAGGTTTTAGTTATTAAAATTTTGCCAAGAGTTTAAAATTTTTGCATGCAAGTATATCTCTGTTGATTTCAAAACTTTTATTTGAATATTAAGGAGTTTTTCCCAAGTGGATCCTTCCAAAACATATTGGACTTATTTTCCCTCTCATTTAAAAACATCTTTCAATCAGGAGATTTATTTATTAAATTATTTCACTCTGAGCTTTATTCCTTAAATGACTTGTTTTAAAATTTGGAGCTCTTTTTGAACTACAACCATTTGATATATTTAACTAAAAATTTCACCAAGGTTTGGAGATATCATGTGATGTCTCTAAATCACTTTTGTGCAATAATATTTTTCATTCATTGGATATTTTGAGTTCTACACCAAGTTTTCAAATCTGGTCCAGTGGGCAATTTTACACTACAACCTATTTAGATATTTCTTTAAAACTTCTACCAAAATTAGGGGAGGTCAGTAGGAGCCTATTATTCCACTTTGTGCAAAAACCTATTTATGTTCTTTGAAAAAATTGAGTGAATCATCCTCTTTTTCATTCTGGTCCAGCCTTGTGATTTCTACTGCAACCCTATTTAATTTTGCTCCAAAGATCTTGTGTTTTCTCCTACTTGTAGACAGCCCTACCAAACCCCTAAATCCAGGAGCATGCACCCATTGGATTAATTTTGGTTCATGAAATAATGTCATTTATTTCCTGTCCAGAATTGTAGTTTTGCAAAACTTGCACTAACAAGTTTGTGCTTTTCACAAACTAACCTCACCACTCTCTCTTGCATCTAAGGAGACCCTGATCTGGAAATTTTGGCCACTCCAAGAAATGCCTAAATGCCCTTAGCATTTTGTCAAACACCTTATGGGCATGATCTATTTTGACATGAGTTTTTGTTTACACTGTGAATTTAATCCCCTGACCAGACCAGCATGTCCAATGGTTTTGCCTTAGACTATAACCCCACCCTGCTAACTTTCTTGTGGTTTGGAGCCCCCTAACATGCCATAGCATTTCGTCGAGCACGTCCCGTGCGTGCACTGGGCGCGCCCAGAGCGCGCAAATTGCAGCCGCACGCCCGAGCCGACACGCTGGCCCCCCTGGATTTTGGCCCGCTCTGCAGCACCTCGCCACGCACTACCCTCCTCACAGCAACGCGCCAAGCCACCCTGGCAGCCTACAGCGCCGCCGACAGAGCTTTTGGCGGCACATCGGCGGCCGCAGCGCGCCTCTGCCACGGTCGGCGCCGCCAAGGCCACCCGGGATCGCCACCTGCCCCAAGGAACAGCGCAAGCTTATCCTCCGCTCGTCGGCTAGCTCCCGTCATCGCCACGATGCCCTGACGCTACAGGGAGGCGGTTCGCCATTGTCCTTATCACCGGCCGCCGCAGAACCGCCTTGCCTCGCCTATATAAGGACCCCCTAACTCATCCGAGCACGCATGCAACCTCAGTCCACCTCCCTAGTTTCCCCATGGCAGCCAATCGACCTGAGGAGGTCGTCTTCTTCATCTCCGGCAACTCCTGCCACCGCCACTGTCCCGTCCATTCCAGCGCCACCAGGGCCTCTCCCTCCCATTTATCTTCACCAAGAACACCTCCTTCCTTCCAGGAACCCAACCCCCTACTTGATTTTGATCGGGAGCCATCGCCGCCACCAAATCACTTTGTCACCGAACCTCCTCCGCTGCGAAGCTCGCCGCCGGCAACTCCCTCCGTCCCCACCGGCCTGGCGACCACCGGGAGGACCGCCCTGGAGTGGCGGATCCATCCCCGCCCTCGGGGCCCCGCGAGGAGCCGCCAGTCGCCGGCGACGATCGCCGGAGCTCCGCCTCCGCTCGGGACAGAGAAAGAAGGGGGAAAAAGAAATAGGCAAACCTGACTAGTGGGCCCCCGGGACCCACTGTCAATGTCTCACCGCGCCGTCCATGTGTTTAAGTGAAGGCGTAATCCACCCCAGTACGTTTCTCCCGCTTCGAAAACGTATTCCATTCTGAAACGTTTTTCTTTTTCTGTTTTATTTAAAATCAGATTTGACCAAAACTTTGACTGGTTATATCTTTTTAAATACAACTCCAAATGAAATGATTCTTTTTCCTACCTCTCTCAAATTTCACCTAGTTTATTTTAAGATTTATTTGAAAAAAATTCAGAGCAACTTTTGGTGCTGTTTTTATTTTGTGTTAATTCTTTTATATTGCTAAAATAGGATTTTTGAAGAGAGGAGAAATGTTTCAAGTTTTGGAGTGCACCCTGCCTTTCCACACATTGAAGGCAAGCATTCTGAACCCCGGCATAATATTTTTGTGTGTTCGATGACACGTTCATAACATCACCTCACTTTGGAGAAACTTGTTATTTCATGTGATATGATCATATGCATGGGTGCATGTTATTGATTTCCATGCTGTTGGAAATGGACACACTTGTGATGATAATCACCCTCATGCGCCTTGCATGCATACCGGCAGGAACCCGGGAAAACCTCTGCCTTGGGTAGGCATGAGTTTGTCGCCGGTCTCCGTCGGGACGGTTATGTCTGGTATGGCATGGCAAGGTGATATGAGCGGTGACTCTGTTGGTTGAAATATATTCGTCATGCTAATCATGCAGGGAATACATAAACCTCCTGAGTCGACCGTAGATCGAGTCTTGTGCCAGTAACCCCCATACTTGTTTCGTACTACCACTCGTCTCTACAGCAAGTAGAGTACGGTTCAGTAAGTTGTCAACCTCTTTCTAGCACACACCGTACAGAGAGGCCATGGTGGAAGATACCGGTTGTAGCTGGTAGGCAGGCCACCTGGTCCGGGGGCATGGGTGTTTCCGGTTGGGACCGAGAGGGGAGGCCACCCCTTAGAGCGCGCGATATAAATTTGATCCCATGCTACGCGAGGTTGTAGCCTCCGCACTTAGAGTTTGCTTAACAGGTGTCATGGGTGATTCCAGACACGTGTGAGAAAAGCTGGTGTGTGCAAGTTAGGTGTGTTTTCAACAAAAAGACCGTAGACGGAATTAGTCCCGATGGACTAAAGAAATTCGTTACTCGTGGGTAAAGAGTACACCCTCTGCAGATATTAAACCTATTCGAATAGCCGTGTCCATGGTTAAGGATTACAGTCTGGGATGGGTCAAGTGTCGGTCTTAGTGTCGGTCTTCGGAGGTGAAACTGTTAACCAGAACTGGAACTACTACCTGTGACTCGTGATAATTATGATTATTATTATTGTTGACTAACCAGTGATATTATTGTTATTATCGAGTATCTCTGGGATGGTTCTACCTCTGGGATATTCACTATGATTGTTTATTTTAAAGCCCTTTGTGTGGTGTCGCTCAGACGCCCGACTGTGGCATTTCTTTTAAAGCCCTTTATGTGGTGTCGCTTAGACGCCCGACTGTGGCATTTCTTTTAAAGCCCTTTATGTGGTGTCGCTCAGACGCCCGACTGTGGCATTTCTTTTAAAGCCCTTTATGTGGTGTCGCTCAGACGCCCGACTGTGGCATTTCTTTTAAAGCCCTTTATGTGGTGTCGCTCAGACGCCCGACTGTGGCATTTTTTTAAAGCCCTTTAGGTGGTGTCGCTAAGACGCCTGACTGTGGCTTTGCTTGTTATTTATTTCATAAATTATAATACTACTATGTTATTTCAATTTTATAAATAACTTGCTTGCACGCATCAGAGATTTATTTATCTTTTGTGACTGATGTCATGAGCATAAAATATTTTCAGCACATCATTGTTATATTATACCTGTGTTCATAATGTTTGCGAGTACATTCAAAGTACTCACTGGCTTGTCCCTGGCTATTGTCTTGGCCAGATTTTCTTGCACGAAGAGGAGCGACGCGATGACAGCCCCGGAACCTAAGTAATGGAGATAGCAGCCTCGCGAAGATAGGAGTTAACCTGGTCAGCTGTTCCCGTGGGAAATGGAGTCCCATAGACACTGATGTTTCACAACCCGCTTCCGCCATCAACCACTAGAAACCATTTGTTGTACTCACAGGCCAGAATGTCCTTGTACTACATATTTTGTTTTCTGCTTGGAATTTCTGTATCAAGTTGGAGCCTCATCAGCTAACAGTAATCCTGGGGCTGATGAGCACGACGGTCTTTTCTGGAAATTTATTACCCGGAAAACCGGTCGTGACAGAAGGTGAGTAACACCTTATTAAAGTTGTACCTTACAGGAAAGGATTTGGTTGCAAGAGAAATTACAAGGATAAAGTGGGTACTTCAGGGGCCACGAACAAGGTGGCGACCCTGAAGATGGCGGTGTCCGCAGCTGAACGTAACGCGGCCGTGGAGCGTGCTGGGCGAGAGAAGCAGGAGGCGCGGGTGGCGGAGGTACAGCAAGAGCTCCAGGCTCTCGTGGAAAAGCATGAGAGTTTGGAGCGCGACTCGAAGACTCGAGAGTCCGAGCTTGCATCGGCTCTTGAGAGTGCCAAAGCCGCTAAGGCCGAAGCCCGCAAGGCCCTTCAGGAAATCGAGGCATTGAAGAAAATAGCGGCGGGTAAGGAATTTTTCATGCAAAGCAACCACGTGAATGTGAATTACCTGTTACTTACCCGAATTCGGAGCTCTCCAGGAGCGTTCGCAGATCTGCCCCACAGCGTGTCCGATGCTGCCGCTTTCTACAAGGCCGAGGAGGGAGATCGATGGAGAAGGTCTTCTGGTCTCAGTATGCTGAGGCCGGACATCTGGTGCCCCTTAGCGACCAGCTGAAGCAGTTGGTCGAGCTCCACAAGGTGGCCGAACAGGCCATGAAGGGCCTCATAGTTCGGCTGTGGCCCAAGGAGGCCATGCTTGGGAGCTACTTCGGCCTGGTGCGCTGGCTAGTGGATGCTTGTCCCTGGGTTGAAGTCATCAAGCAATCCGCCTGTATTGAAGGTGCCCGTCGGGCCCTTGTCCGTGCTAAGGTGCACTGGGGCAAGATGGATGCTGAGAAGCTTGTGACGGACCCGCCACCGCCGGGCAAGGAGTATCGCACGCCCGAGATGTATTACAAGGGAGTCCTGAAGGGTGCCCGCATTATTGCGGGTGAGTGCTCCAAAAATGTAATATTTGAGTAGACTCGCAATTTGTTATCCTGTGCGCTGAAAACTTTGTTCATATGCGCTAAGAAACGCTTGTTGATTTAAAATATTACCTTCTATGCGGCTGTTTATCAAATCTGACAGATGGCAAGTCGTCGGCTTCAGCCCCCATGCCACGAGTGTTGGGGTGTTCGGGATAAATTTGAGCAATCTTGTTCCCATATTTGGGTCCATCTAGGGAGGCGCTCAACACAATGAACGAGGCAACCGGACTTATAATGCTTGAACACTCTCACTTAGCCATAGAATTCTATAATTTTAAATTTCGGGAAGCCCCTAGTGTTCGGAAGGCCGAATTCGGGGCGCTATCCACGCCTGGACCGGACAAAGCCGGTTCCTCGCTCTAAGCGGCATAAGTCTTTAGGGACTCGAAAAAAACCTCTCGAAAAGTGACCGGCTCTCGCCTCATCATGACGGTCAGTTTTAGCTTTCTCCACTGTGGCGCTCGCCCAGCTCAACTGAGGCGCAATCGCAGTGGTTCTCCCAGTGCTACCTTAGCCGATACAACGGAACGTAAGGTACCAAAACATGGGAGCCGGGCAAACCCAACTATTGACCCAAGACATGATTCGGAGCCGATGCATATAATGCTATAAGTTCGGGGTGCCGCGCTTGTGAAAGTGTTCGGACTTATCACACCATAATGTGGGGAACTTAAGCCCCTGGTGTATTTAGCCGTACCGAAGTGTATGGATGCGACATGTCATAATGAACACATGTATAAGAAAGGAATGCAATTATAAGCAAAAAGGTGTTGCATTGTTTATTCAAGAAATACTGCCATGAATGCAGAACGATACAAATAGTGCGGTAAGGAAGGGATGGGACTATTAAACATGTCCCCCTCCAGGGGTAGGCTGTGGAATGGTGTATAAAACAGATTTAATGCTCGTAATGGAGACCACCTGGATATTCGTCGTAGCCTTTCTCCTTCCCTGGCTGTTGCATCGTGAGTTCGGCCGGTCTACTGCCGGACAGGGCCTCTGGTGAACGGAGTCCTGCAGGTAAGAAAGAAAAAGGAAAAAAAGAATGACACACTTGGGATCCCTTGATGTGGTTCAGCCGCATTCTGGGTCTGTCGTGGTCATCCCCTCCCCCTATGCCCATGGTATCTCCAGAGCGTAATGATATACGCGAAGGGCCAGTCTTGCAATCTTGCGAGGGCTGGGGTTGGGGCCGCATTGCTACGCGTCCTCGGAACGTGCCAGCTGGTCTTGTTGTAGGTTACTCCGGGCGCGTTTAGCCGTGTCCGGTCGCTTAACGGCCGGACTCGAGAATTGCCTTAAGAGGCTGCATTGTACTTCTGCCGCGAGAGCCGCTGTATGTTCCTCCGTTCGGAGGGAGCGTTCAGTGTTTCCGTTGACCGTGATGACTCCTCGAGGGCCTGGCATCTTGAGCTTGAGGTATGCGTAGTGCGGCACCGCGTTGAACTTTGCGAACGCGGTCCGTCCGAGCAGAGCATGATAGCCGCTGCGGAACGGAACTATGTCGAAGATTAACTCCTCGCTTCGGAAGTTATCCGGGGATCCGAAGCCACTTCCAGTGTAACTGAGCCTGTACAATTGGCCTCTACACCTGGTATGACGCCTTTGAAGGTCGTCTTTGTGGGTTTAATCCTTGAGGGGTCTATGCCCATCTTGCACACTATGTCCTGATAAAGCAGGTTCAGGCTGCTGCCACCGTCCATTAGGACTCTGGTGAGGTGAAATCCATCAACGATTGGGTCTAAAACCAATGCGGCGAATCCGCCGTGGCGGATGTTGGTGGGGTGGTCCCTTCGATCAAAAGTGATCGGGCAGGAGGACCATGGGTTGAACTTCGGGGCGACTGGCTCCATCGCGTATACGTCCCTGAGTGCTCGCTTCCACTCCCTCTTGGGTATGTGGGTTGCGTATAGCATGTTCACCGTCCGCACTTGTGGAGGGAAACCCTTCTGTCCTCTATTGTTCGGCGGTCGGGTCTCTTCTTCGTCATCGCTATGCGGCCCCTTGCCATTGTTTTCGGCAATTAGCTTGCCTGCCTGCTTGAATACCCAACAGTCCCTGTTGGTGTGGTTGGCTGGCTTTTCGGGGGTGTCGTGTATCTGGCACGAGCGATCGAGTATTCGGTCCAAATTGGACGGACCCGGAGTAGTTCTTTTGAATGGCTTTTTCCGCTGACCGGGTTTGGAGCCTATGAATCCGGCATTGACTGATGTATCCTCATTATTGTCGCTGTTAATGCAGCGTTTGTTCTTGTTGCGATGCGACCTACCATTGCGGTCCTTGGTATCCGGACTGCCAGAAATTTTTGCTGAGGTTGTTGCTGCGGGCTAGCCAGCTGTCCTCTCTCGTGCAGAAGCGGGTCATTAGTGATGTGAGGGCTGCCATGGATTTCAGCTTTTCCTGTCCTAGGTGCCGGGCAAGCCACTCGCCGCGGATGTTATGTTTGAAGGTCGCGAGGGCCTCCGCATCCGGACAGTCGACGATTTGATTTTTCTTAGTTAAGAACCGTGTCCAGAATTGTCTGGCCGATTCATCTGGCTGCTGAATTATGTGGCTTAGGTCGTCAGCATCTCGTGGTCGCACATACGTGCCCTGGAAGTTATCAAGGAATGCGGCTTCCAGGTCCTCCCAACACCCAATTGACTCTGCTGGCAAGCTGTTAAGCCAATGCCGAGCTGGTCCTTTAAGCTTGAGTGGGAGATATTTGATGGCGTGAAGATCGTCACCGTGGGCCATGTGGATGTGAAGGAGATAGTCTTCGATCCAAACCGCGGGGTCTGTTGTGCCATCATAGGATTCAATATTCACGGGTTTAAACCCTTTGGGGATTTGATGATCCATTACTTCATCTGTGAAGCATAGTGGGTGTGCGGCGCCTCTGTATTGGGCTATATCACGACGGAGCTCAAGCGAGCTTTGTCTACTGTGTTCGGCCCGGCCGGACTTGTTGTGTCAGGCGCGATGGTTGTCGTCACGCATCATGGGGCGCCCACGCGATTCGTAGATCGATCTTGATTGCCTTGCCTTATCCTCCAATATATCTCGCAAGTCAGGAGCGTTCCCCTGTGGCCTTGTGCTTTTCAAGCGATGCCGGGGTACGGTTCTAGTGGAGGGCCTAGAGGCCTCTCTGTCGCAGCCACGAGGTGGTCGGTCAGCCGTATTGTGCGCTGGTGATGCAGGTTTATATGCCTCCTCCTCTAATCGGGGGAGCAACTTGCGTTTGGGGTAGCTTTTGGAGGGGCGTTCGAGCTCATGCTCTTCGGCCGCAAGGACTTCAGTCCATCTATCGGCTAGCGGATCTTGATCAGCTCTAAGTTGTTGCTGCTTTTTCTTGAGGCTGTTTGCCGTGGCCATAAGCCTGCGTTTAAAACGCTCTTGTTCGATGGGACCCCCAGGCACAACAAATTTGTCGTCGTCGAGGCTTGCCTCGTCTCCGGAGGGAGGCATGTAATTATCATCCTCTACCTCTTCGTCTGCCACTCTCTCATGAGGGCTGGCTTCTCCGTCCTCCTTTGCTGAATCTTGCTGGAGGGGGTTGTCTTGGGCACTGTCTGGGGTATTATTATCTCCGGTGTCGGAATCTCCATTCTTGCTGTGGCGGGATTTAGAGCGGCGCCGCTGACGCCGACGCTTGGGCTGTTTCTTGGAGGGGTCTTCCTCCGTTGTTCCTTCGCCATTCCCATCCTTTGGGATATCCACCATGTATATGTCGTATGACGAGGTGGCTTTCCAGTGCCCAGTAGGCGCTAGTTCTTGGTCGTCTCCGGCGTCGTCGTCCATACCATCGATGTCTTCGGAGTCGAAGTCTAGCATGTCGGTTAGATCATCGACAGCGGCTACTAAGTGGGTGTTGGGTGGGTCTTGAATTTCTTCGTCGTCCGCATCCCAACCGTCCTGACCGCAGTCCGGCCAGGGCTCTCCTAATAACGAGAGATAATTTAGCGAACTCAGGATGTCACCGAAAGGTGAGTGCTGAAAGATGTCCACAGCGGTGAACTCCATAATGGCGCCCAATCGGATTCGATTGGAGGGGGCGCGGGAGTTTGGAGTCCGGCAAGGAGTCCAGCACCTTGGAGTCATGAGCTTCAGAAGGGATAAAGTCAGTATTCGGCTCTATCGCCGTAGAGGTTGCAGCCCCCGAGGCGGTGTCTAACCACCCGTCCTCGATCTGCACAGCCGACTCCGAATCGAGGGTCGGAGCGGGCTCGTGTGCGGCCTCCAAGGCACTGTCCGGCAGCAGAGCTAAATCATGCCCATCGTGACAGTGCGGCGCGCTCGGCTGTGGCTCGAATCCATTGAAGATCAAGTCTCCGCGGATGTCAGCCGTGAAGTTCAGACTTCCAAATCTGACCTGACGGCCAGGGGCGTAGCTTTCGATCTGTTCCAGATGGCCAAACGAATTGGCCCGCAGTGCAAAGCCGCCGAATACGAAGATCTGTCCGGGGAGAAAAGTCTCACCCTGGACCACGTCGTTGTTGATGATCGAAGGAGCCATCGAGCCTATCGGTGACGACACAGAGGAACTCTCAATGAAAGCGCCAATGTCGGTGTCAAAACCGGCGGATCTCGGGTAGGGGGTCCCGGACTGTGCGTCTAGGCGGATGGTAACAGGAGACAAGGGACACAATGTTTTACCCAGGTTCGGGCCCTCTTGATGGAGGTAAAACCCTACGTCCTGCTTGATTGATATTGATGATGTGGGTATTACAAGAGTAGATCTACCACGAGATCAAGGAGGCTAAACCCTAGAAGCTAGCCTATGGTATGATTGTTGTTCGTCCTACGGACTAAAACCATCCGGTTTATATAGACACCGGAGAGGGCTAGGGTTACACAGAGTCGGTTACAATGGTAGGAGATCTACATATCCGTATCGCCAAGCTTGCCTTCCACGCCAAGGAAAGTCCCATCCGGACACGGGACGAAGTCCTCAATCTTGTATCTTCATAGTCTTGGAGTCCGGCCGATGATGATAGTTCGGCTATCCGGACACCCCTTAGTCCAGGACTCCATCAATGGTGGTGCTCGATACTCCTCTCTCATCTCCCACTGTCAAAGTACGGTAAAATCCTTCAAACTCTGAGGGCTTAGACTCTACCACATCACCATTAGAAGGAAGCATGCACATGTCACAAAATTCAGTAAGTGGTATCTGGTGGGTTTCAGCATATAAATTAAACTGCACCTCAGGGGGATTATTCCTAGAATGAAAATGAAAGTTTTGCACAAAGGAATTTGTGAGGAGATGATACTATTTGCGTTCAGCTGCGAGGAAGTCGGTGAGGCCGGCATTAGCAGCATATTGTGTGAACTCTTGAAGGATTCCATCCCCTTCCATGAACGGATTACGCGGCCACTCGCACGGACGTAGTTCCGCCAACCTTTGGGTGTGGAGATCATTGTTAGATGACTCCCCAATAACCCCCTTGGAGTTCTTCTTGGAAGCAAACTTTCTAAACAAACTCATCTTTTTCCTATGAACAAAATTCTGAAATTTTTAGTACACAAAATTTTTCTCAACAAAAATGATAGCAACTACTCATAGGGATGTATAGAGGCCATAGCAAGCATTCAAACTACTTAGAACTCTAAGAATTCAACATGCAAGCTCATCTACAGCAGCACCAAGAGTAGCTAATTATTCCAAATATAAACCACTAAAAAACTAATTGGACACATGGAGGAGTCACATACCAAGCAACAAATCCCCGAAACAGTTTCGGAAATGGAGCTTCGAGCAAAGAGATCGAAATCCGCGGTTTCAGGAGCAAGAACACGAGAAAGAGAGAGAGAGAGAGAGAGAGAGAGAGAGAGAGAGAGAGAGAGAGAGAGAGAGAGCAATGGTGATTTTTTTCTGGGTGAATGGAGTGATGTGGGAAGAAGAAGTAAGTGAGGGGGGCCACATGGAGACCACAACCCACCCGGGCGCGCCTGGGGGTCCTGGCGCGCCCAGGTGGGTTGTGCCCACCTGGTGCACCTCCCTCTGTTCTTATTTTCACCAAAAATTCAGAAATATTCAGAAAAAAATCATGTTAAAATTTCAGGGCATTCTGAGAACTTTTATTTTTGGGTCATTTTTGTATTGCACGGAAAACTCAGAAAACAGATAAAGCATGGCATTTTATTTTATTTAACAAAAAAACAGAAAACAAAAGGTAGGTATAGAAGGTAGTGCTTACTAAATTCATCAACTTCATACCTCTCAAAAATGATCCATTAATAAGGTTGATCAAGTCTTATTAACAACCACTTGAACTTGGAGTCCGTATCATGGTGAAGGTAATGTAACGATGTGATTCTTACTATAAAAAATGACCTAACACGTTCCAGTTATTGGCTCGTCCGACCCGGCAGCATTCATGAGTCGCTCGTTCAACTGTCCCTCGGAGACACGGTCGAGAAGTACCGT
>NC_041389.1:685005949-685009573 GCF_002162155.2 Triticum dicoccoides | reverse complement strand
TCTTTCTCTCGGTCCCACCAGGGTGGGCCCCTCTGGGGTAGTAAAGAAATGGATAAAAAAGGGGACTTCTGCTACGGGCTATGACACCCATTACTTATGAGGGAAGTCGCATCCGTCCCATTGCAAGCACCTACAATGTCATGATCACATTGGTTTACCCTTTTTTGGTAGTTCAACGGACGATCGCCCCTCCAACAAGAAAAGCGATTAGCATGAAACCGAAGAACTTTCATAAATCACTAAGTTACCTCAATGGGGATATGAATGTCCCCAACAATAAGCATTTCATATTTCTTTTTAACAGTAGGTAGAGGTAGTTGAAAACTTCCAATAGTGATTGTCGGAGATTTTTCAATAACATTGATACCATTCACTTGGAATTGTTTCTTCGGGAAGTGCACCGTATGCTCATTACCATTGATATGAATGGTGACCTTGCTTTTATTGCAATCAATAACAGCCCCTACAATATTCAAGAAGGGTCTACCAAGGATAATCGACATGTTGTCGTCCTCGGGCATCTCAATTATAACAAAGTCAGTCAAAATAGTAACATTAGCAACAACAACGGGCACATTCTCACAAATACCGATAGGTATGGCAGTTGATTTATCAGCCATTTGCAAAGATATTTCAGTAGGCGTGAGTTTATTCAAATCAAGTCTTTTATATAAATAGAAAGGCATAACACTAACACCAGCTCCCAAATCACATAAAGAAGTTTTCACATAATTCCTTTTGATGGAGCAAGGTATAGTTGGTATTCTCGGATCTCCAAGTTTAGGTACTCCATCTTTAGAAGTGTAATTAGCAAGCATAGTGGAGATTTTAGCTTCCGGTATTTTTCTCTTATTAGTGATGGTGTCTTTCATATACTTTGCATAAGGAGGCATTTTCAAGATATCATTTAAGCGAGTTCGCAGAAAGATTGGCCTCGGCATTTCAGCAAAGCGTTCAAATTTTGCATCATCTTTCTTTTTAGTTGACTTAGGTGGAAAGGGCACAGGCTTTTGAAGCCATGGTTCTCTTTCCTTTCCATGTTTTCTAGCAACAAAATCTCTTTTGTCATATCTTTTATTCTTAGGTTGTGGGTTATCAAGATTAACAGTTGGTTCTATCTCAACATCATTACCTGGTTCTTTATCATTTGGTTGAGTGTCTTCATGAACCTCGTCATTATCTTTTTCATTATCAAAAGGTGAGTGTTCATTACCGGATTGAGTTTCAGCATCAGAGATAGAAACTTCATTATCATTATCAGGAGGTTTTTCTATTTCAGGTTCACTAGAGGCATGCAAAGTCCTATCATTTTTCTTCTTCTTTTTCTTTTTAGAAGGACTAGGTGTAGTGGTGTTGTTTCTTTGTGAGTCTTGTTCAATTCTCTTTGGGTGTCCCTCAGGATAAAGTGGTTCCTGGGTCATTTTACCTCCTCAAGTTGCTACTCTAATAGCAAAGTCACTTATATTATTGTTCATTTCATCAAGTAACTCTCTTTGAGATTTAGCAACTTGTTCTAGTTGAGTTTGAACCATAAGGCATGCTTTCCTACACCTCTAACATCATTTCAGATTCTAAATAGCAAGTCACTTAAGCGAGCAATCATATCAGAGTTGTATTTCAATTGTTTCATAACATTTGCATTGAAGTGATCTTGCTTTCTAATGTAATTATCAAACTCATAAAGGCATTGGGTACGATGTTTATTACGAGGATCATCACTATCATTAAATTTCATTAAAGATTTTACCTCTACCACATTAGGTGGTGGTGGTGCTTCAAGCCCATGTGTTTCTTTGATAGGTGGTAAATTTTTTAACATCCGGCCTTAATACCTTTTCCCTTCATAGATTTCTTTGCCTCTTGCATATCTTCAGGACTGAGATACAAGATACCCATCTTCTTCGGAGTGGGTTTAATAGGTGTTTCAGGAGGAGTCCAATCATTGTAATTTTTCAATATGTTATTCAATAATTCCTCAGCTTGCCCAATAGTTCGTTCACTGAAAACACAACCAGCACAACTATCTAGAAAATCCCTAGAAGCATCGATTAGTCCATTATAGAAGATATCAAGTATTTCATTTTTCTTAAGAGGATGATCAGGCAAAGCATTAAGCAATTGGAGAAGCCTCCCCCAAGCCTGTGGGAGACACTCTTCTTCAATTTTCACAAAGTTAAATATTTCCTGCAAAGGCAACTTGTTTCTTATGAGCAGGGAAATATTTTTCAGAGAAATAATAGATCATATCCTGGGGACTACGCACACAACCAGGAGCAAGAGTATTATACCAAGCTTTAGCATCACCTTTTAATGAGAAAGGAAATAACTTGAGAATATAGTAATAATGAATCTTCTCATCATGAGCAAAAAAGGGTGGTTATATCATTCAACTTAGTAAGATGTGCCATAACAGTTTCAGTTTCATAACCATGGAAAGGATCAGATTCAACCAAAGTAATTAACTCTTGGTCGATAGAGAATTCATAATCCTTATCATCAATCACAATAGGTGAAGTAGCAAACTCAGGATCACATTTCATTTTAGCATTCAGAGATCGTTTTTTATACATGCATACTAATTTCTCTAAATCATCTCTATCCTTACAAGCAAGATTATCTCTAGTTGCCTCCTCACTCATAGTATAACCTTCCGGTACCTTTGACAGTTCATATCTAGGAGGACTAGTTCTAGTAGGTGTTTCAAGATTTTTAGTTTCAAGTTCATCATCAGATTCAACAATATCATGTTGTCTTACTGTAGCAATTTGTTCATCGAGAAATTCACCTAGAGGCACATCATCATCAAGCAAGGTACTAGCATCATCATGAGTAGCATTCATAGTAGAAGTAGCATCATTACTAACTTGCTACATATTAAAATTAATAGCATGTTGTGGTGTTGCAAGTTTACTTATAACAGAAGGTGAATCTAAAGTGGAGCTGGATGGAAGTTCCTTACCTCCCCTCGTCTTTGAGGGGAAAAATCTTAGTCTTTGCATCCTTCAGATTCTTCATAGTGATAATATGATAATAATCCCAAGTGACTCAACAAATATAGCTATGCTCCCCAGCAACGGTGCCAGAAAAAGGTCTTGATAACCCACAAGTATAGGGGATCACAACCATTTTAGAGGGTAGAGTATACAACCCAAATTTATAGCCTCGACACAAGGGGAGCCAAAGAATATTTGAAGGTATTAGCAGTTGAGTTGTCAATTCAACCACACCTAGAGATTAATTATCTATGGCAAAGTGATTAGTAGCACAATAATATGACAGTTTTGATGATAGCACACTACTAGGGAAAAGCCTATACACAGGATCTTACCAGCAGCGCGTTTTAAAATAAGGCGCTGCTGCAATGTAGTGGTAGCGTGCTCCAGCAGAACTCGCTGCTGAAATAAAAGTAGCAGTAGCGCGCCTCCACTAAGCCGCGCTACTGCTATAATTCCCACGACCCCGACGTGAAGCTAGTTATAGCAGCAGCGTGTTAATTCGAAGTGCGCTACTGCTAGGTTGTTTAGCAGTAGCGCCTTTACCTATAGCGAGCTACTGCTAAAACTAGCTATCTCCCACCACCCATGCTCTCCTCTATACGATCCACACTCACACTCACACTCACTC
>NC_041389.1:684946644-685005401 GCF_002162155.2 Triticum dicoccoides | reverse complement strand
ACAGTCGGCCCCACCAGCTGCCATCGCCTACCCCTCCTCCCTCTGCGCTGCCCTCACATCCTCCTCCTTGCTGGACTCGGTACCTCCCTCCTCCTTCGTCCTCCATTGACTTGCCGTCGGCTGACCCCTCCTCGCTCCGCCCTTCCTCCTCTGTCCTACTCTCTCCTTCCTCCTCCAGTCGCCCCTCCTTCTCCCTCCTCCCTCCTCCATCCAAAACCCCTCCTCCCTGCCACATTTTGACTTAGTAGGCTAGTTCATATGCAACATTTTGATTTAGTTCATATGATTTAGTTGATTTAGTAGGCTAGTTAATTTAGTTGATTTAGAACATTTTGATTTAGTTGATTTAGTAGGCAAGTTGATCTAGTAGGCTAGTTGATTTAGTTGATTTATAGAACATTTTGATCTAGTTGATTTAGTAGGCAAGTTGATTTAATAGGCTAGTTGATTTATAGAACATTTTGATTTAGTTGATTTAGTACGCTAGTTGATAGCTCTGAAGATTTGGCACCACCTAGCTAGATCTTAGGATTATAATTGTCCATCAAATTGCTTCTCACGGAAAAAGAATCAAATTGCTTCTCGCGGAAGATTTGACATTTGCCTGCTAGCTGTTGGTTCTGTTCTAGAAGGTGTTAGTAAGCTGTGAAAATATAACTGAAGAAGAACCAAAAAAATCACATGCTACTGTTTTTCTTTCCTGTGAAGTGGATCTTTAATCCTTTGCTCATATTGCTTTAGGAAAATGGTGCCACCGCCGCCACCACCATGTCGATTGTGCAAGTCAAGGTGCGCCAGCAGCCTTGCAATTGCCAAGTTGTTCGGCATCTACTTACAGCCAAGTTTTCGTCATGCGGTGGTAAGAAATTATATGAAATGTAACAACTATTTTATTTTTAGTGTTGGCATTACTGCATTGTGTCATTTTGCTTTTTTACACAGATCGTCCCATGCAATGTGAGGTTGAAATTCAACAAGCTGGCAGGAGACACTGTGACATCTGAGGCTCCTGAGGGCCGTACACTATGAAGGTCGAGAAAGGATGCAATATGTCATAGATAGGAGGAGATGGATGGGCCTGTTTCCTCGCCCGCATGCGTCTTACTGGTGGTGAGTTGACAGCTTCTCCTTTAGAGCAGAAAGACCCAAGCTGGTTGTCATTTATATCAACCTAGTGGAAGATGATGAAGATGATGAAGATGATGAAGATAATGAGGACCCACTCGATGAAGATGATGAGGACCCACTTCATGAAGCCATCATAGCTCAAAGAATGAGGCTGAGCGAGGAGGAGGTGTGCAACCTATGGGACATAATTCCGCCATGTGCTGACTTTGTCGGGGTGCCATTCGTGACCCGCCTGACAAGTACCATGGTCGATTGACATGATATGGTATGTTATACTTACAAATGCAAATTATCCGATGATATGCTTAGTGTAGAGTCCAATGATATGTTGTGTGGAATCTAGTCAATGATATGCTTTAGTGTAGAGTTTGATCACATGCTTATTAGTGTAGAATCTAAGGAACTATTAATAGTGTAGATAATCCATATATACTTATTTGCAAGAGTATGTGTGAGGCTATTTATTAATTGATATGTTTTTCTTATTCGGAAATTGGCAAAGAGCCAATCTGTGAGTTATGGTATCGAGCCTGATGAAGAAGGCTCAGCTGGACTACGCCTTACCGCAAGGGGCTCCATCACAACATGTACTTACCGCCTGGACACGGACGGTCGCACACACTTAAACTCGGTTGGGTGGAAGAGATTCCTCGATGGCAAGAATCTTCGTGTTGGACAGGCCATCCTAATTACTATCAGGAACACCTACCGCCCAGGCTTGAGGATGATGATCGTCTTCGATATCATCTAGAACTACATATGTGTGTGTGGCTATATCATCTAGAACTACATATGATGATCATCATCGATATCATCTAGAACTACATATGATGATCGTTGTTGATATCACCTAGTACTGCTTGAGGATGCATGTTGACTATATATGAAATTGTTATCTAGTATTCCCTTCATTCCAAATTACTCGTCGTGGTTTGAACTAAAACCAGGACGAGTAACTTGGAACGGAGGGAGTACTACCTAGTACCTATAATGCTTTATAAAATTGATATCTAGTAGTACCTAGTATCTGGAAATTGCAGTTTATTGAAACAGAAACGGGGTAGGAAGCGAGGGGAAATGATGAAAGATATAGCAGTAGCAAGGGGCTAGGAAACCGCTATAGCTAACTAATAGTAGCGCATTCCAGAAAAGCGCTGCTGATATAGTCAACAGTAGTAGCGCGGGTGCGGACCGCGCTACTACTAACAGTTAGCTGTAGCGCCGTAGTAGTAGAGCGGTTGCCTGCATTGCTGCTAGCCTCAAAACCCGCGCTACTACTAGGGTTTTCCCTAGTAGTGGCAGCAATAGCAACAGTAACAATAACAGTGATAGCAGTGGTATTGTAGCAGTAACGATAGCAGTAGCAACAGTAGTAACTTAGCAAGAACAATATAAGGTAAATTCGTAGGCATTGGATCGGTGACTCGTTGGATGATATTCATCATGAGACAGTTATAACCTAGGGCGATACGGCACTAGCTCCAGTTTATAAATATTATGTAGGCATTTATTCCGTAAATAGTCATACGTGCTTATGGAAAGAACTTGCATGACATCTTTTGTCCTACCCTCCCGTGGCAACAGGGTCTTATTGGAAACTAAGGGATATCAAGGCTTCCTTTTAATAGAGAACCGGAACAAAGCATTAGCACTCGGTGAATACATGAACTCCTCAAACTACGGTCATCACCAGGAGTGGTCCCGACTATTGTCACTCCGGGGTTGCCAGATCATAACACGTAGTATGTGACTATAACTTGCAAGATCGGATCTAGAACATGGATATAACGGTGATAACATAAACGGTTCAGATCTGAAATCATGGCACCCGGGCCCAAAGTGACAAGCATTAAGCATGGCAAAGTCATAGCAACGTCAATCTCAGAACATAGTGGATACTAGGGATCAGGCCCTAACAAAACTAACTCGATTACATGATGAATCTCATCCAACTCCTCACCGACCAGCGAGCCTATGAAGGAATTACTCACTCCCGGTGGGGAGCATCATGGAATTGGCGATGGAGAAGGGTTGGTGATGACGAAAATTGAAGATCCCCCTCTTCGGAGCCCCAAACGGACTCCAGATCTGACCTCCCGATGAAGAACATGAGATGGCGGTGGCTCCGTCTCGTGAAATGCCATAATTCTTTCTCTCTGATTTTTTTCTGGAATAATGTGATTTTATAGCGTCGGTTTCAGGGTCATCGGGGCCACCAGGTGGGGACAACCCACCGGGGGCGCCTGGGGGGGCAGGCGCGCCCTAGTGGGTTGTGTCCACCCAGGTGCCCCCCTCAGGTAGCTCTTGGCTCCAGAAATTCTCTTTACTGATATAAAAAATCCTTGTAAAGTTTCGTTCCATTCCGAAAACTTTTATTTCTACACAAAAACAACACCATGGTAGTTCTGCTGAAAACAGCGTCAGTCCGGGGTTAGTTTCATTCAAATCATGCAAATTAGAGTCCAAAACAAGAGGAAAAGCGTTAGGAAAAGTAGATACGACAGAGACGTATCAGTGAGTGAGGAACTTTTTTCCAATCGTCATTTTGTTTCTAATGTTCCATAAAGCCCACAATAGCGCCCCAACACAACGCCAAACAATCTGACCGCTTTCTGGGTATGCAAAATCTGAAGGAAATCCAAGCCTGACGCGGGGCTCCATTTTTGGTGGAACGCTTCCCTAACAGCGCTCCACGCAAACCTCGCTAACACGCATTGAAAAAAGACGTGATTCGCGTCCTCATGGTTCCCACACAGCACACATGTGCCATTGGAGGGGCCATTCCTTTTGGCGACATTGTCCGTCGTTGGGAGGCGATTTTTAAACATTTGCCACAAGAAAATCTTTATCTTAAGTGGGAACCCGGCCTTCCAAAGCCCCCTGACAATGTCCAATGTGTTGCCTTCCGACAACTTGGCATACAAGGATTTTACTGAGAACTTTTTTGAGGCCGTTAAGCCCCCACAACACCGCATCATCCCCCAAGCTAAGCGGGAAATTCCCAATTTTAACGGTCAGCTCATTCCAACTCCCCTCCTCAATCGCAGATAGGGGCGCTTGAAATGGCGCTTGAAATGAATTGCCGGTGGCGACGTCCTAAGCGCCTCCCCCACTAGCACATTAGTGTCCGCAACTAGTTGGAAAAGCACAGGGTAAGATTGCCAAAGCAGCCTCGAGTCGATCCAGCTGTCGTACCAGAACCTCGTGGACAGACCGTTGTGGACTTCAAACTGGTCTCCTACCGAAAAGGCTGGTCGGACTGCCTGGATCCCATTCCAGAACGTCGAGCCCTTGATTTTGGCCTTACAAAAATTTCCGTCGGGGAAGTATTTTGCCCTAAGGATGTCCGCCATAGCCTCGGCTCGTTTTGGGCAAGGCGCCACCACCACTTAGTTAGGAGGGCCACGTTCATCAGCTTGGAGTTGATAATCCCCAAGCCGCCAAACTTTTTAGGTCTACAGACCGCCGCCCACCTAACTAAGTGACTTTCTTTTGATTCCAGTTCCTTCCCAAAAGAACCTGGAACGAAGAGTGTCAATCTTCACGTGAACCCCATCCGCTAGGAGAAACTTTCCCATGATGAATAGAGGCAAGGAGGATAGATTAGAATTAGTAAGGATTAGCCTAGCCGCCGAGGACATAAACCTCCCTCGCCACAGACCCGCCCTATTCGCCACCTTACCATATAGGGGCTCCCATTTAGAAATCGAAATTTTCCGATGAGAGATTGGGAGGCCGAGGTACTTAATTTGGAAGCCCCTAAGCTTTCAATTAAGTAAATTGGCCGCCTACCTACTTTCGTGTCTTCCCATCCCTATGGTAATGACCTCGCTCTTTAGGAAATTTATTTTCAGCCTGGAGAGGAGTTCGGAAGTAATTAGCGGCAGCTTGATTGCCGCGATGCTATGCATGTCAGGCTCGAAGAGGAGCACCAAAGGTGATACCATTGCCATTGAACAAATTAGACCGAAACAAACACCCCAAACACAACATCGAACTCCAGATCTGGCACCCCCACATGACTAAGACGTCGAAGGAGTAAACCGTAAAGCTAAACAATCCACACGCGTGGATCCGACGATCCCCCACACCACCAACGATCAAGGTCGGCGGCAAAGGGGGGGGGGGCGCCAGAAGACCTCGGCGGGAGGAGACACCCTAGCGGCTGCCCAAGATCGCCCGGTCTTTCTTTCTGGGAAAAAAAAAAGAGAAACGCTAGTCTGTAAGTAGTATCATATCGTTGTGTACTACCACACACAATGCGTCTACGCTTCCTCACGAGGTTTGACTACAGTACATCTACGTTTGGACTATTTTTGATCGGTTTGATAAGCTATAATAGATGCATGATAAGCTACATTGCTTATTAGCATCTGCAATAATTAACTATTGTAGATGTCAAACCGGAGGTGTTTCGAATTGTAACCGCGCGCAATAATCATCTGAAAAACTTGCTTAGCGGTCAAGCAAGTTGTTTGTTAATTGTTTGTTAAGCAACGAAGGTGTTTAGGAAACGGAAACCGAGCTTGACAGTGTGCCATGCATGTATATGTATTGCCAGTATATATAGCTAGGGCCTAGGAGGGGCAGGGGGCCTCACCACCTCACCTCACCAGGTACCCGGGGGTAGGTAGTTAGCTTAGCTCTACAATCCCAACGAGAACTCGCTCGCCGCCGGGAGACCCCAACCGAGACGATCGATGACGACGTCTCGCCGTGATCTCGACGTCGCACCAGGCTTCACCTTCTGCCCGCAGCACAAGGAGCTCACCGACGTGTACCTGCGCCGCAAGATCGCCGGCGAGCCCCTCCCTGCCGCCACCGGCCGCTTCATCCACGAAGCCGACGTCTACTCCGCCGAGCCGGAGCAGCTGGCCAGCGCGTTCCAAAAGGCTCCTGGGCCTGGCACCGGCAAAGGCGACAAGCAGCCGGTGTGGTACTTCTTCTCCCCCGTGCGCCGCAAGAAGAACGCGCGCGGCGGCGCAGCCAAGAAGTCGCGCACCATCGAGGGCGTGATCGGGAAGCACTGGCACTCGGAGGGCGGCGCGAAGCCGGTGGAGGGAGGAAGCGCCGTCGGCGGCTACAAGCAGCTCTTCTCCTACATGGTGAAGAGCGAGTCATCAGGCAAAAAGAAAAACGTGAGGGTGGGATGGGTCATGTACGAGTACGGCATCTCGGAGCAGCACGGAGGCGGCGACCTCGTGCTCTGCAAGATCCACCCGTCCGATCGCACCGGGCAGGAGGCGCCGGCGGCGACGACGGATGCGGTGTCAGCGATCAGCTCCAAGAAGAGAAAGAGTTAGGATAGTACGGCGAGCGCGCGGCCGCGGCGCACGGTCGACGACCAAGACCAACACCCACTGCCGGTGGAGAGGCTGGGTGCCGCCATGAGAGCAGAGGACGCCGACGTCTACCGTCGCCACACGAGTGCAAATGAAAATCTGCCCCACATGGCGTCCGAGGAAGGCGTAGAAGGCTGCTACGGAGGCGTATCTCGAGTGCAGGAGATGGGTGGCAACATGGTTGGGGCAGGAGGAGGCGGTCTGGCCATGCCGCTGGAAGCTCAGCCGGAGGTGCAAGATATGTACGGCGGCGCTGCTCCGTCGCCTAACAACATGGTGGTCGAGGAAGGCGTGGACGACTGGTACTCGGACGGGGTTGGACTTGGAGGCACAGCAGCAGCTGCAGCTGCTGCAGAGATGAACGGCAACTTGTTCGACAACGTGGGTGGTTTATACCAGAACAACGCCGTCATGGCTGAGCAAGGAGGTGATCTGGCCATGGTGCCGGCAGCTCAGCCGGAGGTGCAAGAGATGGAAGGATCTGCTCCGCTGCCTAGCAACTTGTTCCACAACGTGGTCGCGCCGGAGGAGGAAGCCACCGGGCTCGCGCAGAGCATCACCGCAGAGGGGAACGACGAGCACCACCGGATGGAGGCGGGAACGCAGCCAGAGCCAGAGCCAGAGCCAGAGCCTGAGGAGCCGGCCGCCCACGAGCCCATCTACGGCGGCTTGCCTTGTCCAGCATTTTCACCTGAGATGATCCGGATCTGCAGCATGATGCCGTGGCCCCCGTCACCTACATCCATGGCCGCCATCTTATCGGGCCTGTAGTGGATCCCATCAGCCTAATTCATTATCTGCACATGTTAGAGAGCTGCATTTGCTTGCTCCAATTAATGTTAGATGTTTTGCAACAATGTACTGTAGTAATCTGTAATCTGTAAACGGCCAAACATTGTTAAGAGATTTGAGCCTGTTTGCAACATTCTTGTTTTCTGATTCAATACGCTTAATTCTCCTTCATTGTACATAGTTTTGCAATGCATTTTTGCTCACTTTGCCAAGGTTAGATATCTGAGCTTGTTTGCAACATTATTAATTATATTATGTCTCAGATGACAAGACATTGTACCGTGTAAGGGAAAAAAAATTTCAAATTTTTTTTTGTTATGATCAAGAAGCGGTGTACAAATTTCATTCGGAAAGAAAAATGCTGCTTTGTCTCTCAAAATCAGCAGAATCTACAAGCAGATCCCAATCTTGGTGGCTTTCTGTTGAGCAAGCGACTCAATCAGCTTAGCAGTTGCTGCGCATTAGCAGCAGGTACGGTTGAGATATGTACACAAGGTCACCTCCTCCAGCTGATCAAACATCACAGTAAAGTACAAACACCAGAAGGATTTGCGGAGCACGACAAACAGTGCGATTGGATATACACAACACAAGGATGACTACCTCACTGCAGACGGCCACTGATGATTAGATCAAAATCTAGTAATCAGATCAAATACTGGATGACACAAACTATTCAACAGATAAGTATTGACTATTGATGGAACGTGAACAGGGAGCAGTAACATCTTGTTAGGACATTATTCCAGGCATATCTTTGCAATTCCAGATCTTGTATCTAGCTGCTATCACATTTCATTTCACGAATGGTGAATCATCTGCTGCAAACCGCTTTGGAGAAGGTTCGTCAGAGATCGGCTTGTCATTAGTGTGTTCCATACCTGTGCTAACAATCCTCAAGTCAGTTACACCACTTCCAATGCCTCCTGTTGTTGCTTCTGTAGACATAGTTGGGGAACGCGAGCTGTTGTTTGATCCAGCCATCTGTGAAGTCGAAGATGCAGCTCTTGCCGCAGTACTGCTAACATTCTGCTCATGACTTGCCAATGAGAGAGCCCTCTTCATAGTCTTATCTGTGCAAGAGCTTGGGGCTGACATTGCCAGCTCCAGTTTTTCAAGCTGAATCAGAACAATCAAGGGATGTCATTGCTCCTTATAAGCAAAGAAAAATGTTATCTTCATTCATTAAGCACTAGATTCATGAGCAAAACCGAATTGTTAACATGAATAAAATCCAGTTGGTTCACCTTCTTCTGGAGTCGGGCCAAGAATCTAGTAAGGAAAGCTATCTCCTCTTCTGGAGTGAACTTTCCTGAGCTTCCTTCAGCAGCAGATGTGAACAAAGCTTCCTTGGCATGTTTCAGATTCTGTATGCGTGACTTGCATACTGAAATAGCCTTTGCACAATATGGGATCGCATCCCCAACCTTGGATGCTAACTCGAAGGCCACAAATATGTGGACATTTCTTGAACTGAATTAAGGTAATCAACAAAGGAAGAATTGGACTCAGATACCCAAGTACAGTATTACCATAAACAAGCATTATCCACCTGACATTTTTCTCTGGTGATCACAGTTCATCCCCAGATCTACATGTAGATTTCAACAGGTGAAAGCACCTGTGAAAGATCTGGGTCAACTCATTATTTGAAACCATAAACTAATTATGCTGATTTGTACTGCCATACAGCAGGGTTAATGACACTATTATCACCACAAGGAGGATACATCTTGATAATTCGAGGATGGTCAGGCCTAACCAAATGTTCCAACATGGCTAAAGCTTTCAAATAGTAACCAATTGTGTTGTCTCTGTCCCCTGCAAAAGTGAAAATCAAATGTCAGGCCAGTGACAATTCACCAGACTAACACACAACTAAGATAACTGAGATTACCCGTTTTCGTGGAGACTTGAGCTAGAGCGCAAAATATATTAACTTTCTCCATTGTCTGGTCTGGGCTCTTGGCAACTATCGCTCTTGCAGTATCCAACATTTTCCAGGCCAGATCCAAATCAGAATCATCTCCATCAGCCGTCGTGTTCGCGTCCTCCAGATCTTTGCCATTCAAGTTTGCTCCTAACCAACAACTCTATCAGCATTTACCATTGAAAGAGGAAAAGCATTTTATATTTAGAAAATTGAAGAGTTTCATTATTCCTGGACTCTGAGCCGAGGATGCACACAGCCCAAGAAGAAAAAACAGCAATGAGAATCATATAAATGTGTAAACCATCCAACTTAATCAGTACACTGTGATCATATAATACATTGGTGCATTTAAAAGGAAATAGTTTCAATTTTGGTGGAAATGTAAGAAACCAATTATTCACATCATGACTTAGCTTTTGGTGGAAAAGTTGGTAGTGTTATCAACTAGGAGTATATAGACACAAAAAAGGAAAATAATGTTTTCCAATGTATATGACTACCTATGGCAGTAGGAGCACCACGTTAAAGTTGTGCAGTCAACTAATCCTGCAGCTTTCTCTAAAGAGGCCCTTCCATACAAGAGAACTGCTATCACAAACCTATAGATCAATGGAAAATACAGTGATAGATGTTGGTGAAAACAATATAAAGTATACCTTCTTCAGAATCACCTTTCCTCGCAGGTGGAACATGCTCAACACTGCTGCCAGAGGCCTTTGAGCTCCCAGCATCATCTTTGTTGGTCGTAGGTGCAATTTTGACTGATTCTTCATTGGGTGCACGCTTTGAAGGATTGGCCGCCTGCAGAGCTTTGGCACGCCCATATCTGTAGAATGTGCTAGCACACTCCGGAGCAAGTTCTCCATAATGTTGAACCCTACATGATAACAGGACATAAATTTGTTGACGCGTCATCGTTAATTAAGGTTATAACATAGGCATGAAGCATAATGTAATCTGTGGTAGAACAGCAAACATTTTCATGACACAAGGTGCTAACTATGTTCTGTCGACTGTATTTTCTACTCCCTCCGTTCGGAATTACTTGTCTCGGAAATGGATGTATCTAGAACTAAAATACATCTAGATACATCCATTTCTGCGACAACTAATTCCGAACGGAGGGAGTAGTTACTAACTAGTGCTTGCACAGATTATGAAGTGCAATTCTAAGGAACCATGTAAATAAACTGCACAATGATCAAATAGGATAACATGTATCCCTCAAGCACTTGGGGTTTGATTTGATGATCATCGCAGTACATCACAACAAAAGATGCCAGGCCCTTCTTCCAGGTTTTTTTATCAGGTCATATTGGCTAAGTCAACTGAATAATCCCTCAAACACCAACATCCACACCGTCACGCCCACTGTTAAAACGCATGAAACCTAAACACCACACTTTGGTGACCATATCATTGTCATAGAACATCTTAAATCCTAAGATAGCTACAAATGTCAAAGATTCAAAGCAACTACAGACACATGAAAAGAACAAAGAACTAGTTCGAAGTTTTCTTTCCCACAATCCATCCATACATACACACAGCCTGTCTGCAAGAAGAAGTGGAGTTTGGGAGTAGAACCCTGACCTGATCTTGAGGGCGTGCCTGAAGCAGTTAATTGCGTTGGTGAAGTCCCTCTCCTCAACAGCCTTGCACCCCTTATTGAACAGCTCCTGTGCCCGCTCTAGTGGAGAATGTGGAGTGTAGAAGCTGACAACTGGGATCAGATTACAGACGTCATGATCATCGCACACCCTGCTCGCCCGCTCTGATTGTAGTTCGATTGAGAAGAGACCAGCATCCGTGTTAACGAAAATGACATTCGCTTCCTCAGCATAGCCCAACACTTGCACTGAACTTGTTGCATCCACGAGAGCATCATTTGGAAGCAAAATTTTCAGGTTGATGACCCGGCTCAGTACCCATCGGTCATCGGCGCCGTCACCCACCACCCTTGACCACAATTTGAGATGCTGAACCAAGCCTTCGCTGACTCCCAGTCCACCATCCTCAGCCAGCATGAGGTTAATTCTCTGCCCGTCGCCGAAGTCGCCACCGTTGGGAGGGCTAAACACAGCTAGGCTGTGCCTGGCCAAGTCATATTCTTGGATCGACATAGCGTCGGACATGAAGTAGAGCAGAGACCTCCTAACGAGCACGCTGGAATAGTATTCAAAGTTACCGAACTGGCCGGGCAGCGAGGTCAGCTCGCCCCAGGCGCCGGTCTCCGACGAGTATACGCACGCCGACGTGACAAATTGCTCCCTGTCGCTGTCGTCCGTGAAGAAGATGAGGCCGAAGAGGAATGCCACGCAGAAAGGACCCCCCAAGCAGTTGTGGTGGTTGCACCCGTCCGCTGCGCAGAACACGGCCGCCGCCGGCATGTCGCTCTCGAACGCTGCTGCGGGCACCGGTACGCGCTGCTGGGCGCCCGTGATTGGCTCCCAGACAAGGAGTTCCCGAGCACCGGAGCCCTTGGAGAGGAGGAGAGCGCGGCCGTGGCGGCAGTCGATGGCCCGCCAGGAGCGCCACTCCGGAGCGGGGAGGGAGAAGAACGAGGCGGTGGTGGGGATGAAGCGGGGGATGCGCTCGTCTTCCCAGTCGTGGAGGAAGCCGAGCACGGGGGCTGCCCGGTGGAGCTCGTGGAGGCGGCGGCGGAAGGCGGCGTGGGAGACGATGCCGGCCCAGTCCTTGCAGACGAGGGAGGCGCGGAGGAGGCAGGCCGGGTCGTCGGGCGGGAGGCGGAGGAGGATCTCTTCGACGAGGTCGTCCGGGAGCGGCGGCGGCAAGACGCGGCGGCGCGGCGGCGAGGCCATGGCGCTCGGTGTGGGTGGGGATCGGAGAGACGGGGGAAGTGGTTGGGCTCAACCAGGTTGCCACGGTGGTGGAGCCGCGCGGCCAGATTTGCTTTTTTTTTTTTCTATGTCACATCTAAGCTGATGTCTACTCTATTTGTGGTCTATTTTTTTCTTAATTTTTTTTATTTCTTGTTGCTGCAATATATATATATATATATTTGGACCTCGAGACGCCCTGCCAGATTGGTTCTTAGTTTCGGATTGCTTTTTAGAATTGAAATTTCTTGAGAGAAGTTTTCAGCTTGCATAAGTTTTCCTTTCTAGGAGTAGATGGACTTTTAGAGATCATCTGAGATTTTCGAGGAACAATCTTAACATGAAATTGATCTTGGACATCATAGACAGATATTTACATGTCCTCCTCCGTGAGCCTTCCCTCTTTTTTCTTTTTAAATTCTTAATATTAGATTTATGTGAAGTGTATGAAAGTCCAAAGAGCCAATTTCATAAATTTCTTGTTTTCGCCAAAAAAAATCATAAATTCTTGTGTTCTTTTCTTAGCGAGATTCAACCAAATCTTGTATTTCAAAGAGACTTGAAGGTCCCTCACAAAACAAAACAAAACAAAACAAAAAGAGACTTGAAGGAAAGCGAAAGTGTGATCGCAAGCTCATATTCCCCCACATGAACAGTAAAATCAAAAAAAAAGTGAACAATTCAGAAAATTCTGATTTTTTTTGTGACAAACATTGATGAATGTTTTCACTGCATTCAATTTTTTTGATGAAATGACATTCGTGGAGGTTTGGAAAACAAGAGATGCTCCAGAATGCTTCCAAAATTGTCTTTTCGGAGCATCATTTTTTTAGATTTCCATGAATGTCATTTCATCACAATTTTTTGCGTGCTGTGAAAACATTCATCAATGTTTATCATTAAAAAATTAGAATTTTTTAAATTTTTTAAATATTTTTTTCGATTTTACTGTTTATGAGGAATCATGTGAGGTCGGGTGCAGAAACTCAACCTCAGAAGGAAAAGACTTGGTTTATCTCCAGTTATATGGGGGCTATTATAATTAAAATTAAAATACTTTGTGTGACACACAATCTTCAACCTTGATATTGACCAAGTTTTTCTATCACAAATTCATCGATGACAGACTTGTGTTTGAAACAAATGTCCATTCATTACTGGATGCCTATTGCATTTAAGTGGAGACATAGTACTACCATTATCCAGGTGCATAACATAGGAACTAATCTTGATAATTAGCCTGCCTTTCTCGCTAGATTTTGCTCGTTTATGCTTATGCTTCGAGTGTTCCCCTTGTCCTCTCCGTCGTCATCCTCGCCACCATAGTCCCGGTGGAGAGGGGGGAATGGATTTCCCCCCCTACGGCTTGTCCAGCCTTCTCACCTGAGAGCATCTCCAACAGCCGCCGAATGCGCCGCGCGCTAAAATCTACTTTGCCGCGCGCCCATCGCCTGGTTTGGCGCGGCGGGCAGCGCTGGCTCCAGCAGCCGCGCTAAAATGCAGCGCGCGCGCAGCTCCAGCAACGCGCAAAAATGCAGCGTGTGCGGCTCTAGCACAAACAACATATGCATTTCAAAACAGAAGCAAAAGATCAAACAGAAATAAAATAAATCAAAATAAATAGTTCAATTTCGTATTACAACTCAAACAAACAGTTTATCATTCAAACAGCAAATAGTGCAATAAACACAACAAATAGTTCAACAATACAATATCGAACGCACAAATCATGATGATGCTCTTTGTCGTCCATTCCATGCCCACCACTCCTCAATGAGATCCTTCTTGAGTTCATCATGCGCTGCCGGACGTCGAATGGCATGATAGGAGACAACAAAACGGGCCACCCTTTCAGCCCTCCATCGCACTCGCACGGGATGTCCCAACAACTCATACTGAGAGTAGTCTACATCTTGGCCACGCTCATTCTCGATGATCATGTTATGCATGATCACACACGCGTGCATGATGTACCAAAGCATTTTTTGATCCCAAAATCTAGCCGATCCTCTCACAATAGCAAATTGGGCTTGCAAAATCCCAAAAGCTGGCGACGAAAGTACGACTCTGGGTATGTGGGATTCTCCACGAAATAGTGCCTCATCAATCTGTTATGGCCATCGATCCTATCCCTCCAAATTTTCTGCCGACCATAACCGAACCACCGTGCTTCGGTTTTTTGTTGATGTGCATAGCTAGGATCATTGCAAGATCCTCCTCCTCTTCCATATCAAATTCTTCTTCGGAAAAATCATACGACGAACTCATCTACAATGTTCAATACTATGCTATTAAAACTACAATCAACATGCACCAAAATCATGAAGTTTCAGCAATACATACCTTGCAAGCGTTTTGTCAAACACCTTGCGGGCACCGAGTGGCAGCGACTGCCCGGGTGCTGTTCGTCGGAGGACGGACGCGCGCGAGGGGCGGCGGTGACTAGAGGGGGTGGAGGAAGCCGCCGCGACGCGGAGATAGGCTGGGGAAGCGCCGGAACGATCGCTGGATGGCGCGGGCGGCGGCGGGGCCGCGGCTGGAGGGGGGAGGGGGAGTTGCGTGCGAGCACGCGAGAGTCCAGCGGACGGGAGCGGGCGCAGCAAATAAGCGACGCGCGATGGAGTTTCGGCCCGCGCGCGCGGTTTTTGCGCGTCCGCTCAAGCCACTATACCGGTTGCGTGCGCGCTAAAATGGGCAATTTTACGGCGCGGCGCTTGTTTGGCGCTGCTGTTGGAGATGCTCCGAGGAGGGATGCCGTGGCCCTCACCTACATCCTTGGCCGCCATTTTGTAGGTCCTCTAGTACATCTCATCAGCTTAATTCATTGTAATTTTGCTGTGCATTTGTTTGCTCAGCCTGCCAATTAATGTTATAGATCTGAGCTCCTTTGCAACAATGTACTAATGTGTAATCTGTAAACGGTTCATCATTGTTATACATCTAGTATTTGCAACTTTCTAGTTTTCTGATCCAAGATGCTGGCGTGCAAAGGAAATTCCCTTTTTATAATAATAACCACTCCTATAGCTTGAAAAACGATCTTATATATATTTTTTGACAGCAAAAAGATTGAAAAACAATCTTATATTAGGGACGAATGGAGTAATTGTTTATGTTCCAAAAGAGATGTGCATATTAATTTCCATTCGGAGAGAAAAATACTAATCATCAATACTAGCCTTCCCTCTCAGAATTAACAAGAACAGGAAATTCTTCAAACTGTAGAAAATCCAAATGTTTTACTGCAACCGATGCAACACGTAGATCATATATAAATGTTTCTCAAATGATGGCTACCTCTAAGGGGCATATAATGCTAGCTGATCAATTTAATTAAGTCAGGCAAAACATAATAAATTAATATGAGTTTTCCTTAAGACGTACTTACATCTTACACGTAACGTCTAAAATGGTTTCGCAAATACGACTGCCGTTAGTAAGGAGCAAACAATGGAAGATTTATCGGAGCACGGCAAAAATTACAGTATGATATACTCCCTCCGTCCCAAAATATAAGAACGTTTTTTACACTAAAACGTTCTTATATTTTGGGACGGAGGGAGTACAATGGAAGGTGATGGATGGCGAAGGTATCACTGCAAAACAGCTAGAAACAAAGGATGAGTATCGCACTGCAGAGAGCCATTGATGATCCATCAGTTATTATGTGCTAATGCCAAGAACACCTAGTGACCAGATCAAATACTGAGTGACGGCATCTTCTATCTCCCTACTTGTATACAGTTCAGCGGATAAGTATTCACCATTGAGGGAACATGAACATGAGTGGTAATATCTTGTTAGGACGTCCCATGCATATCTCGGCAATTTCAGAATTTCTATCTAGCTGCTATCAAATTTCATTCACGGATGGTGAATCATCTGCTGCAAGTCTTTTCGGAGAAGGTTCGTCGGAGATCGGCTTGTCATTAGCTCGTTTCATGACTCTGCCAACAATCACAAAGTCAGTTGCACTACTTCCAGCGCTTCCTGTTGTTGCTGTTGCAATAGACATAGTCAGGGAATGGACGCTGTTGTTTGATCCTGCCATCTGTGAAATCGGAGATGCAGCTCGTGCCACAGCACAGCTAACATTCGGCTCATGACTTGCCTGTGAGACCACCCTCTTCATAATAATATTATCTATGCCGTCGCTTGGGGTTGACATTGCTTGCTTCAGTTCTTCAAGCTGAACCAAAACAAATAAGAGAGATGTTATTATTCCTTACAAAAACGTCTTCTTCGTTCATAGCTCACTAGATTCATGAGCAGAACCAAACTGGTATCATAAATAAAATTCAGTTTGTTCACCTTATTCTGGAGTTGAGGCAACATTCTAGCAAGGTAAGATCATCTTCCAGAGTCGACTTTCCTGAGCGTCTTTTAGCAGAAGATGCGCTAAGGTCTTTATCAGTGTTATGGTGCTGCTAGAAGGAGGGCGCGAGAGGGCCAGCCGGGGGCCTTTTTGCTCACGGCCGGGCAAGAGGGAAGGGATTTCCTTCTTAATTCTTGCTTGATTAGATTGATACATCTCCTCTCTTTATATAGAGAGGTTTACTTGACTCTCAAGCAAGGCTTACTTGACCCCTAAGCAAGCGACCATTATCTCTAATTAACCCTAAGACTAACGGGCTATACCGCCAGCCCAGGCCCATTACATACTCTAACACTACACCCCACCTGGACATGCAGCTTGTCCTCGAGCTGCAGCCTAACCAACTTATAACAATGACTTGACGCAACACAAACCTAACACCTCAAAACAAGCCTTTTACATCTCGGCTTGTTTTATTACTCTCAACCTGAAATGGACTGGGACACTTTTTTTTGGACCCCTCAACAAAAAGTGGACAACATCCGCACGTCGGACGTGCATGTGTACAGCCACCTGGATCCCATGGACACCAACTGAACCAAAGGAGTGCATGTGTATGGCCACTTGGAAGTGGTCGCAAGAGCGACCAACAGAGGCGCCCTCGCGGCGGCCGGCGGCGGAAAGCAGTGGTGCTACGCGATACGCTCCTGTCGATGACACCCTGCCTTCTCCCCGCCGGACGGCTGTTGGTCTGCACTCCACAGGGAAGAGTGGAGGGCTTGCGATGGAGAATGACGAGGAAGGGTGCGACCCCCCTCCAACCGCCGATGTCGCAGACTTTGAGGTCGCTGCCCGCGGGGAAAACAGCATGCCCGCCGCCCGTGTGGGAAACCGCATGCCCAAGATCCCCGATGCAGCGGGCGAGATCGAGGTCCTTTGCGCAGCTAAGGGCAACTTGAAGGAGCGGCAGCTGCAGACCACGCATCTCCCGCACACGCCGACGCGCTAGGAGGCCGCGCGCAGCAGCCTGCAGCCTCACCGCCGCTGACACATGGCGGGTAGCGATCCAAGACAAAAGCGGTGATGGCGACGACGGAGACTTGATCTGCTGGATGTGGATGCCCTGGGATGGCGGCGGCGCTGATGGGAACGAGGTCGTCGCAGTCCCGTCGTAGGGCATCCCATACTGGTAGGCGGAGCTGACCGGCGGTGGCTGCTGCAGCTGCAGCGGCTGTTGCGGTGCCATGCCGGGCAGCGGCAGCGGCTGCTGCGAAGGAGCGCCGGGCGCGGCGGAGGCCGCCAGGAGTGGCGGCTGCCATTGCAGCCAGGGCTGGGCGGTGGTGGCGATGGATGGGAGCTGCAACAGCCCGGCGAGCGCGGCGGAGGCCGCCTGGTGCGGCGGCCGCCAATGCAGCCAGGGCTAGGCGATGGTGGCGATGGATGGCAGCTGCAGCGGCCCGGCGAGCGCGGCGGCGGCCGCCTGGTGCGGCGGCTGCCACGGCAGCCACCGTGTTGTTGGGGCGGCGATGGGCGCAGGGGGCGCCGCGAGGGTCGGCAACAGCCACTGCAGCCACTGCGGGGTGGCGGCGGGTGGCGGTTGCAGGTGTAGCTGGGGCTACAGCGGCCCCGCGAGCGCCGCGAAAGCCGCCGCGGGTGGCGGGTACCATGGCAGGGGCGGTGGGCCGATGGCGGTGGCCGACGACGGGGGTTGCGGCGGCCCGTAGGGACTGGCTAAGTACAGCCAGATCTCCTGGACCGTTGTGACCAGGTCGTTGAGGACCCCGGTGACCTGCTTCGGGGTGAAGACGACGGTAGGGGGCGCGGTGGAGGAAGGCATCTGGCCGGTGGAGGCGTTGGCGGTGGAGTCCAGCGGCGCGGATGGAGAGAGCAGCAGCACAGATGGGGAGATCAGCGACGCGGTGGTGATGGGCAGCGACGCGGTGGTGAAGGTCTTTATCAGTGTTATGGTGCTGCTAGAAGGAGGGCGCGAGAGGCCAGTCGGGGGCCTTTTTGCCCACGGCCGGGCAAGAGGGAAGGGATTTCCTTCTTAATTCTTGCTTGATTAGATTGATACATCTTCTCTCTTTATATAAAGAGGTTTACTTGACTCCCAAGCAAGGCTTACTTGCCCCCTAAGCAAGCGACCATTATCTCTAATTAACCCTAAGACTAACGGGCTATGCCGCCAGCCCAGGCCCATTACGTACTCTAACAATCAGCCAACAAAGCTTCCTTGGCAATTTTCAGATTACGTATACGCGACTTGCATGCTGAAATAGCCTTTGCACAATATGGGATTGCATCCCCAACCTTGGATGCTAACTCAAAGGCCCAACATATGTGGAGGTTTCTAGAACTGAATTAAGGTAATCAACAAAGAAAGAATTGAACTCAAAGACCAAAGTATAACAAAACAGCATTATCTACCTAACATTTTTTTTTCTGGTGATCACAGTCCTACTCCAAATTTACACTACCACTTGGATTCAAAAGCAGGTGAAGGCACCTGTGCAAGATTTGGGTCAACTCAAATTATTTGAAACCACACTCTTATGCTGATTTGTTCTACAACTATACAGCTGAGTGGCTAACACTCTTATCACCACAAAGAGGATACAGATCGATAATTCCAATATGGCCAGGCCTAACCAAATGTTCCAAGATCGCTAAAGCTTCGAAGTAGTAATCGATTGAGCTGTGTCTGTCCTATACAAAAGTGAAAATGAAATGTGAGGCCTTGAATGACCATTCACCAGTCTAACACACTAGTAACTGAGATAGCTGAGATTACCTCTTCTCATGGAGATTTCAGCCAGAGAATTCAATATATTAACCTTCTCCATTGTCTTGTCTGGACTCTTGGCAACTATCACCCTTGCAGTATTCAACATTTTCCAGGCCAAATCCAAATCAGAATCATCTCCATCGCCTGTCATGTTCCCATCCTTCTGATCTTTGCCATGCAAATTTTCCCCTAACCAACAACTCTATGAGCATTTACCATTGAAAGAAGAATATATATTTTTCTTTAGAAAATGTATGAGTTTTATTATTCCAGGCCTCTGAATCGAGGATGCACACAGCCCAAGAAGAAGCAAACACCGATGAGATGCATACAAATGCGTACAAGATCCAACTTACTTAGTATACCCTGATCATATATTATTAGTAAAATAAGCATTTCAAGTCCCAAACTATTAGTACTTTGCATTAGCATTGGGAAAGTACTGATTAGAAGTTTATCAGGTATACTCTTCATTAGGCATGAACAGAAGATGACAACTTATTGCAACCAGTTGTGTTATCAACTAGAGTATATAGATTAAAAAAGGATAATAATGTCTTTCAGTGTATCATCTTTGCTTGTTGTGGGTGTGATTGATTCTTCATTTGGTGCACGCTTTAAACCACTACCTGAAGGATTGGTTGCCTCCCGAGCTTTGCCTAACAAGGCACCTCCATAACTGCAAAACGTGCTAGCACACTCAGGAGCAAGGCCTCCATAATGTTGAACCCTACATGACAACAACAATGCGTAAATTTGCTGATGCATCATCGTCAAGGTTATAACATAAATATGTAATCTGAAGTAGAACAAAACCATTTTAATGACACAAGGTGTTAACTATGTTCTGTTGACTGTCTTTTATAGTTACTATTGCTTTCATAGATTATGAAGTACAAATCTGAGGAAGAGGAACCATATAAATGAACTGCACAGCGATCAAATAGGATAACACCTATCCCTCAAGCACTTGGACTTTGATTTAATTCTCACCGCATTACAGACATCACAACAAAATATGCTATACTCCCAGGTGTTGTTATCAGGTCCTATTGGCTAACTGGACTCACTAAACCATCAAACACCAACACCCACACCGTGACGCTCACTGTCAAACACATGAAACCAAAACAACACACACTCGGTAACCACATTGTCATAGAACATGTCACTATGCACATGAAAAGAACAATGAACTAACTGGAAGTTTTCTTTCCCGCAAACTATCCATATGTTACGCTACATCAGCATGTCTAGCTAGGAGAACAAGTAGAGTTTGGGAGTAGAACCCAAACCTGATCTCGAGAGCATGTCTGAAGCAGTTTGCAGCCTTGGCAAAGTCCTTATTATTGATAGCCTTGCACCCCTTATCAAACAGCACATGCGCCCATTCTAGTGATTTCTCCTCCCATACCCCTTGCTGACCACCCCTCCTCGTTAGGTTCAGCCGAGGCGCCGCTGGGCCGTGGTGTTCACCCCCTGGCACTTGGAGCCTAGAATGCGGAGTGTAGAAGCTGACAACTGAAATCAAATTACAAAAGCCATGATTATCGCACACCTTTTCCCCTTGCTCCGACTGTAGCTTGATCATGAAGATACTACCAGCAGTTTTCACGAAAATAGCATTTGCTCCCTCCGCAAAGCCCAACATTGGAGGACTTTTTGAGTCGACACCAATTGGGAGTAAACCGAACAGGTCGACAATCCGGCTCAGCACCCATCGTGCATCAGTGCCATCACACTGCTCGCCTCCCTTTTCCACAATATGAGCACGAAATCAATGGCTTCGGCAACCCCCAGCCCACCATCCTCCGCCAGTATGAGGTTAAACCTTTAGGCATTGTCATTGCCGTAATCGTCAGATGGTGTGTCCAACACAGCCAGTTCACCACTGTCCAAATTGTACTCCAGGATCATCCCACCGTCGGACAGGAAGTAGAGAAGAGATCTCCCAACCAGGACGCTGGAATGATGCTCAAAGTCCATGGCGAACTCGTATAGCCTCGAGTTCAGCCTGCCCCATGTGCCAGTCTCCGACGAGTACAAGCACGCCGATGTGACAACGTGCCAGTCTTCGTCGGCTGAGGTATCAACGGCGAAGACGAAGACCACGCCGAAGGAACCTCCCGCACAGTCGCGGTGGTCGCACCCGCCCGCTGTGCAGAACACGGCCGCGGTCGGCCACTGGCACCTGAACGCCGCGGGCACCGGTATGCCCTGACGGGCGCCCGTGATTGGCTCCCACACGAGGAGTTCCTGAGTTTCCTGGCGGCGGTCGGAGAGGAAGAGGGCGCGGCCGTGGCGGCAGTCGAGGGGGCGCCAGAACCGGCGGTCTGGAGCGGCTAGGGAGAAGGGCGAGGCCGTGATGGGGACGAAGTCAGGGATGTGCTCGTCTTCCCAGTCGTGGAGGAAGCCGAGCACGGGGGGTGCCCGGTGGCGGTGGAGCCCGATGTAGCGGCGGCGGAAGTGGGGATGGGTGACGGCGCTCCTCCAGGCCTTGCAGACGAGGGAGGCGCGGAAGAGGCAGCCTGGGTCGTCGGGCGGGAGGCGGAGGAGGATCTCTTCGACGACGTCGTCCGGGAGCGCCGGCAGCGGCGGCGGCGCTTCCATGGTGGCCGTTGGCTGTGTTTGGGTGCGGGCGGGGAATGGTTCTGGTTGGGCTCAACCAGGCCGGACTCTGACCACTATTTCTCAGTTTTTTTAACATACCAAAATATTAAATCACGTTTTTACAATCATTCTTGACTACTCAGTTCCCTACCGAATCCATTACCTTAAAGTCACAAAGTCTCACAATTGTAAATATAAGTACATGTGTGTGAAACTGCTTTTCGCGTAACATGCCTGACCAATTTAGGAACGATGCAAAATCTCACTGCGTCCACCAACGGGCTTGATTAGCAACATCGTCCATAGATGATGCACATGACGCCATGTGTATAGCAACGCCCTATAATTATTTCAAGTTCAACAACTATCCTAGGCCGTATCTTGACTTAAAACGATCAAATTTAAACTTTTGGGGGAAAATAACAGTAAATAAATTTACTCTGCAAATAGTTGGGTGCATAAGCGGATTTGCATTGCAGACCTATTTCTAACAACTGCTACACTTTCCTCCTTACCAGTATTCACTTTTCTCCTCTAAGCTCATACGAAGAAATAGGCACAATTTGATGGATTATGGATGGGCTTAGGCCCATATAAAACAATAATCCCTAGTTAATCTCTAAGGCCCATGCATGTGTACGGCAAGTGGTGGGAAGTGTGAGAAGTTTAGTCCCATACTGCTACAGTAAGAAGAGTGAGACCTCTTTATAAGGGCTGCTCTACCACTTGCTATTGGGAGCTTGGGAATAGGAGCTGTACACGCGCGCTCCTCCTCCGCCGCCCGCCTCGCCTCGTCACGACGAGCGTGAGCCGCGGGTTGCGGGTTGCGGGAATGAGCCGAGCCGAAGCTTATTTTTTGCCGAGTCGCTTACGAAAAGTGCCACCGTGGGCTGTTCACGGACTCGGTCGTGGGCCTGGCCCAGGCCCATCTACCTGACGGCCTATATAAGAAGGCGCTGGCCAGTGAAGTGAACCCTAACTGTATTCTATTGTTCCTCTCCTTGTGCTGCTTCCGGCGATCCCATCCCGACGACCGCGTGCACGGTTGGTCGGGAGAGCAGGTGCCTCCGAAACCCTGTCGTTTGAGATCCTGCCCGGGAGAACGGCAATAAGGTTTTTGGGGAGCGTCTCGACGCGACTGCTCCCGATCCGTCCCCGTCTCCGTCCGCCTCTGCTTCCACTACTTCCTCTGCATCGACCCCATGGCTGACGACGCCGCCGCCAAGAAGAAGGCATCGGCCGATGCCGAGGCTGCCGCGTTGGCCTGGCCAACCGGAGGGTATGACTCGTTCATCCCCTATTTGCTCGTTCATGTGCTAGCCGTATATATGTTGTTCGTAGATGTTTCGGTTCTATGTATTGTATGTGCTCACATACAAGACATGATTCGGAGCTGATGCATATAATGCTATAAGTTCGGGGTGCCGCACTGTTGAAAGTGTTCGGACTTGTCGTGCCGTATTATGGGGCGCCATAAGAAGCCCCTGGCAAACTCCACGTACCAAAGTGTACGGTGCAATATTAAATAGACATTTGTAAAAAATGCTCAAAGAAAAATAATAAGCTGACGCTGTATATGATCTCCCATTGATAAATAATACGTTTAGGCGTATGTTTACAATGAATGCATTAAGCGGAGATAAAGATGATATCCAGAGGCAGGCTACGTACAGATAGATAAAGCAGGTATAACGATTGCAAATAGATTCCACCTGGGTATTTCCTTCTGTGCGCACAACCTGTTGCCTCCTTGGTTCTTTCTCCTATGTAAGTCCGACAATCCGGCTCTTCTGGAGAAGCTGCACTAAAGCAATGTCCGTAAAGGTAAATGGAAAGGTTACGAAGCAATACCGTACTGCTGACTGAGCCATTGCTACGCCTCCGCCTGTGCCTATGGTATTTTGAGTGCGTAATTGTGTACGCGTGGCACGAATGCTGCTTTGATGGAATTTGAGCGGAGGCCGGACTGTTAGTCATGCTCTTGGCGTGCCTACTGATCCTGTTGCGGGGTGTTCCGCCCTTGCTCGACGGAGCTTGAAGTTGTCGTCGCCGGATTGGTGGTTTGCCGGAGGAGGCCGCATTGTACTTCTGCCACAAGGGCTGCAGTGTGCTCTTCTGTACGGAGAGAGCGGTCCATATTTTCGTTGACTGTTATGACCCCGCGTGGGCCTGGCATCTTGAGCTTGAGGTATGCATAGTGTGGTACCGCATTGAATCTAGCGGATGCGGTTCGTCCGAGCACTGTGTGGTAACCACTGCGGAAGGGGACGATATCGAAGATTAGCTCTTCGCTTCGGAAGTTATCCGAAGATCCGAAGACCACTTCCAATGTTATAGAGCCCGTACAACGGGCCTCTACTACAGGAATTACACCTTTAAAGGTGATTTTGGTGGGCTTAATCCTTGAAGGATCGATGCCCATTTTGCGCACTATGTCCTGGTAAAGCAGGTTCAGGCTGCTGCCGCCGTCCATAAGGACTCGCGTGAGGTGGAATCCGTCGATGATTGGGTCTAAGACCAATGCGGCCGAGCTGCCATGATGGATGCTAGTAGGATGATCCCTACGATCAAAGGTGATCGGACAAGCTGACCATGGGTTGAATTTGGGGACGACTGGCTCCATCGCATAGATGTCCCGTAGTGCTCGCTTCCGTTCCCGCTTGGGGATGTGGGTGGCGTAGATCATGTTGACCATTTTCACCTGGGGGGGGGGGGATTTCTTCTGTCCCCCCATGTTCGGACGCCGGGGCTCCTCGTCATCATCGCTATGCAGCCCCTTGTCCTTGTTTTCGGTGTTTATCTTGCCAGCCTATTTAAATACCCAGCAGTCTCTATTGGTGTGGTTGGCTGGCTTGTCCGGTGTGCCATGAATTTGGCACGATCGCTCCAGTATACGGTCTAGACTGGACGGTCCCTGATTATTTCTCTTGAATGGTTTCTTCCGCTGACCGGATTTGGATCCGCTGAATCCGGCATTGACCGCCGTGTGTTCGGTGCTGTCGCCTTTGTTCCGACACTTGTGTTTGTTGCACCGTAGTTTTCCGTTATTGTCCCGGACATCTGACGTGCCAGAATGTGGCGTAGTGCTGCTGCGAGCCAACCAACTGTTCTCGCCCGCACAAAAGCGGGTCATTAGTGTCGTGAGAGCTGCCATAGACTTGGGTTTCTCCTGGCCGAGGTGTCGGGTGAGCCACTCATCACTAATATTATGCTTGAAGGCCGCCAGGGCTTCGGCGTCCGGACAGTCGACTATTTAGTTCTTTTTAGTTAGGAACCGAGTCTAGAATTTCTTGGCTGATTCTCCGGGCTGTTGAGTTATGTGGCTCAAGTCATCGACATCCGGAGTGCCTTGGAAGTTGTCAAGAAATGCGTCTTCCAGGTTTTCCCAACTGCCAATGGAATTTGCGGGCAGGCTGTTAAGCCAATATCTAGCGGGTCCTTTGAGCTTAAGGGGAAGATACTTGATGGCATGTAGGTCATCTCCGCGGGCCATGTGAATGTGGAGAAGGAAGTCTTCAATCCATACCGCGGGGTCTGTTGTGCCATCGTATGATTCGATGTTTACTGGTTTGAACCCTTCTGGGAATTCATGATCCATTACTTCATTGGTGAAGCAGATGGGGTGTGCGGCGCCTCTGTGCCAGGCTATGTCGCGACGCAGTCCGGCTGCGTCTGACTGGATATATTCGGCATGGCCGAATTTGCTAGTATATCCGGTATGACGGTCATCGTCATATGTTGCGTGATACGTCTCCAACGTATCTATAATTTTTGATTGTTCCATGCTATTATATTACCCCTTTTGTATGTTTATGGGCTTTATTTTACATATTTATATCATTTTTGGGACTAACCTACTAACTGTAGGCCCAGCCCATATTGCTGTTTTTTTGCCTATTTCAGTATTTCAAAGAAAAGGAATATCAAAAGGAGTCCAAACGGAATGAAACCTTTGGGAGCGTTATTTTTGGAACAAATCTGATCCGGAGAGCTTGGAGTGCAAGTCAAGAAGCAGCCGAGGCTCCCACGAGATAGGAGGGCGCGCCCCCTCCTATAGGGCGCGCCCCCCTGTCTCGTGGGCCCTTCGGGGGGCCACCGACGTACTTCTTCCTCCTATATATACCTAAGTACCCCGAAAACATCCAGGGGCACCACAAAACACAATTTCCACCGTCGTAACCTTCTGTATCCACGAGATCCCATCTTGTAGCCTTCGCCGACACTCTGCCGGAGGGGGAATCGACCACGGAGGGCTTCTACATCAACATCCTTGCCCCTCCGATGAGTTGTGAGTAGTTTACCACAGACCTACGCGTCCATAGTTATTAGCTAGATGACTTCTTCTCTCTTTTTGGATCTCAATACAATGTTCTCCCCCTCTCTTGTGGAGATCTATTCGATGTAATCTCTTTTTGAAGTGTGTTTGTCGAGATCCGATGAATTGTGGGTTTATGATCAAGTTTATCTATGAATAATATTTGAATCTTCTCTGAATTCTTTTATGTACGATTGAGTTATCTTTGCAAGTCTCTTCGAATTATCAGTTTGGTTTGGCCTACTAGATTGATCTTTCTTGCCATGGGAGAAGTGCTTAGCTTTGGGTTCAATCTTGCGGTGTTCTTACCCAGTGACAGAAAGGGTTGCAAGACACGTATTGTATTGTTGCCATCAAGGATAACAAAATGGGGTTTATATCATATTGCATGTGTTTATCCCTCTACATCATGTCGTCTTGCTTAAGGCGTTACTCTGTCCTTATGAACTTAATACTCTAGATGCATGCTGGATAGCGGTCGATGTTGTTGGGGAACGTAGCAGAAATTCAAAATTTTCTACGCATCACCAAGATCAATCTATGGAGATTCTAGCAACAAGAGAGAGAGGGAGTGCATCTTCATACCCTTGAAGATCGCTAAGCGGAAGCGTTACTAGAACGCGGTTGATGGAGTCGTACTCGCGGTGATTCAAATTGCGGAAGATCCGATCTAGCGCCGAACGGATGGCGCCTCCGCGTTCAACACACGTACAGCCTGGGGACATCTCCTCCTTCTTGATCCAGCAAGGGGAGAGGAGAAGTTGAGGGAGAACTCCGACAGCACGATGACATGGTGGTGGTGGAGCTCGTGGTTCTCGGCAGGGCTTCGTCAAGCACTACGGAGGAGGAGGAGGTGTTGGAAGAGGGAGAGGGCTGCGCCAGGGGAAGGGTGCGGCTGCCCTCCCACCCCTCCACTATATATAGGGGCAAGGGGAGAGGGGAAGGCGCCCTAGGGTTTCCCCTAGGGGGCGGCGGCCAAGCAGATTGGATCTCCCTAGGGAAAATCCTAGGGAGACTTGCCCCCCAAGCCAAGCAGGTGGAGGATTGCCTCCCAAGCCAGGTGGAGGCTCCCCACCTCCCCAAGCAATGTGGGAAAGGGTGTGTGGGGCGCACAACCCCTTAGTGGGCTGGTTTGCCCCCTCCCCTTGGCCCATGAGGCCCTGCAACACTTGTCGGGGCCCCCGAAACACCTTTCGGTCATGCTGGCCTTAGCCTGGTACCCCCGGAACACTTCCGGACTCCAATACCCTTCGTCCAATATATCGATCTTCACCTCCGGACCATTCCAGAACTCCTTGTCACGTCCAGGATCTCATCCGGGACTCCGAACAACCTTCAGTAACCACATACTATTTCCCATAACAACTCTAGCGTCACCGAACCGTAAGTGTGTAGACCCTACGGGTTCGGGAACCATGCAGACATGACCGAGACGTTCTCCGGTCAATAACCAACAGCGGGATCTGGATACCCATGTTGGCTCCCACATGTTCCACGATGATCTCATCGGATGAACCACGATGTCGAGGATTCAGTCAATCCCGTATACAATTCCCTTTGTCTATCGGTATGTTACTTGCCCGAGATTCGGTCGTCGGTATCCCAATACCTCGTTCAATCTCGTTGCCGGCAAGTCACTTTACTCGTTCCGTAATGCAGGATCCCATGACTAACTACTTAGTCACATTGAGCTCATTATGATGATGCAATACCGAGTGGGCCCAGAGATGCCTCACCGTCATACGGAGTGACAAATCTCAGTCTCGATTCGTGCCAACCCAACAGACACTTTCGGAGATACCTGTAGTGCACCTTTATAGCCACCCAGTTACGTTGTGACGTTTGGTACACCCAAAGCATTCCTACGGTATCCGGGAGTCGCACAATCTCATGGTCTAAGGAAATGATACTTGACATTAGAAAAGCTTTAGCAAACGAACTACACGATCTTGTGCTATGCTTAGGATTGGGTCTTGTCCATCACATCATTCTCCTAATGATGTGATCCCATTATCAATGACATCCAATGTCCATGGTCAGGAAACCATAACCATCTATTGATCAACGAGCTAGTCAACTAGAGGCTTACTAGGGATATGTTGTGGTCTATGTATTCACACATGTATTACGGTTTTCGGTCAATACAATTATAGCATGAACAATAGACAATTATCATGAACAAGGAAATATAATAATAACCATTTTATTATTGCCTCTAGGGCATATTTCCAACAGTCTCCCACTTGCACTAGAGCCGATAATCTAGTTCACATCACTATGTGATTATAATGAATCCAACACCATGGGGTTTGATCATATCTCGCTTGTGAGAGAGGTTATTAGTCAATGGGTCTGAACCTTTCAGATCCGTGTGTGCTTTACAAATCTCTATGTCATCTTCTAGATGCAGTTACCACACGCTATTTGGAACTATTCCAAATAACTGCTCTACTATACAAATCCGGTTTACTACGCAGAGTCATCCAGTTTAGTGTCAAAGTTTGCATGGGCGTAACCCTTTACGACGAACTCTTTTACCACCTTCATAATCGAGAAAATTCCTTAGTCATCTAGTTAATAAGGATAAGTTTGACCGCTGTCATGTGATCCATTCCTGGATCACTCTTGTACCCCTTGATTGACTCATGGCAAGGCATACTTCAGGTGCGGTACACATCATAGCATACTATAGAGCCTACGTCTGAAGCATAGGGGACGACCTTCGTCCTTTCTCTCTCTTCTGCCGAGGTCATGTCTTGAGTCTTACTCAATACTCACACCTTATAACACAGCCAAGAACTCCTTCTTGGCCGATCTATTTTGAACTCCTTCAAAATCTTGTCACGGTATGTATTCATTTGAAAGTACTATTAAGCGTTTTTGATCTATCCTTATAGATCTTGGTGCTCAATGTTCAAGTAGCTTAATCCAGGTTTTCCATTGAAAAACACTTATCAAATAACCCTATATGCTTTCTAGAAATTCTACTTCATTTCCGGTCAACAATATGTCAACAACATATACTCATCAGAAATTTTATAGTGCTCCCACTCACTTCTTTGGAAATACAAGTTTCTCATAAACTTTATATAAACCCAAAATCTTTGATCATCTCATCAAAGCGTATATTCCAACTCCGAGATGCTTACTCCAATCCTTAGAAGGATTGCTGGAGCTTTGCATACTTGTTAGCATCTTTTAGGTTTGACAAAACCTTCTGGTTGTATCACATACAACCTTTCCTCAAGAAAATCGTCGAGGAAACAATGTTTTGACATCCTATATGCAAGATTTCATAAATAATGCAGTAATTGCTAATATAATTCCAACAGACTCTTAGCATCGCTACGAGTGAGAAAGTCTCATCGTAGTCAACTCCTTGAAGTTGTCGAAAAATATCTTAACGACAAGTCGAGCTTTCTTAATGGTGATACTTACCATCATTGTCCGTCTTCCTTTTAAAATCCATCTGCACCCAACAGCCTTACGACAATCAAGTGGTTCTTCCAAAGTCCATACTTTGTTTTCATACGTGGATCCTCTCTCGGATTTTATGGCCTCGAGCCATTCGTCGGAATCCGGGCCCACCATCGCTGCTCCATAGCTCGTAGGTTCATTGTTGTCTAGCAACATTACCTCCAAGACAGGATTACCATACCACTCCGAAGCAGTATGTGTCCTTGTCAACCTACGAGGTTTGGTAGTGACTTGATCCGAAGTTTCATGATCACTATCATCAGCTTCCACTTCAACTGGTGTAGGTGCCACAGGAACAACTTCCTGTGCCCTGCTACAGATTGGTTGAAGTGATGGTTCAATAACCCCATCAAGTCTCCACCATCCTCCCACTCAATTCTTCCAAGAGAAACTTTTCCTCGAGAAAGGATCCGTTTCTAGAAACAATCATTTTTGCTCCCGGATCTGAAATAGGAGGTATACCCAACTGTTTTGGGTGTCCTATGAAGATGCATTTATCCACTTTGGGTTCGAGCTTATCAGGCTGAAATTTTTTCACATAAGCGTCGCAGCCCCAAACTTTTAAGAAACGACAACTTAGGTTTCTCTAAACCATAGTTCATACGGTGTCATCTCAATGAAATTACGTGGTACCCTATTTAAAGTGAATGCAATTGTCTCTAATGCCTAACCCATAAACGATAGTGGTAATTCGATAAGAGACATCATGGTATGCACCATATCCAATAGGGTGCAGTTATGATGTTCGGACACACCATCACACTATGGTGTTCCAGGCGGTATTAATTGTGAAACAATTTCCACAATGTCTTAATTGTGTGCCAAACTCGTAACTCAGATATTCATCTCTATGATCATATCATAGACATTTTATCCTCTTGTCACGACGATCTTCAACTTCACTCTGAAATTACTTGAACCTTTCAATAATTCAGACTTGTGATTCATCAAGTAAATATACTTAGCATCTACTTAAATCATTTGTGAAGTAAGAACATAACGATATCCACTACGTGCCTCAACACTCATTGGACTGCACGCATCAAAATGTATTACGTCCAACAAGTCGCTTTCTTGTTCCATCTTACTGAAAACGAGGCCTTTCAGTCATCTTGCCCATGTGGTATGACTTGCATGTCTCAAGTGATTCAAAATTAAGTGAGTCCAAATGATCCATCTGTATGGAGTTTCTTCATGCATATGTACCAATAGACATGGTTCACATGTCTCAATCTTTTAAAAAATGAGTGAGTCCAAAGATCCATCAACATGGAGCTTCTTCATGCATTTTATACCAATATGACTCAAATAGCCGTGCCACAAGTATGTGGTACTATCATTACTATCTTATATCTTTTTGCATAAACATGTGTATCACTACGATCGAGATTCAATAAACCATTCATTTTAGGTGCAAGACCATTGAAGGTATTATTCAAATAAACAGAGTAACCATTATTCTCCTTAAATGAATAACAGTATTGCAATAGACACAATCCAATCATGTATATGCTCAACGCAAACAGCAAATAACAATTATTTAGATTTGACACCGATCCCGACGGTAGAGGGAGCGTGCGATGATTGATCACATCAACCTTGGAAATACTTCCAACACATATCGTCACGTCGCCTTTAGCCAGTCTCCGTTTATTCCGTAGCCTTTTATTTCGAGTTACTAACACTTAGCAACCGAACCGGTATCTATTACCATGGTGCTACTAGGAGTACTTAGTAAAGTACACATTAATATAATGTATATCCAATACACTTCTGTCGACCTTGCCTGCCTTCTCATCTACCAAGTATCTAGGGTGGTTCTGCTTCAGTGACCATTCCCCCCATTACAGAAGCACTTAGTCTCGGGTTTGGGTTCAACCTTGGGTTTCTTCACTAGAGCAGCAACTGATTTGCTATTTCATGAAGTATCCTTCTTTCCCTTGCCCTTCTTGAAAATAGTGGTTTTACTAACCATCAACAATTGATGCTCCTACTTGATTTCTACTTTCGCGGTGTCAAACATCGCGAATTGCTCATGGATCATCATGTCTATCCCTGTTATGTTATAGTTCATCACGAAGCTCTAATAGCTTGGTGGCAGTGACTATGGAGAACCATCACTATCTCTTAAGGAAGATTAACTCCCACTCAATTCAAGTGATTGTAGTACTCAGACAATCTGAGCACATGCTCAACGATTGAGCTTTTCTCCCTTAGTTTGCAGGTTAAGAAACTTGTTGGAGGTCTCATACCTCTTGATGTGGGCACGAGCCTGAAATCCCAATTTCAGCTCTTGGAACATCTCATATGTTTTGCGACGTTTCAAAAAATGTCTTCGGTGCCTCAATTCTAAACCGTTTAACATTACGCACTGAACTATCACGTAGTCATCAAAACATGTATGTCAGATGTTTGCAACATCCACAAACGATGCTCGAGGTTCAGCAACCGAGCGGTGCATTAAGGACATAAGCCTTGTGTGAAGCAATGAGGACAATCCTCAGTATACGGACCTAGTCCGCATAATTGCTACTGTCAACTTTCAACTAAATTTTCTCTAGGAACATATCTTAAACAGTAGAACTAAAGTGTAAGCTACGACATAATTTGCAAAGACCTTTTGACTATGTTCATGATAATTAAGTTCATCTAATCACATTATTTGATGAACTCCCACTTAGATAGACATCCCTCTAGTCATCTAAGTGATACATGTTCCGAGTCAACTAGGCTGTGTCCGATCATCATGTGAGACGGACTAGTCATCATCGGTGAACATCTTCATGTTGATCGTATCTACTATACGACTCATGTTCGACCTTTCAGTCTCTTGAGTTCCGAGGCCATGTCTGTACATGCTAGGCTCGTCAAGTCAACCTAAGTGTTTCGCGTGTGTAAATCTGGCTTACACCCGTTGTATATGAACGTTAGAATCTATCACACCCGATCATCACGTGGTGCTTTGAAGCAACGATCTTTTGCAACGGTGCACAGTTAGGGGGAACACTTTCTTGAAATTATTATGAGGGATCGTCTTACTTACTACCGTTGTTCTAAGCAAATAAGATGCGTAAACACATGATAAACATCTCATGCAATCAAATAGTGACATGATATGGCCAATATCATTTTGCTCCTTTTGATCTCCATCTTTGGGGCGCCATGATCATCATCGTCACCGGCTTGACACCATAATCTCCATCATCATGATCTCCATCATTGTGTCTCCATGAAGTTGTCTCGCCAACTCTTACTTCTACTACTATGACTAACGGTTTAGCAATAAAGTAAAGTAATTACATGGCGTTATTCAATGACACACAGGCATACAATAAATTAAGACAACTCCTATGGCTCCTGCCGGTTGTCATACTCATCGACATGCAAGTCGTGATTCCTATTACAAGAACACGATCAATCTCATACATCACATATATTTCATTCATCACATCCTTTTTGGCCATATCACATCACATAGCATACCCTGCAAAAACAAGTTAGACGTCCTCTAATTGTTGTTGCATGTTTTACGTGGCTGCTACGGGTTTCTAGCAAGAACGTTTCTTACCTATGCAAAGCCACAATAGTGATATGCCAATTGCTATTTACCCTTCATAAGGACCCTTTTCATCGAATCCGATCCGACTAAAGTGGGAGAGACTGGCACCCGCTAGCCACCTTTATGCAACGAGTGCATGTCAGTCAGTGGAACCTGTCTCACATAAGCGTACGTGTAAGGTCGGTCTGGGCCGCTTCATCCCACGATGCCGCCAAATCAAGATAAGACTAGTAACTGTAAGCATATTGAACAAACCAATGCCCACAACTACTTGTGTTCTACTCGTGCATAGAATCTATGCAATAGACCTAGCTCATGATGCCACTGTTGGGGAACGTGGCAGAAATTCAAAATATTCTACGCATCACCAAGATCAATCTATGGAGATTCTAGCAACAAGAGAGAGAGGGAGTGCATCTTCATACCCTTTAAGATCGCTAAGCGAAAGCGTTACTAGAACGCGGTTGATGGAGTCGTACTCGCAGCGATTCAAATCACGGAAGATCCGATCTAGCGCCGAACGGACGGCGCCTCCACGTTCAATACACGTACAGCCCGGGGATGTCTCCTCCTTATTGATCTAGCAAGGGGATAGGAGAAGTTGAGGGAGAACTCCGACAGCACGACGGCATGGTGGTGGTGGAGCTCGTGATTCTCGGCAGGGCTTCGCCAAGCACTACGGAGGAGGAGGAGGTGTTGGAGGAGGGAGAGGGCTGCACCAGGGGAAGGGTGCGGCTGCCCTCCCACCCCTCCACTATATATAGGGGCAAGGGGAGAGGGGAAGGCGCCCTAGGGTTTCCCCTAGGGGGCGGCGGCCAAGCAGATTGGATCTCCCTAGGGAAAATCCTAGGGAGACTTGCCCCCCAAGCCAAGCAGGTGGAGGATTGCCTCCCAAGCCAGGTGGAGGCGCCCCACCTCCCCAAGCAACATGGGAAAGGGTGTGGGGGGCGCACAGCCCCTTAGTGGGCTGGTTTTCCCCCTCCCCTTGGCCCATGAGGCCCTGCAACACTTGCTGGGGCCCCCGAAACACCTTTCGGTCATGCTGGCCTTAGCTTGGTACCCCCGGAACACTTCCGGACTCCAATACCCTTCGTCCAATATATCGATCTTCACCTCCGGACCATTCGGGAACTCCTTGTCATGTCCAGGATCTCATCTGGGACTCAGAACAACCTTCGGTAACCACATACTATTTCCCATAACAACTCTAGCGTCATCGAACCTTAAGTGTGTAGACCCTACGGGTTCGGGAACCATGCAGACATGACCGAGATGTTCTTAGGTCAATAACCAACAGCGGGATCTGGATACCCATGTTGGCTCCCACATGTTCCACGATGATCTCATCGGATGAACCACGATGTCGAGGATTCAGTCAATCCCGTATACAATTCCCTTTGTCTATCGGTATGTTACTTGCCCGAGATTCGATCGTCGGTATCCCAATACCTCATTCAATCTCGTTGCCGGCAAGTCACTTTACTCATTCCGTAATGCATGATCTCGTAACTAACTACTTAGTCACATTGAGCTCATTATGATGATGCAATACCGAGTGGGCCCAGAGATGCCTCTCCGTCATACGGAGTGACAAATCCCAGTCTCGATTCGTGCCAACCCAATAGACACTTTCGGAGATACCTGTAGTGCACCTTTATAGCCACCTAGTTACGTTGTGACGTTTGGTACACCCAAAGCATTCCTACGGTATCCGGCAGTTGCACAATCTCATGGTCTAAGGAAATGATACTTGACATTAGAAAAGCTTTAGCAAACGAACTACACGATCTTGTGTTATGCTTAGGATTGGGTCTTGTCCATCACATCATTCTCCTAATGATGTGATCCCGTTATCAATGACATCCAATGTCCATGGTCAGGAAACCATAACCATCTATTGATCAACGAGCTAGTCAACCAGAGGCTTACTAGGGATATGTTGTGGTCTATGTATTCACACATGTATTACGGTTTCCGGTCAATACAATTATAGCATGAACAATAGACAATTATCATGAACAAGGAAATATAATAATAACCATTTTATTATTGCCTCTAGGGCATATTTCCAACAGATGTGTGGAGTAATAGTAGTAGATGCAGGTAGGAGTCGGTCTACTTGTTATGGACGTGATGCCTATATACATGATCATGCCTAGATAATCTCATAACTATGCGCTTTTCTATCAATTGCTAGACAGTAATTTGTTCACCCACCGTAATACTTATGCTATCTTGAGAGAAACCTCTAGTGAAACCTATGGCCCCCGGGTCTATCTCTTATCATCTTTGCTTTCAATCTATCTTTATTTGCATTTTTACTTTTTGCATCTATCTTATAAAATACCAAAATTATATTACTATCTCTATTAGATCTCACTTTCGCAAGAGGCCGTGAAGGGATTGACAACCCCTTTATCACGTTGGTTGCGAGTTCTCAGTTTGTTTGTGTAGGTGCGTGGGACTTTTGAGGAGCCTCCTACTGGATTGATACCTTGGTTCTCAAAACTGAGGGAAATACTTACGCTACACGTTGCTGCATCACCCTTTCCTCTTCGAGAAAAACCAATGCAAGCTCAAGACGTAGCAAGAAGGATTTCTGGTGCCGTTGCCGGGGAGGTCTTCGCTCAAGTGAAGACATACCAAGTACCCATCACAAACCCATCTCCCTCGCATTTACATTATTTGCCTCTCCTTCCCAATCTCCTCCTCTCTTTTCGCTTGCCGTTTTTCTGTTTGCTTGGGTGTTGGATTACTTGTTGCCATGGCACAAGATAATACCAAGTTGTGTGACTTCTCGAATACCAATAATAATGATTTCCTTAGTACTCCGATTACTCCTCTTAATGATGTTGAGTCTTGTGAAATCAATGCTGCTTTGCTGAATCTTGTTATGAAAGATCAATTCGCCGGCCTTCCTAGTGAAGATGCCGCTACTCATCTAAACAACTTTGTTGATTTGTGTGATATGCAAAAGAAGAAAGATACGGATAACAATATTGTCAAATTGAAGTTATTTCCGTTTTCACTTAGAGATCGTGCTAAAATTTGGTTTTCATCTTTGCCCAAAAATAGTATTGATTCTTGGAACAAGTGCAAAGATGCTTTTATCTCTAAGTATTTTCCTCCCGCTAAGATCATCACTCTTAGGAACGATATTATGAATTTTAAGCAACTTGATCATACAAAATCTTGGGAAAGAATGAAATTGATGCTTCGCAATTGCCCTACTCATGGTTTGAATTTATGGATGATCATACAAAATTTTTATGCCGGTTTAAACTTTGCTTCTAGAAATCTCTTAGATTCGACCGTGGGAGGCACGTTTATGGAAATTACGTTAGGAGATGCTACAAAATTGCTTGATAGTATTATGGCTAATTATTCTCAATGGCACACCGAAAGATCTTCTAGTAAAAAAGTGCATGCTATAGAAGAAATCAATGTTTTGAGTGGAAGATGGATGAACTTATGAAGATGTTTGCTACTAAAAATACTCCTGTTGATCCCAATGATATGCCTTTGTCTTCCTTGATTGAGAATAATATTGAATCTATGTATGTGAATTTTGTTGGTAGGAATAGTTTTGGAAACAATGCTTATAGAGGAAATATTAATACTAGAGCGTTCCCTAGTAATCCCTCTAATAATTATGGAAATTCCTACAATAATTCTTATGGTAATTTTAATAAGATGCCCTCTGATTTTGAGAAGAGTGTGAAAGAATTTATGATTTCTCAAAAGAATTTTAATGCTTTGCTTGAAGAAAAATTGCTCAAAGTTGATGATTTGGCTAGGAACGTTGATAGACTTTCGCTTGATGTTAATTCTCTTAAACTTGGATCTTCTTCTCCTAACCATGATATCAGTCAGTCTCTCAAAGTAATGAGAATTTCCATTGACGAATGCAAGGAAAGAACCGCTAGATTGCGTGCTAAAAAAGAAAGCTTTATAAAAGCGTTTTATTTTAGTCTTCGTGAAAATAATGATGAAGATCTTAAAGTTATTGATGTGTCTCCAATTAGATCTATGTTTTGAAATATGAATTTTTATGATTATGGGAGTGATGATGAATCAACTTTGCCTAGAAGGCGTCCCAAAAATTCGGAATCTTTAGATCTTGATGTTAAATTTGGTAAAAGAGAGATTGGATAATACTCAACTTCTAATAATATTGAACCTACTATTTCAGATTTCAAGGAATTTGATTATGATAATTGCTCGTTAAAAGGTTGTATTTCCTTGTTGCAATCCATTGTTAATTCTCCTCATGCTTATAGTCAAAATAAAGCTTTTACCAAACATATTGTTGATGCCTTGATGCAATCTTATGATGAAAAACTTAATTTGGAAGTTTCTATACCTAGAAAACTTAATGATGAGTGGGAACCTACTATAAAGATTAGAATTAAAGATTATGAGTGTTTTGCTTTGTGTGATTTGGGTGCTAGTGTTTCCACGATTCCAAAAACTTTATGTGATATTCTAGTCTTCCATGATCTTGATGATTGCTCTTTAAATTTGCACCTTGCGGATTCCACCATTAAAAAGCCTATGGGAAGGATCAATGATGTTCTTATTATTGCAAATATAAATTTGGTGCCCGTAGATTTTATCGTTCTTGATATAGATTGCAATCTTTCTTGCCCTATTATTCTTGGTAGACCTTTCCTTAGAACGATTGGTGCGATTATTGATGAAGGAAGGGAACATTAGATTACAATTTCCTTTAAAGAAAGGCATGGAGCACTTTACAAGAAAGAAAGTCAAATTACCTTATGAATCTATAACGCGTGCTACTTATGATTCAAGTGCCAAAGATGGCACTAGTTGAATCTATCCTTGTTTTTATGCCTAGCTAGGGGCGTTAAACGATAGCGCTAGTTGGGAGGCAACCCAATTTTTCTTTATGTTTTTTGTTTTTGCTCCTGTTTAGGAATAAATCTTGCATCTACCTTTTGTTTAAATGAGTTTTTATCTTTTAGTTAGTGTTGGTGCCAAGTAGAACCTATAGGATAACCTACGATGATAGTTGATTTGATTCTGCTGAAAAACGGACACTTTGCACACACGAATATAATTTTGTTAAATCACAGGAACGTGATTTTGTGTTGATTCTTTTTTATTCTATTCAATAGACAAATTTTCCAGGACTTCCTATTTTGGTAGGATTTTTAGAGTTCCAGAAGTTTCCGTTAGTTACAGATTGCTACTGACTGTTCTGTTTTTGATAGATTCTGTTTTTCGTGTGTTGTTTGCTTATTTCAATGCATCTATGGCTAGTAATTCAGTCTATGAACCATAAAGAAGTTGGAATACAGTAGGTTTAACACCAAAATAAATAAATAATGAGTTCATTGTAGTACCTTATGTGGTGGTTTTGTCTTCTTTCACTAACGGAGCTTATAAGATTTCCTGTTGAGTTTTGTGTTGTGAAGTTTTCAAGTTTTGGGTAAAGCTTTTATGGACTATGGAATAAAGAGTGAAAAGAGCCTAAGCTTGGGGATGCCCATGGAACCCCAAGATATTCAATAATAGACAAAATCCTAAGCTTGGGGATGCCCCGGGAAGGCATCCCCTCTTTCGTATTCGTTCATTGGTAACTTTACTTGGAGCTATGTTTTTATTCGCCACATAATATGTGTTTTGCTTGGATCGTATTGTATTATATTAGTCTTTGCTTGTTAGTTTACCACAATCATCCTTGCTGTACACACCTTTTGGGAGAAGCCTATTTATAATTTGCTAGAATACTCTATGTGCTTCACTTATATCTTTTGAGCTTGATAGTTTTTGCTCTAGTGCTTCACTTATATCTTTTAGAGCACGGCGGTGTCTTAATTTTGAAGAAATTTCTAGTCTCTCATGCTTCACTTATATTATTTTGAGTGTCTTTTAGAACAGCATGGTTTTTGCTATTATCATGAAGTTGGTCATAGAATGATGAGCATCCAAGTTGGGTATAATAAAAACTATCATAGGAAGTGAATTGGATGCTATGATCAATTTGATGCTTGATAATTGTTTTGAGATATGGAGGTAGCACTACTAGGGAAAACCCTAGTAGTAGCGGGGGTTTTGAGGCTAGCAGCAGCGCGGGTGGCCGCACTACTAATAAGGCGCTACAACTAACTCATAGTAGTAGCGCGACCCTAACCCGCGCTACTACTGTTGACGATATCAGCAGCGCTTTTAGTGAACGCGCTACTATTAACTAGCTGTAGCGATTTCTCCATCCCTCGCTACTGCTATATCTTTCATCATTTTCCCACTACCCCTTCCCCTTTCAGTTCTCCTTTCAGATACTAGATACTAGATACTGCTAGTAGATATCAAATTCATAAACCATTACTAGGTAGTACTCCCTTCGTTCAAAATTACTCGTCGTGGTTTTAGTTCAAACCACGACGAGTAATTTGGAACGAACGGAGTACTAGATAACAATTTCATGCATAGTCAACATGCATCCTCAAGCAGTACAAGGTCATATCAACGGCCATCATCATATGTAGTTCTAGATGATATCAACGACGATCATCATATGTAGTTCTAGATGATATAGCCACACACACATATGTAGTTCTAGATGATATAGCCACACACACATATGTAGTTCTAGATGATATCGAAGACAATCATCATCCTCAAGCCTGGGCGGTTGGTGTTCCTGATAGTAATTAGGATGGCCTGTCCAACACGAAGATTCTTGCCATCGAGGAATTTCTTCCACCCAACCGAGTTTAAGTGTGTGCGACCGTCCGTGTCCACGCGGTAAGTACAGGTTGTGACGGAGCCCCTTGCAGTAAGGCGTAGTCCAGCTGAGCCTTCTTCATCAGGCTCGATACCATAATTCACAGATATGCTCTTTGCCAATTTTTGAATAAGAAAAACATATCAATTATTAAATAGCCTCGCAAATAAGTACATATGGATTATCTACACTATTAATAGTTTTTTTAGATTCTACACTAATAAGCATGTGATCGAACTCTAGACTAAAACATATCATCGACTAGATTCCACACAACATACCATATCATTGGACTGTACACTAAGTAATTCACACTATTAATTTGCATTTGTAAGTATAACATACCATATCATGTCGATCAACCATGGTATTTGTCAAGCGGGTCACGAATGGCACCCCGACAAAGTCAGCACGTGGCGGAATTATGTCCCATAGGTTGGACACCTCCTCCTCACTCAGCCTTGTTCTTTGAGCTACGATGGCTTCATGAAGTGGGTCCTCATCATCTTCATCGAGTGGGTCCTCATTATCTTCATCATCTTCATCATCTTCGTCATCTTCATCATCTTCCACCAGGTTGAGATAAATGACAGCTAGCTTGGGTCTTTCTGCTCGGAAGTTGAAGCTGATCAACTCACCACCAGTAAGATGCATTCGAGCAACAAAACGGGCCCATCCATCTCCTCCAAAATGACACAATGCAGTAATGCCAACACTAAAAATAAAATAGTTATTACATTTCATCTAATTTCTTACCGCCGCATGACGAAAACTCGGCTGGAAGTAGATGTCGAACAGCTTGTCAGTTGCAAGGTTGCTTGCGCATCTTGACTTGCACAGTCGACATAGTGGTGGTGGTGGTGGCGCCATTCTTCCTAAAGCAATATGAGCAAAGGATTAACGATCAACTAAATCAAAATGTTCTAAGTGAACTAAATCAACTAGCCTACTAAATCAACTAAATCATCAACTAAATCAAAATGTTGCATATGAACTAGCCTACTAAATCAACTAAATCAAAATGTTCTAAGTCAACTAAATCAACTAGCCTACTAAATCAACTAAATCAAAATGTTCTAAGTCAACTAAATCAACTAGCCTACTAAATCAACTAAATCAAAATGTTCTAAGTCAACTAAATCAACTAGCCTACTAAATCAACTAAATCAAAATGTTCTAAATCAACTAAACCAACTAGCCTAATAAATCAACTAAATCAAAATGTTCTAAATCAACTAAATGAACTAGCCTACTAAATCAACTAAATCCAAATGTTCTAAGTCAACTAAATTAACTAAATGAATTAGCCTACTAAATCAACTAAATCAAAATGTTCTAAGTCAACTAAGTCAACTAAATTATATCAACTAAATCAGAATGTTGCATATGAGCAGGAGGGAGAAGGAGGGGCGACTCGAGGAGGGAGAAGAGAGTAGGATGGAGGAGGAAGGCGGAGCGAGGAGGGGCCGGCCGGCGCGGCCAGTTGAGGGAGGACGAAGGAGGAAGGCGGAGTGGGGAGGGGCCGACCGGCGCGGCCAGTTGAGGGAGGACAGAGGAGGAAGGCGGAGCGAGGAGGGGCCAACCAACGGCGAGTGGAGAGGAAGGACGGAGGAGGAGGCTGGTACCGAGTCCAGCAAGGAGGAGGAGGTGACGGCGCGCGGCGCAGACGGAGGAGGGGCGATGGGGGCGGGTGGACCAGCGCGCGGTGCAGACGGAGAGGATTGAGTGGCTGTGTGTGAGTGGATCGGAATGGAGGAGATGGGGAGATGAATGGCTTAGCAGTAGCGCGCTTTAGGGAAAGACGCTACTGCTAAGCTATCTAGCAGCAGCGCCTTTCACAATAAAGCGCTACTGCTACGTGTCAGCATGTAAAAATAGACTTTGTTCAATATATCAAAAATACATTGATCATCAACGATCTTTTTGTGTACAATCTGATTTGTCAATATGAGTCCTCACCGGTTTAGGAACAGGTGAAGACTCATATTGCAGCCACAAATTCTACACATAGAGTTCAATGAAGATCAAGTGCTTGTCAAAGTTTGAGAAGTAACATATTTAAGGTGGTAGAAACTCTCTTCACGGAGCGAGGTGGGACTAAATTTTTGTAGGAAACTTAGCAGTAGCGCTTATCTGGGAAATGCGCTGCTACTATGCTACGTAGCAGCAGCGCGCGTCGCTATAACACGTTGCTGCTATAACTAGCCTCGCGGCGGCCTCGTAGGAATTATAGCAGCAGCACGTCTTTGAGAGGACGCGCTACTGCTATATTTGTCTCAGCAGCGAGTTTCGTCTGTGCGCGCTACTGCTAGTTAGCAGCAGCGAGTTATTTTGAAGCGCGCTGCTGATAAGATTTTGTGTATAGGCTTTTCCCTAGTAGTGTAGTAGTATTAAAGTCATGCTAGTTGGGTGATTATGAATTTAAAGAATGCTTGTGTTGAAGTTTGTGATTCCCGTAGCATGCACGTATGGTGAACCGCTTTGTGATGAAGTTGGAGCACAATTTTATTTATTGATTGTCTTCCTTATGAGTGGCGGTCGGGACGAGCGATGGTCTTTTCCGACCAATCTATCTCCCTAGGAGCATGCGCGTAGTACTTTGATTTTTGATGACTTCTAAATTTTTGCAATAAGTATATGAGTTCTTTTGATTAATGTTGAGTCCATGGATTATGCGCACCCTTTCACCCTTCCACCATTGCTAGCCTCTCTTGTGCCGCGCAATTTTCGCCGGTACCATACACCCACCATACTCCTTCCTCAAAACAGCCACCATACCTACCTATTATGGCATTCCCATAGCCATTCCGAGATATATTGCCATGCAACTTTCCACCATTCCGTTCATATGACACATATTACTTTTGTCATATTGCTCTTTGCATTATCATGTAGTTGACATCGTATTTGTGGCAAGGCCACCTTCATAATTTTCATACATGTCGCTCTTGATTCATTGCATATCCCGGTACACCGCCGGAGGCATTCATATAGAGTCGTATCTTGTTCTAGCTTTGAGTGGTAAATCCATAAAAGTGTGATGATCTTCATTATTAGAGCATTGTCCTAGTGAGGAAAGGATGATGAAGGCTATGATTCCCCCACAAGTCGGGATGAGACTTCGGACTTTACAAAAAGAAATAAAAAAATGAGAAAAGAAAAAAAGGCCAAAACGAAAAAAAGGAGGGCCAAAGAAAAAAAGGAAAAGAAAAAAAGAAAGAAAAAAATATAAAATGAGAGAAAAAGAGAGAAAGGACAATGCTACTATCTCTTTTTCCACACTTGTGCTTCTAAATAGCACCATGATCTTCATGATAGAGAGTCTCATATATTGTCACTTTCATATACTAGTGGGAATTTTTCATTATAGAACTTGGCTTGTATATTCCAATGATGGGCTTCCTCAAAGTGCCCTAGGTCTTCATGAGCAAGCGAGTTGGATGCACACCCACTTAGTTTCTTTTGTTGAGCTTTCATATATTTATAGCTCTAGTGCATCCGTTGCATGGCAATCCCTACTCACTTGCATTGATATCTATTAATGGGCATCTCCATAGCCCGTTGATACGCCTAGTTGATGTTAGACTATCTTCTCTTTTTTGTATTCTCCACAACCACCATTCTATTCCACATATAGTGCTATGTCCATGGCTCACGCTCATGTATTGCGTGAAAGTTGAAAGAGTTTGAGATTATTAAAGTATGAAACAATTGCTTGGCTTTTCATCGGGGTTGTGCATGATTGAATACTTTGTGTGATGAAGATAGAGCAACAGCCAGACTATATGAGGGATAACATTCTTTAGCCATGTTATTTTGAGAAGACATGATTACTTTGATTAGTATGCTTGAAGTATTACTATTTTTTATGTCAATATGAACTTTTATTTTGTATTCATTTGGATCTGAACATTCATGCCACAATGAAGAAAATTACATTATGAATTATCCTAGGTAGCATTCCACATCAAAAATTCTCTTTTTATCATTTACCTACTTGAGGACGAGCAGGAATTAAGCTTGGGGATGCTTGACACGTCTCCAACATATCTATAATTTTTGATTGTTCCATGCTATTATATTACCCCTTTTGGATGTTTATGGGATTTATTTTACATATTTATATCATTTTTGGGACTAACCTACTAACCGGAGGCCCAGCCCATATTGCTGTTTTTTGCCTATCTCAGTATTTCGAAGAAAAGGAATATCAAACGGAGTCCAAACGGAATGAAACCTTCGGGAGCGTTATTTTTGGAAGAAATCTGATCTGGAGAGCTTGGAGTGCAAGTCAAGAAGTAGCCGAGGCTCCCACGAGATAGGAGGGCGCCCCCCCCCCCTGTAGGGCGCGCCCCCTGTCTCGTGGGCCCCTCGGGCGGCCACCGACGTACTTCTTCCTCCTATATATACCTACATACCCCGAAAACATCCAGGGGAACCACGAAACACAATTTCCACCTCTGTAACCTTCTGTATCTGCGAGATCCCATCTTGGAGCCTTCGCCGACACTCTGCCGGAGGGGAAAACGACCATGGAGGGCTTCTACATCAACATCCTTGCCCCTCCGATGAGTTGTGAGTAGTTTACCATAGACCTACGGGTCCATAGTTATTAGCTAGATGGCTTCTTCTCTCTTTTTGGATCTCAATACAATGTTCTCCCCCTCTCTTGTGGAGATCTATTCGATGTAATCTCTTTTTGCGGTGTGTTTGTCGAGATCCAATGAATTGTGGGTTTATGATCAAGTTTATCTATGAATAATATTTGAATCTTCTCTGAATTCTTTTATGTATGATTGAGTTATCTTTGCCAGTCTCTTCGAATTATCAGTTTGGTTTGGCCTACTAGATTGATCTTTCTTGCCATGCGAGAAGTGCTTAGCTTTGGGTTCAATCTTGCGGTGTTCTTACCGACTGATAGAAAGGGTTGCAAGACACGTATTGTATTGTTGCCATCGAGGATAACAACATGGGGTTTATATCATATTGCATGTGTTTATCCCTCTACATCATGTCATCTTGCTTAAGGCGTTACTCTGTTCTTATGAACTTAATACTCTATATGCATGCTGGATAGCGGTCGATGTGTGGAGTAATAGTAGTAGATGCAGGCAGGAGTCGGTCTACTTTTTATGGACGTGATGCCTATATACATGATCATGCCTAGATAATCTCGTAACTATGCGATTTTCTATCAATTGCTCGACAGTAATTTGTTCACCCACCGTAATACTTATGCTATCTCGAGAGAAGCCTCTAGTGAAACCTATGGCCCCCGGGTCTATCTCTTATCATCTTTGCTTTCAATCTATCTTTATTTGCATTTTTACTTTTTGCATCTATGTTATAAAATACCAAAAATATATTACTATCTCTATTAGATCTCGCTTTCGCAAGAGGCCGTGAAGGGATTGACAACCCCTTTATTGCGTTGGTTGCGAGTTCTCAGTTTGTTTGTGTAGGTGCGTCGGACTTTTGAGGAGCCTCCTACTGGATTGATACCTTGGTTCTCAAAACCGAGGGAAATACTTACGCTACACTTTGCTGCATCACCCTCTCCTCTTCGAGGAAAACCAACGCAAGCTCAAGACGTAGCATTGCGGCGCGTCCCCGTGATCCATAGATCGATCTTGGTTTTCCTGCGGCGTTATCCAGTTTATCGCGCAAGTCCTGAGTATTGCCCCGGGCTGTAGTAAACTGACGCGGGGGTGCGGGCTGGTATTTGGGCTGACATGCCGTTTTATCCCAGCCTCGAGGCGGCCGGTCAGGCATGTGGCGCTCGAGTCCATATTCCTTGGCTGCCAGGACCTCTGCCCAGCTATCTGTGAGCTGGTCTTGATCAACTTGGAGCTGCTGCTGCTTCTTCTTCAGGCTTCTCGCAGTGGCAATAAGCCGGCGCTTGAAGTGCTCCTGCTCTGCGGAGTCCTCGGGCACGCCAAACTCATCGTCGCCGAGGCTAATCTCGTCTACGGAGGGGGCATTTAGTTGTCCTCCTCCGGATACCCGTCGGTCGCCTGTTCGTCTGGGCTGTCATGCCCATCTTCCTGTTTGGCCTTCTCAAAGGCGGGCCGTTCGGGGTTGTATTCATCGTCGGCACCGTCCGGATTGTTTTCATCTCCGGTGTCGGTATTACCTTGGCGGGGCTTGGAGCGGCGCGGGCGATGCCCATGCTTTGCTTTCTTCTTGGAGGGGTTATCCTCCGTTGCCTCATCGCCATTGGTTTCTTTCGGAGTGTCCACCATGTATATATCGTATGAAGAGGTGGCCGTCCACCGCCCTATGAGCGGTGGCTCCTGTACGTCTCCGGCATCGTCGTCCATGTCGTCGATGTCTTCAAACTCGAAGTCTAGCACGTTGGTTAAACCATCGATCGTGGAAATCAAGTGGGTGGTGGGTGGGCAGCGAATTCCTTTGTCGCCTGCTTCCCACTAAAGCCGGACATAGTTCGGCCCAGAGTGTCCTGACAGAGAGAGATACTTTAATGAATTCAGCATGTCGCTAAAGGGTGAGTGTTGAAAGATGTCCGCAGTGGTGAACTCCATCACCGGAGCCCAACCTGGCTCGGCTGGCTCGAGGGTGTGCGGACCGGAACCAACGACCGGATACGAGTCCGGGGGTCCGGGGTTGCAGGACTCCACAGAGGTGAGACCTGTGTTCGGCTCCAACGCTGATGAGTATGCGGCCTGCGGGGCGGGGTCTAGCCCTCCATCCTTGGGCAACGCAACCCGTTCCGGATTTAGATCCGGGGCTATTGCAGGGATGATGTTCCGAGCATTGTCCGACAGCAGGTCTAGGCCATGCCCGTCGTGACTGTCCGGCGCTCCCGTCACAGGGCCGAATCCGTCGAAGATCAAGTCTCTGCGAATATCCGCCGTGTAGTTCAAGTTTCCAAACTTGATCTGGTGGCCAGGGGCGTAGCTGTCGATCTGCTCCAGATGGCTAAGCGAATTGGCCCGCAGTGCGAAGCCGCCAAACACAAAGATTTGTCCGAGGAGAAAAGTCTCACCCTGGACCGTGTTGTTGACGATTGAAGACGCCATCAAGCCTTGAAGTGACGGCACAGAGGAACTCTCAATGAAAGCACTAATGTCGGTGTCAAAACCGGCGGATCTCAGGTAGGGGTGCCGATCTGTGTGTCTTAGGCTGATGGTAACAGGAAGCAAGGGACACATTGTTTACCCATGTTTGGGCCCTCTCGATGGAGGTAAAACCCTACTTCCTGCTTGATTAATATTGAAGATACGAGTAGTACAAGAGTAGATCTACCACGAGATCGTAGAGGCTAAACCCTAAGAGCTAGCCTATGATGGTATGATTGTAATTGTGATCGGCCTTCTAAGGACCATCCTCTTCGGTTTATATAGACACAGAAGAGGGATAGGGTTTACATGGAGTCGGTTACAAGGAAGGAAATCTAATATCCGGATTGCCAAGCTTGTCTTCCACGCAATGGAGAGTCCCATCCGGACACGGGACGAAGTCTTGAGTCTTGTACCTTCACGCTTCGATAGTCCGAACGATGTATATAGTCCGGCTGTACGGATACCCCCTAATCCAGGACTCCCTCAACGCCACCGCCGCCAAGAAGAAGGCCTCGGCCGATGTCGAGGCTGCCGCGTTGGCCTGGACAACCGGAGGGTATAACTCGTTCATCCCCTATTTGCTCGTTCATGTGCTAGCCGTATATATGTTGTTCATAGATGTTTCGGTTCTATGTATTGTACGTGCTCACATGCTTACATATCGGTATGAGATGCATACCATATTTGCCATGATTACTGTTTACTCGTGGATTAGATTAGTTGGAAAAGTGCTAATATTTCCAACAATACAAAATCCTTATTTTAGGCACTATTCGACTCATGGCTTCGCCGCTACTCTGAAACCGAAAAAGTTTACTGGAACGCATTTTAAGCGTTGGCAGATGAGGACTACCTTATCGCTCACAACAATGAACATGTTCTGGGTTGGCAGTGTGTCTCCCACGGTAACGATTGCTCCTGAACAGGAGAATGCATTTAGGGAGGCAACCACCATCTTTGTTGGAGCCGTTCTTACTGTGATTGGAGACAAGATAGTCGACGCATATCTCCATATGCGCGTTGCGAACAATTTGGGGGATGCGCTTGAAGCTAAGTTCGGCGCAACCGATGCTGGAAGCGAGTTGTATGCTATGGAGCAGTTCCATGATTACAAAATGGTTGATAACCGTTCTGTATTGGACCAGGCCCATGAGATACAATGCATCTCTAAGGAGCTGGAGCTTTTGAAGTGTGAGTTACCGGACAAGTTTGTCGCGGGTTGCATTATTGCAAAACTCCCTCCTGGATGGAGGAACTTTGCTACTTCTCTCAAGCACTTGAGACGTGAATTCTCTATTGAGGATGTCATTGGTCATCTGACTGTTGAGCAGAGCTCGAGATCGAAGGACTCACACGTGAAAGGACCAGATGGTTCTTCTAGCGCCAATGTTGTGCAGAAGAACTCCCACAAGTTCAAGGGAAAGAACTCTGTCAAGCAGAATACTACCTTCAAGAAGAAGGGTAAGAAGAAAGATAAGAATAAAGATGGCTGCTTCACTTGTGGTTCAGAGGAACATTGGGCAAATAAGTGCCCAAACAAGTATAAGAAGCGAGGACAGGACGCAAAGTCTGTCAATGTGACTCTGAGCAACAATGATGCGGCATCAGGCTATGATAATTTGTTTATCGTACTTTCAATTTGTCAGTCCATCGATTGGTGGGTTGACGCTGGGGCCAATATTCATGTGTGTTCTGATGTGTCTTTGTTTTCTTCTTACCAGGTCACACGAGATTGTTCCGTCCTGATGGGGAACGGCTCACATGCTTCTGTTCATGGTGTTGGCACGGTAGATCTGAAGTTTACTTCGGGAAAGATCGTGCAACTGAAAAATGTGCAGCATGTCCCCGCTATCAAGAAGAATCTCGTTAGTGGTTGCCTTCTATGTAAAGAAGGGTTTAAGTTAGTATTTGAGTCTAACAAAGTAGTCGTATCTCGGTATGGACTATTTGTTGGAAAAGGATATGATTGTGGTGGTTTGTTCCGCCTTTCCCTGGAGGATTTCTGTAATAAAGTTGTGAACCAAATTCATTCTAATGCGAACGAATGTGAGGTTTGGCATTCACGTCTTTGTCACATAAATTTTGGTTGTATGACGTGGCTAGTTAAGATGAATCTAATTCTGAGTTTCACTTTAGCAAAATGCTCTAAGTGACATGTGTGTGTGCAAGCAAAGCACCTCGTAAGCCTCACAAGCCTGCGAAGGAGAGACACCTGGCACCACTAGAGCTCATACATTCAGATATCTGTGAGATGAATGGTGTGTTGACTAAAGGTGGAAAGAAATACTTCATGACTTTGATTGATGATTCCACTAGGTTCTGTTATGTGTATTTGTTAAATACAAAGGATGAGGCTCTACACTACTTTAAAACTATAAGGCTGAAGTTGAGAACCAACTTGAGAAGAAAATAAAACGAGTCCGGTATGATCATGGTGGAGAGTACTTTTGTAGTGAGTTTGATTTATTCTGTGTGGAACATGGTATTATTCATGAAAGTACGTCTCCCTATTCACCCCAGTCAAACGGGGTTGCCGAACGGAAAACCCATACTCAAACAGATTTGGCTAACGCCATGTTAGATAAATCGGGTTTATCCAAGGCATGGTGGGGGGAGGCTGTATTGACATCATGTCATGTCCTGAATAAAGTTCCCGCGAAGGATAATGAGACTACTCCCTACGAGCAATGGGAAAAGAAAAGAACTACACTCTCTTACTTGTGCACTTGGGGCTGTTTGGCGAAAGTCAACTTGCCGATCCCCAAAAAGTGTAAGCTTGGACCAAAGACCGTGGACTGCGTTAATTTGGGCTACGCTAAGAATAGCGTTGGCTATAGATTTCTAGTGGTGAAATCTGAGGTACCTGGCCAGAAGGTCGGTACAATTATAGAGTCTAAGGATGCTACATTCTTTGAGGATATATTCCCCAAGAGAGACATGCAAAGCACTTCTAGACTGGAATCTAATGAGACTCCTGAACCTGCCATTCCGATGGAATATTATGAACACAAAAGTGATGAAAGTTCATCAGAGGATGACGAGGAAGCTCCTGTTAGGAGCAAGAGACAAAGGACTGCAAAGTCTTTTGGTGATGATTTCCTCGTGTACCTCATGGATGATGACACTCCCAGTTCCATTTCAGAAGCTTATGCATCTCCGAATGCTGACTACTGGAAGAGGATGCTGTTTGTAGCGAGATGGATTCCATCATGGCTAACGGGACATGGGAGATCACTGATTGTCCTTATGGTTGCCAACCATTGGGATGTAAGTGGGTGTTCAAGAGGAAGCTAAGGCCCGATGGTACTGTTGAGAAGTACAAGGCTAGGCTTGTGGCCAAGGGTTATACCCAAAGGAAGAAGAGGATTTGTTCGACACTTACTCACCTGTGGCTAGGCTGACAACCATTCGAGTGTTACTCGCTTTGGCTGCCTTGCATGATCTTCTCATTCATCAGATGGACGTTAAGACGGCGTTCCTTAATGGAGAGCTAGACGAGGAAATTTACATGCAACAGCCGGATGGCTTTGTTGTAAATGGTCAGGAAAGAAAAGTGTGTAAGCTAGTGAAATCTTTGTATGGCCTGAAACAAGCGCCTAAGCATTGGCATGAGAAGTTTAATACAACTTTGGCATCTACTGGCTTTGTTGTTAATGAAGCTGACAAATGTGTATACTATCGCTATGGTGGGGGCGAAGGAGTTATACTGTGTCTGTATGTCGATGACATACTGATATTTGGGACCCACCTCAAGGTCATTGAGGAAGTCAAGGCTTTTCTATCTCATAATTTTGAGATGAAAGACCTGGGTGTGGCTGATGTTATCTTGAACATCAAGCTACTGAGAAATACTTGGGGTGGAATTACACTTTTGCAATCCCACTATGTTGAGAAGATTTTGAGCCGTTTTGGATATTCGGACTGCAAACCATCTGCAAAACCATATGATCCTAGCGTGCGGATTCGAAAGTTCAAAGGCCCGGCTGTAGATCAATTGAGATATTCTCAAGTGGTTGGTTCACTCATGTACCTAGCTTGTGCTACTCGCCCTGACATCTCATTTGATGTGTGCAAACTGAGCCGGTTTGTGTCCAATCTGGGAGATGTGCATTGGCATGCTGTTGAGCGAGTGATGCGCTATTTGCAAGGTATTGTGAACTACGAGATTCACTATTCTGGGTACCTGTCGGTTCAATATCCGACGTATCTTGTAGTAGGGGTCCTAAGCTAGGCGTCTTGGAGCGATGGTAACATGGACACGGGGTTTTACCCAGCTTCGGGCTCTCTTGATGAGATAATACCCTACATGCTGCTCTTGATTGTATTCATATGAGTGTAGTACAGAGTACAGGTATCTACCACGAGATTGTAGTAATGAATATGAGATTCTCTATTGACTAGCCTGGCCTCGGTTTATATAAGACACCGGAGGCCTAGGGTTTAGGAGAGTCCTTGTCTTGGGCGCCAAGTCTTGTGGAGTCTTCCTTGTATGCGGCAGGGGTTGTCCGAACTGGCCCATGAGTATACGGCCATGGGGGTCCTCGGCCCAATCTAACTGATCGAGGGACGACGTGGTGAGTACCCCCTAGTCCAGGACACCGTCAGTAGCCCCGTGAACCGGTCTTCAAGTTGGGGACGCTCCTCGATTCTTCCGAACTATTCTTCACCTTCGGCCGTGGCTCTTGAAAACTGGTTCAACATATCTTCTCATCTTCGATCTTGAGGATCGCTGAAGTGCATCCGAAGAGTTTACACGTCGGGTATCCGAGGAGCCCCTTTAAGTTTCTGGCCTTTATCAATGCCTTGTTATTTTTATGCCATACCTCAGGTTTGAAGTTGTTCCCGAGAGGCAACGTCCTCTTGCTTCCGAGCTCCAACGCCGGACTACATTCGAGGTATCTTTAGCAGCCAATCACCAACGTCGGACTGCTTCCGAGCTCCAATGCCGGAATGTATCCGAGCTCCAACGCCGGACTATGTCCAAGCTCCAACGCCAGACTATGTCCGAGGTGTCATAGATCACCTTGGTTCAAAAAAGTTGAAGGAGTTTAGCCGAGCTTAATGCTGGAAATGCCCTCTATGGAGCCAGCCACTAGCGTCCGAGATTTATGCCGGACTGCTTCCGGGGTGTCTATTGTAGTCGAGCACCAACGCCGGACTGTATCCGGAGTGGTGCACCACCTCGTCCATGGGCTGATTTTTATGAATTTAATTCCGAATTATGCAATGTAATCTCTGCCGAGATGTATAGCCAGTAGTCCTCAAGGTGCGTGTTGGCCTAATCCGGGATGCACCTGAAGGAAAAAATCAAACCACTGACCCTAGTAGCCCCTCAGACTCAGGTCGATTCATAAAATCAGCCTGAGGATCAATTCCCAACTCAGCAACATACTTAGGAATAGAAACGCGGTGTGCAAAGTCCTCGAGACTCGGGTTGGGTGCGGCCGACCAACCTGAGAATAATAATCTCCTCGAAAACTATATTGCACTTTAAATTTTCTGCATTGGATTGTCAATGCAGTAGCCCCCGAGACACTGGTCAGGTGGCAACACCAGATCAGGGGATCGATGTACCCCTTTAATATTTGTAAATGATAAGCATGAAACCCAGTAGCCCCTGAGCCTTAATGTGGGCACGGGTGGCCGAATTAAGGATCGATATCCATAGTAAAATTATATGTAATGACTCTATGTATCCAAGTACTTTATGTCATTAATGCTCAGATCCGCATTGTACAAAACTTTGTTGACCGACCATCGGCTTCAACTTCCTCGGCCAGCAGTCGAGGGGTGTTTGTCCTACTTTATAAAGCCTTTATGAGGGCAAAGATTTATGGCAAACAAGGCAATACGGCCATATGGTTTTATAAACAAAGGTACGCAGAGAGACATGTTATATTTATTGTTTAACATAAGAAACATTGTTCAAAGAAAATAGTCCCGCTATCGGTTCCTTTCTTTGAGTTGTCATGCTAAGCATGATCATGAAACCTCAGCTCCGATCAACGTGGGAGGAAAATACGGAGGATTTAGTTTGGGGAAAGCTTCCAAAATCTGTGGTCTAAATGAACCCAAATTTTTACTTCCGTTGCGACCGTTTATAATCTGAAAGTGGCCCATCGTCGGCTTCTACCCCCTTGTAGATGCTACGTAGGGTGTTTCCAAAATAAGAAGACAAGCCTTAGCCGACGTCTCGGTGCCCGAAGGCGGTTATGCTGGCGGAAACGAGGCAATCAGATATGCGGGCTTTATAACTTTCACTTAGTCATAGGAGCTTAAAGTTGGGAGGCCAGCCAGTAGCCCCCCGGTTAGTGTTCGGCGACATTCGAGGTCAAGCCGTAAACACTTTGGCCAATGTTATGAACAGCACGTCATTTAATGTAGTCATCGGACCGCTGACCAGTTTACGCTTATTGTGACAGTCAGTTTTCGGCTTTCTCCACAGCGGTGCTTAACCATGCGAGCTGGAAGCATAATCGCAGTGCTTCTCCCTTTGCACACCTAGTCGAACAAAGCGGAACATAGGAGGCAAGCACGGGAGCCGGGCAACCCAACTATTGACCGAAGACACAATTCGAAACTGATGCATATATAGCAATATCCGAGAGTTTTTGCCGGATCTCTAAAGGTGTCCAGCGTTGCACTGCAAAACTTATGCGGAAAACACACAAATAGTTGAAAAGTGCCATAGGATTGGAAAACCAAAAAACTCAGTAAAAACTCGACGTCCGAACTAGATCAATTGTTCGGTGCCAATTAGAAAATTAGTCTTAGAAAAAAAATTGTGCTTCTGTCGTGCTTTAACATGACACATCCTATCTCAAGACTTCAAGCGGGTCAGCCTACGGCTTCAACCTCCTATCCTGAAGGAGGAGTACTTCTCGTTAGGCCAGTTTAGCAAACTTTAGAGGCTTTGAGAGGGAAATTAGGCTCTCCGGCTATTGACCACACACTCGCGTCAAAAAAAGGAGTTATAGAAAAAAGACTTTGCAACGACTAAGAAGAAGAACACTTATTATAAAACAGCTCACATAAATTTAAGAGCCCCCAAGTGACTTGGGTAGAAAAATTTTATGTATAATGAATCTATGTACCGGAGTACTTATATCATATATGTGTTCACCCGAACTTTAAACGCGTCTTAACTGACCGTCGGCTTCTCCCTCTTCGGCCAAGGGCTGAAAAGTGTTATGTGCTCGACCTGTCGAGAATGTCGACGGTGTTTCCGATAACCAGGAAATCAGTCCATAAGGCTGTAACAGACAAAGCGCGCTCAGGGAACTTATGCTATATTACTGACGAAGTGTAAGAAGCATCTTCGAAGAAAATAGTACCCCCACCGATACCTTTCGTCGGTTGCTCATTGTTACTATGAGACTTGTGCAATAGATTTTTGTACTCATGAGTTCTGTTGTGTGCCGACCATAATTGAAAACAATAAGAGCGCTAGCCTTCGGCTTCACCCAGTCTGAGGTCAGAGCTCAGAGGATCCGGTCGTGACAATCGCAGGGGTGCTCCCTTTACTACCTAGCCAAACAATCGGGAACGTATGGGTAAGCACAGGAGCGAGGCAACCAAGCTTGCAAATCACTTAGGTCAATATGGTGCATATTGTGGCGTAATACACGAACGAGGAACGAAGCCGTAGAAGTATAATCATATGCAAGAGGAAAAGCTCCAGCAAGGGAGCCCCCAAGTAAACGGGGTATTTGAATTTGTGTGTCACAAACAAAGTTTGGACAAGGAGGTTTGTCACAAACAAGAAAAGTATAATGCTTGGCCGAACAAAATTTAAAACTGGGAGTTTTTGAGCATGAAAGCGACTTAGCTAGTTAATGTATTCGCCATTGATGACGCGGTCCGAGCTTGGTGCGGGACAAGGTCTCAGCCCCCAAGCCCGACGTGGCTGAGTGAAGAGCTCGGCACTCCGAAGAGGCAAAGCCCCCAATCTAGTTGAGGTGATGGAGCAGGTCGCCAGATGACACTGGAGTCTCCGGCCTAGTAGGTTGATGAAGCGACGATGCGGGGTTGCCAATACAGGGCAGCGCTCCAAGGTGACGACACAATTCGGTCGATGGAGGTGGGCGACGACATCACCCTGCCGAGGTGACAGTGCGGCCAGCGCTGTGGCGTAGTCGAGGCCGATTGTCTGCATGCATGAAGTAGCACAAAGCAGATAGCAAAAATAAATTAAAAAAATCTTTACAAAATTCTTTATGTAAAATAAATTATTAAAGAGATGTGGCGTGGCGCGAGGCCATTGTCGACACAGGGCGTTGGCGCGGCGGGATGACAAAATCTGAATTGGCACGGGCGCCCGAGTTACGGACGCAGTGCGCACAGGGTAGCGACAGCATATCGGGTCGCCCTGAAACGGCGGCCGCGGTGTAGACCTGATTGCAAAACCTGCAGCACAAAAAATGCAGACCGGCAGAGAATACTCTTTCAACGGAAAACGCATGTACATGCATCAACAAAATATCTCTGCAAAAAATAATACGGTACTAACGGACAGAAAATATTCTGTGCGTAATAATTTCATGTCATAAACGAATAGTTAGGAAAAAATAAACACGCTCGACTACGATGACCGTAGCAGACCGAGGTGAGAAAACAAAAGTGATGTGGACAAAACTAGTATCAACTAGTACCTAGAATATATTGGGTTTGACCTTATACGTGGAGTAGTAGTACTCAAATTACCGAATCCACCAATCAAACCTAGGGTACCGCACTGTAAAACTAGTAGCCAACAAGGTTAGCAATACCCCAGGTACATGCACTTTTCAACAAAAGGTACAGGAGGACCACCTGCCGAACTAAGGGATGGAATAAAAAACAAAAGGAAAGGAATCTTCCCTGATATGCCCGACCGAGGCGAGGTGTGATCGGCCCTGCTCCTCTGCTGGATCGCTGCTGTTTTTGGACTGATCCAGGCGGTGTATCTGCAACCCCAAGGCGTTGCTGCATGCACACGTTTCACGGGGTAGCAATCTTTGTGATTGATATTGCTTTTTATAACCGCAGCAGTGTCCAGATCTAACACACGGTGCGGCGACGGGTACGACCATCGTCGTTAAAATTTTCCTGATCTTGGTTTGACTGCGAACAAGGTAAGCTAATTTGGCAGCAACAATTTGCGAAGAGAGATGATTGACATAAAACAGATCTAATTGAAAAAATATCACCTGATTGTCCCATCAATCTGCGACGATCGCCCAGCAGGCTCTCAATGAAAGCACCAATGTCGGTTCAATATCCGGCGTATCTCGTAGTAGGGGTCCTAAGCTAGGCGTCTTGGAGCGATGGTAACATGGACACGGGGTTTTACCCAGCTTCGAGCTCTCTTGATGAGATAATACCCTACAAGTTGCTTTTGATTGTATTCATATGGGTGTAGTACAGAGTACACGTATCTACCACGAGATTGTAGTAATGAATATGAGATTGTCTATTGACTAGCCTGGCCTCGGTTTATATAAGACACCGGAGGCCTAGGGTTTAGGAAAGTCCTTGTCTTGGGCGCCAATTCTTGTGGAGTCTTCCTTGTATGCGACAGGGGTTGTCTGAACTGGCCCATGAGTATACGGCCATGGGGGTCCTCGGCCCAATCTAACTGATCGGGGGACGACGTGGTGAGTACCCCCTAGTCCAGGACACCGTCAGTACCCGATGGTACATGAGGGGTATAGTGATTCTAACTAGATATCTGATGCTGATGAGATGAAAGGCACAAGTGGATATGTCTTCACACTTGGTGGTGGTGCAGTTTCCTGGAAGTCTTGCAAGCAGACGATCTTAACCAGATCAACTATGGAAGAAGAACTCACAGCATTAGACACATCATGCGTCGAAGCAGAATGGCTTCGAGAGCTTTGATGGATTTGCCAGTGGTTGATAAACCAGTCCCGGCTGTCCTTATGAACTGTGACAATCAAACCGTGATTGGCAAGGCTAAGAGTTCAAAGGACAACTTGAAATCCACAAAGCACATAAGAAGAAGATTAAAATCTGTGAGAAAATCAGAAACTCCGGAGTGATAGCGTTGGATTATATCCAGATGGCTATGAATCTGGCAGACCCTTTTACGAAAGGGCTATCACGGATTGTGATAGAAAATGCATCGAGGGAGATGGGTATGAGACCCACGTAAGTTGCCATGGGGGTAACCCAACCTATGTGATCGGAGATCTCGTGAATTAGGACCTGGGAAAACAATCTAGCGGTCAACTATGGAGAGTATCCTTAATTATCCCACTCCGTCGGAGATGCAATAATACTCTCAATTCTGTAAGGCAGGCTGACTTTTGTCTTAATATGTTTCAAAGCTTATGTAAGCAAGATGCTAACCTACAGAGCATTCTTTGGAGGAACACACCTATGTGAGCCCCACTGCTGGTCACAGTCTATGAGATTGGGTGATCTCTAGGAAGCTCATTAGAAGGTACGGAGTATGACTAATAAGCTCCACCCATGGGGTTTAGCCTTCGGCAGCCACGTATCAGCTCACAATAGGCGAAACTTCTACACGCCAAACTGACAATTCAAGGCATAGTCCATTGTTTAGTTATGAAGAAGTCTAATCCTATTGCTCTAGGTGGAAGTTCAACTTAACAGTCTCCACTGAAAATTCTGGTCAAACATTGTTTGGAACAGTTGACAAACTTATGTGCCTCGAGATCTGGTGGGGGATTGATGGATTATGGATGGGCTTAGGCCCATATAAGACAATAATCCCTAGTTAATCTCTAAGGCCCATGCATGTGTACGGCAAGTGGTGGGAAGTGTGGGAAGTTTAGTCCCATACTGCTACAGTAAGAAGAGTGAGACCTCTTTATAAGGGTTGCTCTACCACTTTCTATTGGGAGCTTGGGAATAGGAGCTGTACACATGCGCTCCTCCTCCTCCGCCGCCTGCCTCGCCTCACCATGCCTTGCCTCGTCACGACGCGCTCACGCGCCGGGGTTGCGGGAATGAGCCGAGCCAAAGATTATTTCTGCCGCTCAGGAATTGTGAATTAATTAACAAGTCACTTACAAAAGTACCACGGTTCGAGACGTTGGACCGTGGGCTGTTCGCGGACTAGGTTGTGGGCCTGGCCCAGGCCCATCTACCTGACTGTAACATCCCAAATTTCCTATTTGGAATGTTTTACAATTATAGCCAAGCATCCTATGCATCCTGTTTGAATTGAATGCCATTTGAAGTTTCAGAGAATTTTGAGTTTTGAATTTGAATTTCAAACCTTGGCATGTGGGAAACATTTCAAAAACTAAGCCTGATAAATACTTGATCAAAAGTATGAGAGGAGCAAACATGACACTCCAAAAACATCAGAGGAAACAATGCCAAAGGATTGGATTCAAATCTGAATTTTATTTGAATTTGAAAAAAAAATGGATTTTTATAAAGTTTGGATTTTGCCTTTGGAAAAATGTTCAAATGAAAGGGAATATTCCCCTGATCATTTTAGTATATATATACCCTATATAAAATATTTATAGATAATGTTTTATTTTTGTTCTTGTTTTATTTAAAAAAAATAAAGAAAAACCCCGGGGCGCCAGCCAGGCCACCCCAGGCCCAGCCAGCGCCGCACCCCTCCCCTCCCCGCCTGGCCCAAGCCAGCCGGCCCACTCGGCCAACAGGCCAGCCGAGCCAGGCCAGCCCAGCTCCACCCGCCCCGTCTTCCCCAACCCCTCGCCCACGCCACGACCTCGCCGGAGATCGACCGGATCCCGAAGGATCCGGGATCCCCCGATCGCCCCGATCCCCTTCCGAAGCTCGCCGGACCCCCAGGCTATAAAGCCTAGCCCCTCCGCACCCCA
>NC_041389.1:684945567-684945916 GCF_002162155.2 Triticum dicoccoides | reverse complement strand
TTTTTAGTCGCTGCTTGAAGTAGGAAAAACTTTGAGTTGGGTTTCTTCGAGTTTTCCTTTGGGTTTTGATTCGTTTGTTTTGGTGTGTTATGTTACTATGCTATTGTGTTAAGTGATCATATGCTATATGCTTATTGTGATTATTGTTTGTCTCGGTAGAATTTTCGGAGTGCGAGGCTTGCTACCACGAGTCCCTAGCTTACGAAGATCGTCAGCAAGGCAAGTCTTGATCATGTTATTTCTATACCTATGTTTTTGTGCATTAGAATTGTCACCACCCCACCACGCATGCAGTAGTGAAATCTTGAAGTCATTAAACTTGAGTAGTATCATGTGGTAGGATGAACCA
>NC_041389.1:684938110-684945423 GCF_002162155.2 Triticum dicoccoides | reverse complement strand
TCCCCTTGTTACCATGACCCCGGGACGAAGTAGTTTATTTTGCTATGCTCGTAGACGGGTTTTGGGTTGAGTGAAATTCATAAGCAAGATGTGAGCGTCAATGATGATGACAACCCCATGAACTACAATGATCAAGAAGGACTTCGGAAAATCACTACTGGGTGGAGGACGGTTGACGGGCACCCTGGAGCACCCAGTGGTGGCCGGGATGCATGGAGAAGCGCCATGACATCCTGCGGAAAGCTTCACCCAGCCACGAAGAGAAGGATGGATGCCCCATGACCGGAAGCTTACCTGTGCAGCCGCAAGCCATTATGGGCTCTGGCTGGGTTGACCCTAGTAGTGACGCTGGCTGGACGGTACTACGAGATGTAGAAGAACGGTAGGATTGGATGAGTACCGGCAGTAGCCAGAAGAACTCTTCGGAAGACCCTGTTTCATTCGTCCCGTCTTCAAACACCATGAAGTGCGAAGACTTTAAAAGGAGGGAATGATTCTTGCGGGGAAAGTGCGCAAACCTCTGCAGAGTTTAAAGATCTAATCGATTAGCCGTGTCCCCGGTTACGGACATTTGAGCCTCTGGAACTTGGAAATATTCGGAATTCTCAACACTGAAACTAATGAATTAATTTGAGGGGTTTATGACTTAATAATTTGGGAACGAGATATTGGTTGGCGGAACCATCTCAATAACTACCAACAATTTGTAGTAATTTGCAAACAAGTCCACTGTAGTAGGATAAAATTGGCTTTACGCAAAATGATGAAACTTAGAGCTCCACAGCCAAAAATGCATATAGTGTAGTAACTTTATTATTGTTATTCTTCATGACTTGCCAGCTTATTCCAAAAGCTGACCTACATGGCTGCAACGTCTTATGTTGCAGAGGTATATTCCGATCAGGAGTGAGGCTACGCTCCGTGCTTGGCGATTGCCCTTTGGAGTCGGATGGACTCGCTTTACCTTCGACGCTTCCGCAGCATTAGTAGTTTATTTCTCATGAGTTGGCCTTGAGCCGAATTTATTCCCTTGTAATAAAGACTCTATATGAGAATCGTGTAATAAAATTCAGGTGTGATTGAACTTTGATTACTTTATCGATGTACTGTGAGTACCAGCATGATCTTGGGATGGTACAGACACAGAGATTTGACCGATTTTGGGTCAGGTCGCTACAGAGATGGTATCAGAGCACACGCTGACCGTAGGATCGTAACCCCTAGGATCGGAAAGCCATTAGCAGAGACCATTTACTTTAAATCCTTTTCATTCCGTAAATTCTCCCCTGTTCTATTCTGACTCTTCTCCCCTTGCAACATCCTAGATGGCCGCCGAGCTCACCCCAGTTTTGCTACCGGAGTTTTGCCAGCCCGATGAGACGATGCCCTTCGGCAGGAAGCTGGTCCAGATGGTAAAAAGGCTGAAGATAGCGCTGCCCTCGATCACCGGGAAGCCAACCAATGCACTTCCGACGGACACCCGCTACAGGATTGAAGTGCATATCCCAGGGAGAACCTTTGGAGGACACACGGAGCCTATCAACTTTGAGTTCACCGAGTTCAACTGGATCATCGGAAGGGACGTGGCGATCTATCGAGCACTTGGACATCTCCGACAGGAGTACAGGGCCGAGCTCGATCACTCAGACCTCGCCATGGTTTCTCGCAGGGCAAGGAATGGAGATATCATCCGTACCATTGAGGACGATTCCACTCTCTCGTACATCCAGGACTTGGAGTGTCTTCTCAGGAAACGAGAGATTCAGACTCGCCGTAACTCGAAGACACACCGGAAGCTTTTGTTCCGCGAACTGGAACTGGAGGAGAAGGCACGCGCAGACTTCCTTGACCATGAGGAAGAAATCACGGACTTCATGGAGATAGTCGACGACCTGAAGATGAAGCTTGCCGCGATAGAGGAAAAGATGGACTTGGGAGAGGACCTCTATCCAAGTGGAGATGAAGGACCCCTCGTGAGCAATGATCGGGATTTTGAAGGGAGTACCACTGAAGGAAACCCCAAGAGGAGGCGCCACTGATGAGGACTTTTTAGTCGACCACCATGTTATCTTTTACTTTTTCGACGATCAGTTAGGCCGATGTTTTTCCATCGATTAGTCATGAGCTTTTGTAATCGAGATTGAACCATGTTTGAATGGAATGAATAAATGATTGGTGTGTTATAGGATTGTGCATTCATATGGGTAGTGTTATTCCTCATAGACCATTGTTCTATTCTAATTTCTCATCCACTCCAAAACACCAGATGCCTCCGAGACGTGACACTGGTTTCCCGCCGGAGCTCACCCAGCTGCTCCAGCAGCAGAATGCACTGATGCAGCTCCTTATTCAGAATCAGAACAACACCGCCAACAATCCACCGCCACCACCCACTGTGGACAACTTGACTCGATTTCTGAGGTTGAATCCGCCAGTGTTCTCTAGTAGCACTGAGCCAATCGTGGCTGATGATTGGCTCTGCAAAGTCGGAAGAGAGCTAGTCACCGTTGGATGCACTGATGCTGAGAAGGTGCGCTTTGCCGCACATCAACTTGATGGACCTGCAGCTTCTTGGTGGGAGAACTACACCGCCACTTATCCCATTGGTGCTATCACATGGGATCAGTTCCAGCAGGCCTTCCGCACTGCTCATGTCTCAGCTGGAGCCATGAGTCTGAAGAAGCGTGAGTTCCGCAACTTACGCCAGGGGAACCGTACTGTGGCACAGTACGTGGATGAATTCAGCAAGCTTGCTCGCTATGCCCCTGATGATGTGACCACAGATGCCGCCAAGCAGGAGAAGTTCCTCGAGGGACTCAATGATGAACTGAGCATGCAGCTCATTGTGGCTACCTTCAACAACTACCAGGAGCTGGTAGACAAGGCCACCATTCTTGAAGGCAAGCAGCAGCAGATAGAAAGCCGCAAGCGGAAGTACAGCCAGGGGAAACACAACTCCGGAGCTCAGCAGAAGCCCCGTTATGCACCATACTCAGGAGGGCACACCCATCATAACCATGGAGGTCATAACCATGGAGGAAATGGGAACAACCGTCACCAGGACAACAAGTCAGGCAATGGCAATCAGCATCGTTCTGCCCCGGCTCCGAAGGATCTGAGCCACATCACCTGTTTCAAGTGCCAGAAGACAGGGCACTACGCCACCGACTGCCCGGAGGCCAAGCAGAGGAATGGAAATGGCAATGGAGGCTCAGCGAAGAAGCCCAATCCGTTCCCTCGTGCTCAGGTGAACCACATCGACGTGGAGGACGTCTATGATCAGCCAGACACTGTGGTTGGTAAGTTTTTATTGAATTCACGTTCAGTATTGGTACTCTTTGATTCTGGTGCAACGCATTCATTCATATCAAGGGTAGTTCTGGAAAAGTACGGGTTGCCCACTAAAACCCTTAGAAGCCCCCTTCGCGTCAGTTCTGCAGGAGGAGAAATGATGGCAGGCTTAGGCTGTCATGCAACCCTCAACATCGGGAACCATAAATTTCCCGCAGACCTCATAGTGTTGGAAACCCAGACCTTGGATGTAATCCTAGGCATGGATTGGTTGACGAAGTTTGAAGGGAACATAGACTGTGCCCGCAAGTCGATTCTGCTCACCACCCCGGAGCAGAAGAGGATCAAGTATGTAGCCAGGCATAGCCAGATGAAGAATCAGGTGCATTCCCTCACGGGAGTTGTTCAGGAGGAAGTGCCAGTAGTGCAAGACTTTCCCGATGTGTTTCCGGAGGAATTACCAGGAATGCCACCGGACAGGGACATTGAATTTCTGATTGAGTTGTTGCCCGGCACAGCCCCAATATCCAAGAGACCTTATCGGATGCCACCGAACGATTTGAAGGAGATCAAGAACCAAATTAATGAGCTGTTGGAGAAGGGATATATTCGGCCAAGCTCATCACCTTGGGGAGCCCCAGTTCTTTTGGTAGAGAAGAAGGATGGAACCTTGAGAATGGTTGTTGATTATCGTTCGTTGAACGACGTGACCATCAAGAACAAGTACCCTCTACCGATGATTAATGATCTATTTGATCAGCTAGTTGGAGCCAAGGTATTCTCCAAGATCGATCTTCGATCAGGGTATCATCAGTTGAAGATCCGTGAAAAGGATATACCCAAAACAGCATTCACTACCAGGTATGGTTTATATGAGTATACCGTCATGTCGTTTGGATTGACTAATGCTCCTGCATACTTCATGAATTTGATGAACAAGGTATTTATGGAATATCTGGACAAGTTTGCCGTGGTGTTCATCGATGATATACTGATTTTCTCCAAGAGCGAGGAAGAGCATAAGGAACATTTGCGTCTAGTTCTGGAGAAACTTCGAGAACATCAGTTGTATGCCAAGTTCAGTAAATGTGAATTCTGGCTGAAGGAAGTCGGATTCCTCGGACATGTTATTTCAGGAGAAGGAATAGCAGTTGACCCCACCAAGGTTGTATCAGTCACCGATTGGCAGTCACCCACCACAGTCAAGGAGATCCGCAGTTTTCTCGAACTCGCAGGATATTATCGGAGGTTTATTGAGAATTTCTCGAAGATTGCCAAGCCCATGACTGAGCTGTTGAAGAAGGAAGCCAAGTATGTTTGGACCGAGGCTTGTGAAGCCAGTTTTCAGGAATTGAAGAAACGTTTGGTTACAGCCCCAGTACTGATTTTGCCGGACATACACAAGGATTACCAGGTATATTGTGATGCTTCTCGTCAGGGACTCGGAGGAGTACTCATGCAGGAAGGAAAAGTTGTAGCTTATACCTCCAGACAGTTACGACCACACGAGCTGAATTATGCCACACATGATTTGGAGTTAGCAGCCGTAGTGCATGCACTCAAGACCTGGAGACATTTCCTCATCGGAAACCGTTGTGATGTTTACACAGATCACAAGAGCTTGAAGTATATTTTCACACAGAAGGAATTGAATCTCAGGCAGAGGAGATGGCTAGAATTGATAAAGGACTATGACATGAGATTGCATTACCACCCCGGTAAAGCTAATGTTGTAGCAGATGCTTTGAGTCGTAAGAGTTATGTGAATACTCTTACAGCAGGAGGATTACCCCAGGAGTTAGTCGATGACCTTAGAGATCTCCGACTGGAGATAGTTCCGAGAGGATTTGTGGCAACTCTGGAAGTACAGTCCACTTTGGCCGAAAGGATTCGTGAAGCCCAGAAGTCGGACAAGGGAATTGATGAGATAAAGCAAAAGATGGAGGAAGGAAAAGCTAAAGGATTCCGTAAGGATGAACACGGAACTATATGGTTTGAGGATCGTATTTATGTGCCCAATGATCCCGAACTCAGGAAGCTAATTCTTCAGGAGGCTCATGATTCACCGTACTCGATTCACCCCGGCAACACCAAGATGTACCTGGATTTGAAGCAAAGTTTCTGGTGGACAGGTATGAAGAAGGAAATTGCCGAGTATGTAGCCGTATGCGATGTTTGTCAACGAGTGAAGGCAGAACATCAGAAGCCAGCAGGGTTACTTCAACCTTTGCCGATTCCCGATTGGACATGGGAGAAACTTGGTATGGATTTCATCACAGGATTACCCAGGACCCGTACAGGTTATGATTCCATCTGGGTAGTGGTTGATCGTTTGACCAAGGTAGCTCACTTCATTCCCGTGAAGACTACCTATACCAGTGCTAAGTTGGCCAAGATATACATGACCAGGATCGTATGTCTGCATGGAGTTCCGAGGAAAATCGTGTCTGATAGAGGAACCCAGTTTACCTCAAAGTTTTGGAAGCAGTTGCATGAAACTTTGGGTACAAGGCTGGAATTCAGTACAGCTTTTCATCCGCAGACAGATGGACAGACCGAGAGAGTCAACCAGATTCTGGAGGACATGTTGAGAGCTTGCGTGCTAGACTATGGGTCTAGCTGGGATGATAATTTGCCATACGCAGAGTTCTCGTACAACAACAGTTATCAATCCAGTTTGAAGATGGCCCCTTTCGAAGCTCTATACGGAAGGAGGTGCAGAACACCATTGCTGTGGGATAGTGTTGGAGATCGATCACTTTTCGGTTCCGACCTTATCAGGGATTCCGAAGAGAAAGTCAAGCTGATTCGAGACAGACTCAAGATAGCACAGTCGCGACAGAAGAGTTATGCCGACAGTAAGCGCAAGGAGGTAACTTACGAAGTCGGAGACCGAGCATATCTTCGTGTGTCTCCACTTCGTGGGATCAAGAGGTTTGGAGTCAAAGGAAAGTTAGCACCCCGATTCATTGGCCCATACAAAATCCTCGAACGTCGTGGAGAGGTTGCGTACAAGTTGGAATTGCCGGAAGGATTGTCCGGAGTTCATGATGTCTTCCATGTTTCTCAGCTGAAGAAGTGTCCTGCCGACATGGCCGATGTTCCGTTGAGAGACACAGTGCCCCTAGAGGCCATACAGCTTGATAGTGATCTGACTTACAAGGAGAAACCCGTCCGTATTCTCGAGACTGCAAGCAGAGTCACCCGCAGCAAGGTCATCAAGTTTTGCAAGGTGCTGTGGAGTCACCACACCGAGGAAGAAGCCACCTGGGAACGCGAAGAAGATCTTCGTCGAGACCATCCGCACCTATTTGCTAGCCAACCCGAATCTCGAGGGCGAGATTCATCTTAAGGTGGGTAGGTTTGTAACATCCCAAATTTCCTATTTGGAATGTTTTACAATTATAGCTAAGCATCCTATGCATCCTGTTTGAATTGAATGCCATTTGAAGTTTCAGAGAATTTTGAGTTTTGAATTTGAATTTCAAACCTTGGCATGTGGGAAACATTTCAAAAACTAAGCCTGATAAATACTTGATCAAAAGTATGAGAGGAGCAAACATGACACTCCAAAAACATCAGAGGAAACAATGCCAAAGGATTGGATTCAAATCTGAATTTTATTTGAATTTGAAAAAAAAAATGGATTTTTATAAAGTTTGGATTTTGCCTTTGGAAAAATGTTCAAATGAAAGGGAATATTCCCCTGATCATTTTAGTATATATATACCCTATATAAAATATTTATAGATAATGTTTTATTTTTGTTCTTGTTTTATTTAAAAAAAAATAAAGAAAAACCCCGGGGCGCCAGCCAGGCCACCCCAGGCCCAGCCAGCGCCGCACCCCTCCCCTCCCCGCCTGGCCCAAGCCAGCCGGCCCACTCGGCCAACAGGCCAGCCCAGCTCCACCCGCCCCGTCTTCCCCAACCCCTCGCCCACGCCACGACCTCGCCGGAGATCGACCGGATCCCGAAGGATCTGGGATCCCCCGATCGCCCCGATCCCCTTCCGAAGCTCGCC
>NC_041389.1:684894034-684938100 GCF_002162155.2 Triticum dicoccoides | reverse complement strand
GACCACCCCCAACACCACCGAACCCCTCCCCGACCTCGTCCGCATCTCCCCGACGACTCGCCGGAGCTCGCCGACGCCCGGACGCCCCGACGCACTCTCGCCGCCGCCGCCGCCATCGCCGGAGTCCGGTAAGTCACCGGCATCGCCCTCCCCCGTCCGATCCTAGATCTAGGGCTAGGATTAGAAACCCCGAAGGGTTAGGTTTTTATTCATAAAACCGGCCGGTTCCGATCGGTTTAGTTTTAGTTTAGGTTTCTATTTTTAGGCCGGTTCGTTTAGTTTAAACCTAGGCCCGTTTAGACTAAGTTACGCCTAGTGCACAGTATAGGCCCATTAGGCTTTTTCTCTTTTTAGTTTGAATTTTCTGTTTTAGCCGAATAGTTTCTGTTTTCAAAAATGTATATCTTTTATTCTGTTTAATATTTTTAGATGATTTTTTTTGTTGGATTGCAAATTTTCTATAGTTTCTGTAGAATATATATTTAGCTATGTTAAAAATAATTAAAATGGCTTTATTTTAGTTTTAGTCAGAATAGTAAATCTGCTATAACTTTAGTTAGAAAAATTATTTTTGCATGATTCCTTTTGACCCACCTTTGTTTTGACATTGCCTAACCGTAGGAATTTATTTGGGCATTTTAGGATTAATAAAAATTAGTTTTAATCAGAATCATGTTATTCTTAATTAATTAACTAGCTACTGTTTTCCTATTGTTTTAGTTAGCAAATAAATTTATTTCTCATATGTGATAGATTATTCTATGTTAGTTTCTATCACTTTAGAGCATGAACTTTTATTTATAATAAATAAAACTTTTATTTTATTTTTCTTATTAGAATTTGCTTTAGGCCTAATAGGAGTTTTATAATAGCTTTTAAAGTGATTTCTCTTTGCTGTTAGTTGCTTAATGCACTCTTTTCTGTTAAGTTAACATAAACTCATGCTTAGGTTATGTTGAGAAAATTTTTGTTATGTAAAACTATTTTTAGTCGCTGCTTGAAGTAGGAAAAACTTTGAGTTGGGTTTCTTCGAGTTTTCCTTTGGGTTTTGATTCGTTTGTTTTGGTGTGTTATGTTACTATGCTATTGTGTTAAGTGATCATATGCTATATGCTTATTGTGATTATTGTTTGTCTCGGTAGAATTTTCGGAGTGCGAGGCTTGCTACCACGAGTCCCTAGCTTACGAAGATCGTCAGCAAGGCAAGTCTTGATCATGTTATTTCTATACCTATGTTTTTGTGCATTAGAATTGTCACCACCCCACCACGCATGCAGTAGTGAAATCTTGAAGTCATTAAACTTGAGTAGTATCATGTGGTAGGATGAACCAGTCCCCTTGTTACCATGACCCCGGGACGAAGTAGTTTATTTTGCTATGCTCGTAGACGGGTTTTGGGTTGAGTGAAATTCATAAGCAAGATGTGAGCGTCAATGATGATGACAACCCCATGAACTACAATGATCAAGAAGGACTTCGGAAAATCACTACTGGGTGGAGGACGGTTGACGGGCACCCTGGAGCACCCAGTGGTGGCCGGGATGCATGGAGAAGCGCCATGACATCCTGCGGAAAGCTTCACCCAGCCACGAAGAGAAGGATGGATGCCCCATGACCGGAAGCTTACCTGTGCAGCCGCAAGCCATTATGGGCTCTGGCTGGGTTGACCCTAGTAGTGACGCTGGCTGGACGGTACTACGAGATGTAGAAGAACGGTAGGATTGGATGAGTACCGGCAGTAGCCAGAAGAACTCTTCGGAAGACCCTGTTTCATTCGTCCCGTATTCAAACACCATGAAGTGCGAAGACTTTAAAAGGAGGGAATGATTCTTGCGGGGAAAGTGCGCAAACCTCTGCAGAGTTTAAAGATCTAATCGATTAGCCGTGTCCCCGGTTACGAACATTTGAGCCTCTGGAACATGGAAATATTCGGAATTCTCAACACTGAAACTAATGAATTAATTTGAGGGGTTTATGACTTAATAATTTGGGAACGAGATATTGGTTGGCGGAACCATCTCAATAACTACCAACAATTTGTAGTAATTTGCAAACAAGTCCACTGTAGTAGGATAAAATTGGCTTTACGCAAAATGATGAAACTTAGAGCTCCACAGCCAAAAATGCATATAGTGTAGTAACTTTATTATTGTTATTCTTCATGACTTGCCAGCTTATTCCAAAAGCTGACCTACATGGCTGCAACGTCTTATGTTGCAGAGGTATATTCCGATCAGGAGTGAGGCTACGCTCCGCGCTTGGCGATTGCCCTTTGGAGTCGGATGGACTCGCTTTACCTTCGACGCTTCCGCAGCATTAGTAGTTTATTTCTCATGAGTTGGCCTTGAGCCGAATTTATTCCCTTGTAATAAAGACTCTATATGAGAATCGTGTAATAAAATTCAGGTGTGATTGAACTTTGATTACTTTATCGATGTACTGTGAGTACCAGCATGATCTTGGGATGGTACAGACACAGAGATTTGACCGATTTTGGGTCAGGTCGCTACACTGACGGCCTATATAAGAAGGCGCTGGCCAGTGAAGTTAACCCTAACTCAGTTCACTGACTCCCTCTCGTACAACCCTAGCCGTCATCTATTGTTCCTCTCCTTGTGCTGCTTCCAGCGATCCCATCCCGATGACCGCGTGCACGGTTGGTCGGGAGAGCAGGTGCCTCCGGAACCCTGTCGTTCGAGATCCTTCCCGGGAGAACGACAATAAGGTTTTTTGGGAGCGTCTCGACGCGACTGCTCCTGATCCGTCCCCGTCTCCATCCGCCTCTGCTTCCACTACTTCCCCTGCATCGACCCCATGGCTGACGACGCTTCCGCCAAGAATAAGGCCTCGGCCAATGCCGAGGCTGCCGCTGCCACCGCCGCGTTGGCCTGGCCAACCGGAGGGTATGACTCGTTCATCCCCTATTTGCTCGTTCATGTGCTAGCCGTATATATGATGTTCATAGATGTTTCGATTCTATGTATTGTATGTGCTCACATGCTTACATATCAGTATGAGATGCATACCGTATTTTCCATGATTATTGTTTACTCATGGATTAGATTAGTAGGAAAAGTGCTAATATTTCTAACAATCCAAAAACCTTATTTTAGGCACTTTTTGACTCATGGCTTCGCCGCCACTCCGAAACCAGAAAAGTTTACTAGAACGCATTTTAAGCGTTGGCAGACGAGGACTACCTTGTGGCTCACAACAATAAACGTGTTTTGGGTTGGTGGTGTGTCTCCCACGGTAACGATTGCTCCTGAACAGGAGAATGCGTTTAGGGAGGCAACCACCATCTTTGTTGGAGCCGTTCTTACTATGATCGGAGACAAGCTAGTCGACGCATATCTCCATATGCGCGTTGCGAAGAATTTGTGGGATGCGCTCGAAGCTAAGTTCGGCGCAACCGATGCTGGAAGCGAGTTGTATGCTATGGAGCAGTTCCATGATTACAAAATGGTTGATAAACATTCTCTATTGGACCAGGGCCATGAGATACAATGCATCGCTAAGGAGCTGGAGCTCCTAAAGTGTGAGTAACCGGACAAGTTTGTCGCGGGTTGCATTATTGCAAAACTCCCTCCTGGATGGAGGAACTTTGCTACTTCTCCGTGAAAATAATGATGAAGATCTTAAAGTTATTGATGTGTCTCCGATTAGATCTATGTTTTGCAATATGAATTTTGATGATTATGGGAGTGATGATGAATCAACTTTGCCTAGAAGGCGTCCCAAAAATGCGGAATCTTTAGATACTGATGTTAAATTTGGTAAAAGAGAGATTGGAGAATCCTCAACTTCTAATAATATTGAACCTACTATTTCAGATTTCATGGAATTTGATTATGATAATTTCTTGTTAAAAGGTTGTATTTCCTTGTTGCAATCCGTTGTTAATTCTCCTCATGCTTATAGTCAAAATAAAGCTTTTACCAAACATATTGTTGATGCCTTGATGCAATCTTATGATGAAAAACTTAATTTGGAAGTTTCTATACCTAGAAAACTTAATGATGAGTGGGAACCTACTATAAAGATTAGAATTAAAGATTATGAGTGTTTTGCTTTGTGTGATTTGGGTGCTAGTGTTTCCACGATTCCAAAAACTTTATGTGATATTCTAGTCTTCCATGATCTTGATGATTGCTCTTTAAATTTGCACCTTGCAGATTCCACCATTAAAAAGCCTATGGGAAGGATCAATGATGTTCTTATTGGTGCAAATAGAAATTTGGTGCCCGTAGATTTTATCGTTCTTGATATAGATTGCAATCTTTCTTGCCCTATTATTCTTGGTAGACCTTTCCTTAGAACGATTGGTGCGATTATTGATATGAAGGAAGGGAACATTAGATTACAATTTCCTTTAAAGAAAGGCATGGAGCACTTTCCAAGAAAGAAAGTCAAATTACCTTATGAATCTATCATGCGTGCTACTTATGATTCAAGTGCCAAAGATGGCACTAGATTAATGTATCCTTGTTTTTATGCCTAGCTAGGGGCGTTAAACGATAGCGCTAGTTGGGAGGCAACCCAATTTTTCTTTATGTTTTTTGTTTTTGCTCCTGTTTAGGAATAAATCTTGCATCTACCTTTTGTTTAGATGAGTTTTTATCTTTTAGTTAGTGTTTGTGCCAAGTAGAACCTATAGGATAACCTACGATGATAGTTGATTTGATTCTGCTGAAAAACATAAACTTTGCACGCACGAATATAATTTTGTTAAATCACAGGAACGTGATTTTGCGTTGATTCTTTTTTTCTGTTCAATAGACAAATTGTCCAGGACTTCCTATTTTGGTAGGATTTTTAGAGTTCCAGAAGTTTGCGTTAGTTACAGATTGCTACAGACTGTTCTGTTTTTGACAGATTCTGTTTTGCGTGTGTTGTTTGCTTATTTCAATGCATCTATGGCTAGTAATTCAGTCTATGAACCATAAAGAAGTTGGAATACAGTATGTTTAACACCAAAATAAATAAATAATGAGTTCATTGCAGTACCTTATGTGGTGGTTTTTTCTTCTTTCACTAACGGAGCTTATAAGATTTCCTGTTGAGTTTTGTGTTGTGAAGTTTTCAAGTTTTGGGTAAAGCTTTTATGGACTATGGAATAAAGGGTGGCAAGAGCCTAAGCTTGGGGATGCCCATGGAACCCCAAGATATTCAATAATATCCAAAAGCCTAAGCTTGGGGATGCCCCGGGAAGGCATCCCCTCTTTCGTCTTCGTTCATTTGTAACTTTACTTGGAGCTATATTTTTATTCGCCACATAATATGTGTTTTGCTTGGAGCGTCCTGTATTATATTAGTCTTTGCTTGTTAGTTTACCACAATCATCCTTGCTGTACACACCTTTTGGGAGAAGCCTATTTGATTAGAATTTGCTAGAATACTCTATGTGCTTCACTTATATCTTTTGAGCTTGATAGTTTTTGCTCTAGTGCTTCACTTATATCTTTTAGAGCACGGTGGTGTCTTAATGTTGAACAAATTTCTAGTCTCTCATGCTTCACTTATATTATTTTGAGATTCTTTTAGAACAACATGGTTTTTGCTATTATCATGAAGTTGGTCCTAGAATGATGAGCATCCAAGTTGGGTATAATAAAAACTATCATAGGAAGTGAATTGGATGCTATGATCAATTTGATGCTTGATAATTGTTTTGAGATATGGAGGTAGTAGTATTAAAGTCATGCTAGTTGGGTGATTATGAATTTAAAGAATGCTTGTGTTGAAGTTTGTGATTCCCGTAGCATGCACGTATGGTGAACCGCTTTGTGATGAAGTTGGAGCACAATTTTATTTATTGATTGTCTTCCTTATGAGTGGCGGTCGGAGACGAGCGATGGTCTTTTCCTACCAATCTATCCCCCTAGGAGCATGCGCATAGTGCTTTGATTTTTGATGACTTCTAAATTTTTGCAATAAGTATACGAGTTCTTTTGATTAATGTTGAGTCCATGGATTATACAAACCCTTTCACCCTTCCACCATTGCTAGTCTCTCTTGTGCCGCGCAATTTTCGCCAGTACCATACACCCACCATACTCCTTCCTCAAAACAGCCTCCATACCTACCTATTATGGCATTCCCATAGCCATTCCGAGATATATTGTCATGCAACTTTCCACCGTTCCGTTCATATGACACACATTACTTTTGTCATATTGCTCTTTGCATGATCATGTAGTTGACATCGTATTTGTGGCAAGGCCACCTTCATAATTTTCATACATGTCGCTCTTGATTCATTGCATATCCCAGTACACCGCCGGAGGCATTCATATAGAGTCATTTCTTGTTCTAGCTTTGAGATGTAAATCCATAAAAGTGTGATGATCTTCATTATTAGAGCATTGTCCTAGTGAGGAAAGGATGATGAAGGCTATGATTCACCCACAAGTCGGGATGAGACTTCGGACTTTACAAAAAGAAAGAAAAAATGAGAAAAAAAGGCCAAAAAAGAAGAAAAAAAAGGAGGGCCAAAGAAAAAAAAGGGAAAAGAAAAAATATAAAATGAGAGAAAAAGAGAGAAAGGACAATGCTACTATCTCTTTTTCCACACTTGTGCTTCAAAATAGCACCATGATCTTCATGATAGAGAGTCTCATATCTTGTCACTTTCATATACTAGTGGGAATTTTTCATTATAGAACTTGGCTTGTATATTCCAATGATGGGCTTCCTCAAAGTGCCCTAGGTCTTCATGAGCAAGCGAGTTGGATGCACGCCCACTTAGTTTCTTTTGTTGAGCTTTCATATATTTATAGCTCTAGTGCATCCGTTGCATGGCAATCCCTACTCACTTGCATTGATATCTCTTAATGGGCATCTCCATAGCCCGTTGATACGCCTAGTTGATGTTAGACTATCTTCTCTTTTTTGTATTCTCCACAACCACCATTCTATTCCACATATAGTGCTATGTCCATGGCTCACGCTCATGTATTGCGTGAAAGTTGAAAGAGTTTGAGATTATTAAAGTATGAAACAATTGCTTGGCTTTTCATCGGGGTTGTGCATGATTGAATACTTTGTGTGATGAAGATAGAGCAACAACCAGACTATATGATTTTGTAGGGATAACATTCTTTACCATGTTATTTTGAGAAGACATGATTACTTTGATTAGTATGCTTGAAGTATTACTATTTTTTATGTCAATATGAACTTTTATTTTGTATTCATTTGGATCTGAACATTCATGCCACAATGAAGAAAATTACATTATGAATTATGCTAGGTAGCATTCCACATCAAAAATTCTCTTTTTATCATTTACCTACTTGAGGACGAGCAGGAATTAAGCTTGGGGATGCTTGACACGTCTCTAACGTATCTATAATTTTTTATTGTTCCATGCTATTATATTACCCCCTTTGGATGTTTATGGTCTTTATTTTACATATTTATATCATTTTTGGGACTAACCTACTAACCGGAGGCCCAGCCCATACTGCTGTTTTTTTGCCTATTTCAGTATTTCGAAGAAAAGGAATATCAAACGGAGTCCAAACGGAATGAAACCTTCGGGAGCGTTATTTTTGGAAGAAATCTGATCCAGAGAGTTTGGAGTGCAAGTCAAGAAGCAGCCGAGGCTCCCATGAGATAGGAGCCCCCCCCCCTGTAGGGCGCGCCCCCTGTCTCGTGGGCCCCTCGGGAGGCCACCGACGTACTTCTTCCTCCTATATATACCTACGTACCCCGAAGACATCCAGGGCACCACGAAACACAATTTCCACCGCCGTAACCTTCTGTATCCGCGAGATCCCATCTTGGAGCCTTCGCCGACAATCTTCCGGAGGGGGAATCGACCATGGAGGGCTTCTACATCAACATCCTTGCCCCTCCGATGAGTTGTGAGTAGTTTACCACAGACCTACGGGTTCATAGTTATTAGCTAGATGGCTTCTTCTCTCTTTTTGGATCTCAATACAATGTTCTCCCCCTCTCTTGTGGAGATCTATTCGATGTAATCTCTTTTTGCGGTGTGTTTGTCGAGATCCGATGAATTGTGGGTTTATGATCAAGTTTATCTATGAATAATATTTGAATCTTCTCTGAGTTTTTTTATGTATGATTGAGTTATCTCTGCAAGTCTCTTCGAATTATCAGTTTGGTTTGGCCTACTAGATTGATCTTTCTTGCCATGCGAGAAGTGCTTAGCTTTGGGTTCAATCTTGCGGTGTTCTTACCCAGTGATAGAAAGGGTTGCAAGACACGTATTGTATTGTTGCCATCGAGGATAACAACATGGGGTTTATATCATATTGCATGTGTTTATCCCTCTACATCATGTCATCTTGCTTAAGGCGTTACTCTGCTCATATGAACTTAATACTCTAGATGCATGCTGGATAGCGGTCGATGTGTATAGTAATAGTAGTAGATGCAGGCAGGAGTCGGTCTACTTGTTATGGACATGATGCCTATATACATGATCATGCCTAGATAATCTCATAACTATGCGATTTTCTATCAATTGCTCGACAGTAATTGGTTCACCCACCGTAATACTTATGCTATCTCGAGAGAAGCCTCTAGTGAAACATATGGCCCCCGGGTCTATCTCTTATCATCTTTGCTTTCAATCTATCTTTATTTGCATTTTTACTTTTTGCATCTACGTTATAAAATACCAAAAATATATTACTATCTCTATTAGATCTCGCTTTCGCAAGAGGCCGTGAAGGGATTGACAACCCCTTTATCGCGTTGGTTGCGAGTTCTCAGTTTGTTTGTGTAGGTGTGTGGGACTTTTGAGGAGCCTCCTACTGGATTGATACCTTGGTTCTCAAAACCGAGGGAAATACTTACGCTACACTTTGCTGCATCACCCTCTCCTCTTCGAGGAAAACCAACGCAAGCTTAAGACGTAGCATTGCGGCGTGCCCCCGTGATCCATAGATTGATCTTGGTTGTCCTGCGGCGTTATCCAGTTTATCGCGCAGATCCTGAGTATTGCCCCGGGCCGTAGTAAACTGGCGCGGAGGTGCGGGCTGGTATTCGGGATGACATGCCGTTTTATCCCACCTCGAGGCGGCCGGTCAGCCGTGTGGCGCTCGAGTCCATATTCCTTGGTTGCCAGGACCTCTGTCCATCTATCTGTGAGCAGGTCTTGATCAGCTTGGAGCTGCCGCTGCTTCTTCTTCAGGCTTCTCGCAGTGGCAATAAGCCGGCGATTGAAGTGCTCCTGCTCCGTGGGGTCCTCGGGCACGCCGAACTTGTCATCGCTGGGGCTAATCTCGCCTTCGGAGGGGGGCATATAGTTGTCCTCCTACGGATACCCGTCGGTCGCCTGTTCGTCTGGGCTGTCATGCCCATCTTCCTGTTCGGCCTCCTCAAAGGCGGGCTGTTCGGGGTTGTATTCATCGTCGGCACCGTCTGGATTGTTTTCGTCTCCGGTGTCGGTATTACCTTGGCGGGGCTTGGAGCGGCGCGGGCGACGCCCATGCTTTGCTTTCTTCTTGGAGGGGTTATCCTCCATTGCCTCATCACCATTGGTTTCTTTCGGAGTGTCCACCATGTATATATCGTATGAAGAGGTGGCCGTCCACCGCCCTGTGAGCGGTGGCTCCTGTACGTCTCCGGCATCGTCGTCCATTCCGTCAATGTCTTCAAACTCGAAGTCCATCACGTCGGTTAAATCATCGATCGTGGCAATCAAGTGGGTGGTGGGTGGGCAGCGAATTCCTTCGTCGCCTGCTTCCCACTCAAATCGGACATAGTTCGGCCCAGAGTCTCCTGACAGAGAGAGAGACTTTAATGAATTCAGCATGTCGCCAAAGGGCGAGTGTTGAAAGATGTCTGCAGCGGTGAACTCCATCACCAGAGCCCAACCTGGCTTGGCTGGCTCGAGGGTGTGTGGACCGGAACCAACGACCGGATACGAGTCCGGGGGTCCGGGGTTGCAGGACTCCACAAAGGTGAGACCTGTGTTCGGCTCCAACACCGATGAGTATGCGGCCTGCGAGGTGGGTTCTAGCCCTCCGTCCTTGGGCAACGCAACCTGTTCCGGATTTCGATCCGGGCCTATTGCAGGGATGACGTTCCGAGCATTGTCCGACAGCAGGTCTAGGCCATGCCCGTCGTGACTGTCCGGCGCTCCCGTCACAGGGCCGATCCGTCGAAGATCAAGTCTCCGCGAATATCCGCCGTGTAGTTCAAGTTTCCAAACCTGATCTGGTGGCCAGGGGCGTAGCTGTCGATCTGCTCCAGATGGCTAAGCGAATTGGCCCGCAGTGCAAAGCCGCCGAACACAAAGATCTGTCCGGGGAGAAAAGTCTCACCCTGGACCGTGTTGTTGATGATTGAAGACGCCATCAAGCCTTGAAGTGACGGCACAGAGGAACTCTCAATGAAAGCACTAATGTCGGTGTCAAAACCGGCGGATCTCGGGTAGGGGGTCCCGATCTATGCGACTTAGGCTGATGGTAATAGGAAGCAAGGGACACATTGTTTACCCAGGTTCGGGCCCTCTCGATGGAGGTAAAACCCTACTTCCTGCTTGATTAATATTGAAGATATGAGTAGTACAAGAGTAGATCTACCGCGAGATCGTAGAGGCTAAACCCTAAGAGCTAGCCTATGATGGTATGGTTGTAATTGTGATCGACCTTCTAAGGACCATCCTCTTCGGTTTATATAGACACAGAAGAGGGCTAGGGTTTACATGGAGTCGGTTACAAGGAAGGAAATCTAATATCCGGATCGCCAAGCTTGTCTTCCACGCAAAGGAGAGTCCCATCCAGACACGGGCCGAAGTCTTGAGTCTTGTATCTTCACGCTTCAATAGTCCGGATGATGTATATAGTCCGGCTGTCCGGATACCCCCTAATCCAGGACTCCCTCAACACCGCCGCCGCCAAGAAGAAGGCCTCGGCCGATGCCGAGGCTGCCGCGTTGGCCTGGCCAACCGGAGGGTATGACTCGTTCATCCCCTATTTGCTCTTTCATGTGATAGCCGTATATATGATGTTCATAGATGTTTCGGTTCTATGTATTGTACGTGCTCACATGCTTACATATCGATATGAGATGCATACCGTATTTACCATGATTACTGTTTACTCATGGATTAGATTAGTCAGAAAAGTGCTAATATTTCCAACAATACAAAACCTTATTTTAGGCACTTTTCGACTCATGGCTTCGCCGCCACTCTGAAACCGAAAAAGTTTACTGGAACGCATTTTGAGCGTTGGCAGACAAGGACTACCTTGTTGATCCCAGCAATGAACGTGTTCTGGGTTGGCGGTGTGTTTCCCATGGTAACGATTGCTCCTGAACAGGAGAATGCGTTTAGGGAGGCAACCACCATCTTTGTTGGAGCCGTTCTTACTGTGATCGGAGACAAGCTAGTCGACGCATATCTCCATATGCGCGTTGCGAAGAATTTGTGGGATGCGCTCGAAGCTATGTTCGATGCAACCGATGCTGGAAGCGAGTTGTATGCTATGGAGTAGTTCCATGATTACAAAATGGTTGATAACCGTTTTGTATTTTACCAGGCCCATGAGATACAATGCATCTCTAAGGAGCTGGAGCTCCTGAAGTGTGAGTTACCGGACAAGTTTGTCGCGGGTTGCATTCTTGCAAAACTCCCTCCTGGATGGAGGAACTTTGCTACTTCTCTCAAGCACTTGAGACGTGAATTCTCTATTGAGGATGTCATTGGTCATCTAAGTGTTGGGAAGAACTCAAGAGCAAAGGACTCACACATGAAAGGGGCAGAGGGTTCTTCTAGCGCCAATGTTGTGCAGAAGAACTCCCACAAGTTCAAGGGAAAGAACTCTGTCAAGCAGAATACTACCTTCAAGAAGAAGGGTAAGAAGAAAGATAAGAAGAAAGATAAGAATAAAGATGGCTGCTTCACTTGTGGTTCAGAGGAACATTGGGCAAATAAGTGCCCAAACAAGTATAAGAAGCCAGGACAGGACGCAAAGTCTGTCAATGTGACTCTGAGCAACAATGATGCGGCATCAAGGTATGGTAATTTGTTTACCATACTTTCAGTTTGTCAGTCCACCTGGTGGGTTGACGCTGGGGCCAATATTCATGTGTGTTCTGATGTGTCTTTGTTTTCTTCTAACCAGGACACACGAGATTGTTCCGTCCTGATGGGGAACGGCTCACATGCTTCTGTTCATGGTGATGGCACAGTAGATCTGAAGTTTACTTCGGGAAAGATTGTGCAACTGAAGAATGTGCAGCATGGCCCCGCTATCAAGAAGAATCTCGTTAGTGGCTCCCTTCTATGTAAAGAAGGGTTTAAGTTAGTATTTGAGTCTAACAAAGTAGTCGTATCTCGGTATGGACTATTTGTTGGAAAAGGATATGATTGTGGTGGTTTGTTCTGCCTTTCCCTGGAGGATTTCTGTAATAAAGTTGTGAACCAAATTCATTCTAATGCGAACGAATGTGAGGTTTGGCATTCACGTCTTTGTCACATAAATTTTGGTTGTATGACGCGGCTAGTTAAGATGAATCTAATTCCGAGTTTCACTTTAGCCAAATGCTCTAAGTGCCATGCGTGTGTGCAAGCAAAGCAACCTCGTAAACCTCACAAGCCTGCGAAGGAGAGACACCTGGCACCACTAGAGCTCATACATTCAGATCTCTGTGAGATGAATGGTGTGTTGACTAAAGGTGGAAAGAAATACTTCATGACTTTGATTGATGATTCCACTAGGTTCTGTTATGTGTATTTGTTAAATACAAAGGATGAGGCTCTACACTACTTTAAAATCTATAAGGCTGAAGTTGAGAACCAAATTGAGAAGAAAATAATACGAGTCCGGTCTGATCGTGGTGGAGAGTACTTTTCTAGTGAGTTTTATTTATTCTGTGCGGAACATGGTATTATTCATGAAAGGACGCCTCCCTATTCACCCCAGTTAAACGGGGTTGCCGAACGGAAAACCCGTACTCTAACTGATTTGGCTAACACCATGTTAGATACATCGGGTTTATCCAAGGCATGGTGGGGGGAGGTTGTATTGACATCATGTCATGTCCTGAATAAAGTTCCCGCGAAGGATAATGAGACTACTCCCTATGAGCAATGGGAAAAGAAAAGAACTACACTCTCTTACTTGCGCACTTGGGGCTGTTTGGCGAAAGTCAATTTGCCGATCCCCAAAAAGCGTAAGCTTGGACCAAAGACTGTGGACTGCGTTAATTTGGGCTACGCTAAGAACAGCGTTGGCTATAGATTTCTAGTGGTGAAATCTGAGGTACCTGACCAGAAGGTCGGTACAAGTATAGAGTCTAAGGATGCTACATGAGGATATATTCCCCATGAGAGACATGCAAAGCACTTCTAGACTGGAATCTGATGAGACTCCTGAACCTGCCATTCTGATGGAATATTATGAACACAAAAGTGATGAAAGTTCATCAGAGGATGACGAGGAAGCTCCTGTTAGGAGCAAGAGACAAAGGACTACAAAGTTGATGATTTCCTCGTGTACCTCGTGGATGAAGACACTCCCAGTTCCATTTCAGAAGCTTATGCATCTCCGGATGCTGACTACTGGAAGAGGATGTTGTCCGTAGCGAGATGGATTCCATCATGGCTAACGGGACATGGGAGATCACTGATCATCCTTATGGTTGCCAACCATTGGGGTGTAAGTGGGTGTTCAAGAGGAAGCTAAGGCTCGATGGTACTGTTGAGAAGTACAAGGCTAGGCTTGTGGCCAAGGGTTATACCCAAAAGGAAGAAGAGGATTTCTTCGACACTTACTAACCTGTGGCTAGGCTGACAACCATTCGAGTGTTACTCGCTTTGGCTGCCTCGCATTGTCTTCTCATTCATCAGATGGACGTTAAGACGGCTTTCCTTAATGGAGAGCTAGATGAGGAAATTTACATGCAACAGCCAGATGGCTTTGTTGTAAATGGTCAGGAAAGAAAAGCGTGTAAGCTAGTGAAATCTTTGTATAGCCTGAAACAAGCGGCTAAGCAATGGCATGAGAAGTTTAATACAACTTTGACATTTGCTTGCTTTGTTGTTAATGAATCTGACAAATGTGTATACTATCGCTATGGTGGGGGCGAAGGAGTTATACTGGGTCTGTATGTCGATGACATACTGATATTTGGGACCCACCTCAAGGTCATTGAGGAGGTCAAGGCTTTTCTATCTCATAATTTTGAGATGAAAGACCTGGGTGTGGCTGATGTTATCTTGAACATCAAGCTACTGAGAAATACTGGGGGTGGAATTACACTTTTGCAATCCCACTATGTTGAGAAGATTTTGAGCCGTTTTGGATATTCGGACTGCAAACTTTCTGCAAAACCATATGATCCTAGCGTGCGGATTCGAAAGTTCGAAGGCACGGCTATAGATCAATTGAGATATTCTCAAGTGGTTGGTTCACTCATGTACCTAGCTTGTGCTACTCGCCCTAATATCTCATTTGCTATGTGCAAACTGAGCCGGTTTGTGTCCAATCCGGGAGATGTGCATTGGCATGCTGTTGAGCGAGTGATGCGCTATTTGCAAGGTATTGTGAACTACGGGATTCACTATTTTGGGTACCCGACGGTACTTGAGGGGTATAGTGATTCTAACTGGATATTTGATGCTGATGAGATGAAAGCCACAAGTGGATATATATGTCTTCACAATTGGTGGTGGTGCTGTTTCCTGGAAGTCTTGCAAGCATACGATCTTAACCAGATCGACTATGGAAGCAGAACTCAGAGCATTAGACACATCATGTGTCGAAGCAGAATGGCTTCGAGAGCTTTTGATGGATTTGTCGGTGGTTGATAAACTAGTCCCGGTAGTCCTTAATTATGAACTATGACAATCAAACAGTGATTGCCAAGGCTAAGAGTTCAAAGGACAACTTGAAATCCACAAAGCACATAAGAAGAAGATTAAAATATGTCAGAAAATCAAGAAACTCCGGAGTGATAATGTTGGATTATATCCAGACGGCTAAGATTTTGGCAGACCCTTTTACGAAAGGCCTATCACAGATTGTGATAGAAAATGCATCAAGGGAGATGGGTATGAGACCCACGTAAGTTGCCATGAGGTTAACCCAACCTATGTGATCGGAGATCCCATGAATTAGGACCTGGGAAAACAATCCAGCGGTCAACTGAGGAGAGTATCTTTAATTATCCCACTCCGTTGGAGATGCAATAATACTCTCAATTCTGTAAGGCAGGCTGACTTTTGTCTTAATGTGTTCCAAAGCTTATGTAAGCAAGATGCTAACCTACAGAGCATTCTTTGGAGGAACACACCTATGTGAGCCCGACTACTAGTCAAAGTCTATGAGATTGGGTGATCTCAAGGAAGCTCATGAGAAGGTACGGAGTATGACTAATAAGCTCCACCCGTGGGGTTTAGCCTTCGGCAGCCACGTATCAGCTGACAATAGGCAAAACTTCTACACGCCAAACTGACAATTCAAGGCATAGTCCATTGTTTAGTTGTGAAGAAGTCTAATCCTATTGCTCTAGGTGGAAGTTCAACTTAACAGTCTCCACTAAAAATTCTGGTATATCAAACATTGTTTGGAACAGTTGACAAACTTATGTGCCTCGTGATCTGGTGGGGGATTGATGGATTATGGATGGGCTTAGGCCCATATAAGACAATAATCCCTAGTTAATCTCTAAGGCCCATGCATGTGTATGGCAAGTGGTGGGAAGTGTGGGAAGTTTAGTCCCATACTGCTACAGTAAGAAGAGTGAGACCTCTTTATAAGGGCTGCTCTACCACTTGCTATTGGGAGCTTGGGAATATGAGCTGTACACACGCTCCTCCTCCGCCGCCGCCCGCCTCACCTCACCACGCCCCGCCTCATCACGATGCGCGCGCGCGCCGCGGGTTGCGGGAATGAGCCAAGCCGAAGCTTATTTTTGCCGCTCAGGAATGGTTAATTAATTGTTAATTAATTAACGAGTCGCTTACGAAAATGCCACTGTCCGAGACGTTGGACTGTGGGCTATTCGCGGTCTCAGTCGTGGGCCTGACCCAGGCCCATCTACCTGACAGCCTATATAAGAAGACGCTGGCCAGTGAAGTAAACCATAACTCAGTTCACTGACTCCCTCTCGTACAACCTAGCCACCATGTACTGTTCCTCTCCTTGTGCTGCTTCCGGCGATCCCATCCCGACGACCGCGTGCATGGTTGGTCGGGAGAGCAGGTGCCTCCGGAACCCTGTTGTTCGAGATCCTGCCCGGGAGAACGGCAATAAGGTTTTTGGGGAGCGTCTCGATGCGACTGCTCCCGATCCGTCCCCGTCTCCGTCCGCCTCTGCTTCCACTACTTCCCCTGCATCGACCCGATGGCTGACAACGCCGCCGCCAAGAAGAAGGCCTCGGCCGATGCTGAGGCTGCCGCCGCCGCGTTGGCCTAGCCAACCGGAGGGTATGACTAGTTCATCCCCTATTTGCTCTTTCATGTGTGATAACCCACAAGTGTAGGGGATCCCAACAACTTTCGAGGGTAAAGTATTCAGCCCAAATTTATTGATTCGACACAAGGGGAGCCAAAGAATATTATTGAGTATTAGTAGTTGATGTGTCAATTCAACCACACCTGGATAACTTAGTATCTGCAGCAAAGTATATAGTAGCAAAGTAATATGATAATAAAGGTAACAGTGGCAAAAGTAATGCTTTTGGGTTTTGTAGTGATTGTAGCAATAGCAACGGAAAAGTAAATAAGCGAAGCACAAGATGTGAAAAGCTCGTAGGCAATGGATCAGTGATGGATAATTATGTCAGATGCGATTCCTCATGTAATAGCTATAACATAGGGTGACACAGAACTAGCTTCAATTCATCAATGTAAAGTAGGCATGTATTCCGTAAATAGTCATGCGTGCTTATGGAGAAGAACTTGCATGACATCTTTTGTCCTACCCTCCCGTGGCAGCGGGGTCCTAGCGGAAACTAAGGGATATTAAGTCATCCTTTTAATATAGAACCAGAACGAAGCATTAGCACATAGTGAATACATGAACTCCTCAAACTACGGTCATCACCGAGAAGTATCCCGATTATTGTCACTTCAGGGTTGTCGGATCATAACACATAATAGGTCACTATAGACTTGCAAGATAGGATCAAGAACACACATATATTCATGAAAACATAATAGGTTCAGATCTGAAATCATGGCACTCGGGCCCTAGTGACAAGCATTAAGCATAGCAAAGTCATAGCAACATCAATCTCAGAACATAGTGGATACTAGGGATCAAACCCTAACAAAACTAACTTGATTACAAGGTAAGTCTCATCCAACCCATCACCGTCCAGCAAGCCTATGATGGAATTACTCACGCACGGCGGTGAGCATCATGAAATTAGTGATGGAGGATGGTTGATGATAACGACGGCGACGAATCCCCCTCTCCGGAGCCCCGAACGGACTCCAGATCAGCCCTCCCGAGAGAGATTAGGGCTTGGCGGCGGCTCTGTATCATAAAACGCGATGAAACTTTCTCTCTAATTTTTTTCTCCGCGAGACGGAATATATGGAGTTGGAGTTGAGGTCAGCAGAGCCTCAGGGGGCCCACGAGACAGGGGGCGCCCAGGGGGGTGGGCGCGCCCCCCACCCTCGTGGAGAGGGTGTGGGCCCCCTGGTCTTGATTCTTTCTCCAGTATTTTTTTATATTTTCCAAAAAGTGCCTTCGAGGATTTTTAGGACATTCGGAGAACTTTTGTTTTCTACACATAAGACAACATCATGGCAGTTCTGTTGAAAACAACGTCAGTCCGGGTTAGTTTCATTCAAATCATGCAAGTTAGAGTCCAAAACAAGGGCAAAGGTGTTTGGAAAAGTAGATACGTCGAAGACGTATCAACTCCCCCAAGCTTAAACCTTTGCTTGTCCTCAAGCAATTCAGTTGATAAACTGAAAGTGATAAAGAGAAACTTTTACAAACTCTATTTGCTCTTGTTGTTGTAAACATGCAAAGCCAGCATTTTAGGTTTCAGCAAATATTATGAACTAACCATACTCATAATAACACCTCGGTCTCAAAATAACTCATATCAATAGCATAATCAGCTAGCGAGCCATAATAATAAAACTCGGATGACAGCACTTTCTCAAAACAATCATAACATGATATAACAAAATGGTATCTCGCTAGCCCTTTCTGAGACCGCAAAACATAAATGCAGAGCACCTTTAAAGATCAAGGACTGACTAAACATTGTAATTCATGGTAAAAGAGATCCAGTCAAGTCATACCCAATATAAACTAATAATAATGAATGCAAATAACAGCGTGCTCTCCAGCGGGTGCTTTTTAATAAGAAGGTGATGACTCAACATAAAAGTAAATAGATAGGCCCTTTGCAGAGGGAAGCAGGGATTTGTAGAGGTGCCAGAGCTCGATTTTAAAATAGAGATTGAATAAAATTTTGAGCGGCATACTTTCACTGTCAACGCAACAACTATGAGATGGCTGTATCTTCCATACTACATGCATTATAGGTAGTTCCCAAATAGAATGGTAAAGGTTTATACTCCCCCAACCACCAACAAGGATCAATCCATGGCTTGCTCGAAACAACGAGTACCTCCAACTAACAATAGCCCTGGGGGAGTTTTGTTTAATTATGTTGATTTGCTTTGATCTTTTTTTATCATGGGACTGGGCATCTCGGTTACCGGCCCTTTCTCGTGAATGAGGAGCGGAGTCCACTCCTCTTGAGAATAACCCACCTAGCATGGAAGATATAGGCAGCCCTAGTTGAAACATGAGCTGCTCGAGCATACAAAACAGAATTTCATTTGAAGGTTTGGAGTTTGGCACATACAAATTTACTTGGAACAGCAGGTAGATACCGCATATAGCAAGGTAAGGTGGACTCATATGGAATAACTTTGGGGTTTAAGGAGTTTGGATGCACAAGCAGTATTCCCGCTTAGTACAGGTGAAGGCTAGCAAAAGACTGGGAAGTGACCAACTGAGAGAGCGATAACAGTCATAAACATGCATTAAAATTAATTCACACCGAGTACAAGCATGAGTAGGATATAATCTACCATGAACATAAATATCGTGAAGGCTATGTTGATTTGTTTAAACTACATGCGTGAACATGTGCCAAGTGGAGTCACTCAATTCATTCAAAGGAGGATACCAGCCCATCATACCACATCATAATCATTCTAATAGCATGTTGGCACGCAAGGTAAACCATTATAACTCATAGCCAATCAAGCATGGCACAAGCAACTATAATCTCTAAATGTCATTGCAAATATGTTTACTTCATAATAAACTGAATCAGCAACGATGAACTCATCATATTTACAAAAACAAGAGAGGTCAAGTTCATACCAGCTTTTCTCATCTCAACAAGTCCATCATATATCATCATTATTGCCTTTCACTTGCACGACCGAACGATGTGTATAATAATAATAGTGCATGTGCATTGGACTAAGCTGGAATCTACAAGCATTCAACTCAAAAGAGAAGACAAATTAATATGGGCTCTAAGTTAAATAAACAATTATGCATATGAAAGCCACTAAGCATTTTCAATATGGTCTTCTACTCTCGACCCCCAAAGAAAAGAAAAGAAAAGAAAACAATTTACACGGGAAAGCTCCCAACAAGTAAGAAGAAGAACGAGAAATCTTTTTGGGTTTTCACTTTAATTCTACTACAAGCATGGAAATTAAACTAACTATTTTTTTGGTTTTTCTTAAGATTTATCAAACACACAAGAAGAAAACTAGAAAAAGAAATTTAAACTAGCATGGATAATACAATGAAAGAGTATGAGCACCGACGGCTAGTGTGTGAACATGAATGTAAAGTTGGTGAGAAATACGTACTCCCCCAAGCTTAGGTTTTTGGCCTAAGTTGGTCTAATACCAAGGACCGCTGCTACTCTCCCCGATGTACTGAGAGGTGTAATTAGGATACCACTGGCTGGCCATCTCCGAATCCCACTGGTAAGATGATGCACGATAAGGGTCCAGTTTAGGTTCCGGCTCAGGTTCAGGTTCTGGAGTGGATGCTTGGCCTCGATGAGCATACACCGCTTCCGGTGTGACAAGAAAATTATCTGCAATCAAATCAAACAACAGAGGCGCAGGCAAAATAATAGTCTCACTGTGTTTCTTATTAAATCTAAGGTTATACAAGAGCATCTTCTCTTTGTTGTCAACAATAAACGTGTGTGCTACCATGCTCTTGTAATCTAAAATGTAAGGAGGCAATTTTGTCTCCTTTTTCTCATGGTGCCTAATAGGTATCTCAAAATGTCTAGCAAGACGTGAAGCATAGATACCTCCAAATATGGGGCCTTTTGTACGATTCAGGCTTAGCCGTTTAGCAATGACGGCACCCATACTAAAACTATTATCTCCAAACAAGGCATGTTAAAGAATGATAATATCAGGAACACTAAAGTTTCCACTATTTCCACGACCAATAAAGCATCTACTAGGAAATATGGCAAAGTAGCCTAAAACAGGAAAGTGTATGCTAGGATTTTCGCATCGGAACCCTTCTTTGGATCCTCTACAGTGATAGTGTTAACAAAGCCATCCACATCTTTACGATGGGGTTCCTCTAATTATCCCTCAAAGGGTATCCTACATACCGCACAAAAATTACGTAAAGACATCTCTCTGAATTCATCATATAAATGAAATGATACTGAAGGTGGTGACTTCTTAGGATAATAATAAAAAATTTGCACGAAAGTATTGGTAAGTAAGAGATACTGATCGATCCGGTCGTGGAGGAAATTGGTGAGGTCTGCATTATCGATCAAAGAATAAAAATCTTCATGAATTCCAGCTTCTTTCAAGAAATTATCACATGGCCATTCACACGGCCATACTTCCGCTACGCGAGGAAGATTACACTTGGCTTTTTCCTTCTCTTTAGCTTGTTTTTCCTGAGAGCCTTGGCTAGAAGAGCCCTTCAAAAGTCTCCTTAACATTTTCTGAAAATTTCTGAAATTTTAGTAACTTCAAAATAAAAGTGAATAAAACTAGACAAGATTGATAGCTACTACTCCTACAAGTGCCTAGAGCCTATATCATGCATTAGAATTGCTTGGGACCTCATAAATTTAACATGCAAGCTCAAGAACATGGTCACCTATGCGGAAAATTTTTGCAATGAATAAAGCACTAGAACAAAAACTAATTGGACCAATGGAGGAGTCACATACCAAGCAACAATCTCCCAAAGCAGTTTTGTGAATGGAGCTTTGAGCAAGGAGATCGAAAATCGCAGCAAAATGAGCTAGAACTCATGCTTGAGCTGGATGGGGATTTTTTTGAGAATAAGATGGAGTGTGTGGGTGCTGGCATAAGTGGAGGGGGGCCACCAGGGGCCCACGAGACAGGGGGGGCGCACCCAGGGTAGGTGGGCGCGCCCTCCACTCTCATGGCTTGGTGCTTTCCCCGCCTGTAGTGATTTCAGTGCCTAAAATCCTCAAATATTCCATAAAAAATCATGCTAAATTTGCAAGGCATTTGGAGCACTTTTATTTTCGGGATATTTTTTAATGCACGGATAATTTAGAAAACAGACGGATAATACTATTTTTGCTTTATTTATTCTAAATAACAAAAAGTAAAAAGAGGGTACAGAAGGTTGTGCCTTCTAGTTTCATCCATCTCATGATCATCAAAATGAATCCACTAACAAGGTTGATCAAGTCTTGTTAACAAACTCATTCCGAATAACAGGGAACCAGAGAAATTTCGAATAACACTAAGTTACCTCAACGGGGATATGAAAATCCCCAATAATAAGAATATCATACTTTTTCTTGAAAGTAGGGAGAGGAAATTCAAAACCTCCAATAATGATAGTTGGAACTTTTCCAATAGAATTGATGCTATGAACTAGAGATTGTTTCCTCGGAAATTGTACCGTATGCTCATTACCATTAACATGAAAAGTGACATTGCCTTTGTTGCAATCAATAACAGCCCCTGCAGTATTCAAAAAGGGTCTACCAAGGATAATCGACATACTATCGTCCTCGGGAATAGCAAGAATAACAAAGTCCGTTAAGATAGTGACATTTGCAACCACAACAGGCACATCCTCACAAATACCGACAGGTAGAGCAGTTGATTTATCGGCCATTTGCAAAGATATTTCAGTAGGTGTCAACTTATTCAATTCAAGTCTACTATATAAAGAGAGAGGCATAACACTAACACCGGCTCCAAGATCACATAAGGCAGTTCTAACATAATTTCTTCTAATAGAGCATGGTATGGTTGGTAACCCGGGATCTCCAAGTTTCTTTGGTATTCCACCCTTAAAAGTGTAATTAGCAAGCATGGTGGAAATTTCAGCTTCCGGTATCTTTCTTTTATTTGTAATGATATCCTTCATATATTTAGCATAAGGGGTTACCTTAAGCATATCAGTTAAGCGCATACGTAAGAAGATAGGTCTAATCATTTCACCAAAGCGCTCAAAATCCTCATCATCCTTTGTCTTGGATGGTTTAGGAGGAAAGGGCATGGGTTTTTGAACCCATGGTTCTCTTTCTCTACCGTGCTTCCTAGCAACAAAATCTCTCTTATCATAACGTTGATTCTTTGATTGTGGGTTATCAAGATCAACAGCAGGTTCAACTTCCACTTCATTATTTTTGCTAGGTTGAGCATCAACATGAACATTATCATTAACATTATCACTAGGTTCATGTTCATCACCTGATTGTGTTTCAGCATCATAAATAGAAATATCATTGGGATTCTCAGGTGTGTCTACAACAGGTTTACTAGAAGCATGCAAAGTCCTATCGTTTTTCTTTTTCTTCTTTTTGGAAGAACTAGGTGCTTCTAAATTATTTCTCTAAGAATCTTGCTTGATTCTCTTAGGGTGGCCTTCAGGATACAAAGGTTCCTGAGTCATTCTACCAGTTCTAGTAGCCACTCTAACAGCAAAGTCATTTTTATTATTTAATTCATCAAGCAAATCATTTTGAGATTTAAGTACTTGCTCAGCTTGAGTAGCAACCATAGAAGCATATTTGCTAATGAGTATGCGTTCACCTTTAACTCTAGCCATATTATCGCTCACGCGTCCTATCTCGAAAGCATTATTTCTTAACTCTCTACCAACATAAGCATTAAAACTTTCTTGTCTAGCCATAAAGTCATCAAATTCATCTAAGCATGGGCTATGAAATTTAGTAGAGGGAATTTCAACTTTATCATATCTATAGAGACAATTTACCTTTACTACCTGTGTCAGGTTATCAAGACAATGTGGTTCTTCAACATGCGGTATATTAAGACCATGTTTTCTTCAACAGGTGGTAAATTCTTAACATCTTCAGCTTTAATACCTTTTTCTTTCATTGATTTCTTTGCCACTTGCATATCTTCAGGACTGAGAAATAAAACACCTCTCTTCTTCGGAGTGGGTTTAGGAATAGGCTCAGGAGTTGGCTCAATTGGTTCAGAAATTGCCTCAGGAATTGGCTTAGGAAGAGTCAATTATTTTCATTAGTCAACATATTATTCAATAATAATTCAGCTTCATCGACTGTTCTTTCCCTGAAAACACAACCAGCACAACTATCCAAGTAGTCCTTGGAAGCATCGGTTAGTCCATTATAAAAGATATCAAGTATTTCATTTTTCTTGAGAGGATGATCAGGCAAAGCACTTAGTAATCGGAGAAGCCTCCCCCAAGCTTGTGGGAGACTATCTTCTTCGATTTGCACAAAATTATATATTTCCCGCAAGGCAGCTTGTTTCTTATGAGCTGGGAAATATTTAGCAGAGAAGTAATAAATCATATCCTGGGGACTACGCACACAACCAGGAGCAAGAGAATTATACCAAGTCTTAGCATCACCCTTTAATGAGAATTATACCAAGTCTAAGCACACAACCAGGAGCAAGAAAATACCCAAGTCTACGCACACAAACAGCTCTAATGGCAATTTTCTTCCGTTTTGGAATATTTAATAATTTTGGAAAGCAAGAAGTAATCCGGGAAGGACATGAGTGTTGGGGAACGTAGTAATTTCAAAATTTTCCTACCACACGCAAGGATCATGGTGATGCATAGCAACGAGAGGGGAGAGTGTTGTCCATGTACCCTCGTAGACCGAAAGCGGAAGCGTTATGACAACGTGGTTGATGTAGTCGTACGTCTTCACGATCCGACCGATCTAAGTACCGAATGTACGGCACCCCCGATTTCAGCACACGTTCAGCTCGATGACGATCCCCGGACTCCGATCCAGCAGGGTTGACGGTGTCCTGGACTAGGGGTACTCACCATGTTGTCTCCCGATCAGTTGGATTGGGCCGAGGATCCCCATGGCCGTATACTCATGGGCCAGTCCGGACAGTTGCCGCATACAAGGAAGGTTCCACAAGACTTGGCGATCAAGACAAGGACTCCTCCCCCACCGGCGTATTCGGCTAGGACTCTTGTTATCCTAGGCCTCTGGTGCATTATATAAACCGAGGCCAGGCTAGTCGATAGAGATATATACAACAACAACCATTACAATCATACCATAGGCTAGCTTCTAGGGTTTAGCCTCCTTGATCTCGTGGTAGATCCACTCTTGTAAACATCCACAATATCAATATCAATCAAGCAGGACGTAGGGTTTTACCTCCATCAAGAGGGCCTGAACCTGGGTAAGACATCGTGTCCCTTGTCTCCTGTTACCATCCGCCTAGACGCACAGTTCGGGACCCCCTACCCGAGATCCGACGGTTTTGACACCGACATTGGTGCTTTCATTGAGAGTTCCTCTGTGTCGTCACCGATAGGCTTGATGGCCTCTTCAATCGACAACGACGCAGTCCTGGGTGAGACTTTTTCTCCCCGGACAGATCTTCGTATTCGGCGGCTTCGCACTGCGGGCCAACTCACTTGGCCATCTGGAGCAGATCGAAAGCTACGCCCCTGGCAGTCAGGTCGGGTTTGGAAGCCTAAACTTCACGGCCGATATCCGCGGGGACTTGATCTTCGACGGATCTGAGCCACAGCCGAGCGTGTCGCGCTGTCACGATGGGCACGACCTAACTCTGCCGCCGGACAGCACCTTGGAGGCCGCACACGAATCCGCTCCGACCCATAGTCCGGAGCCGATCACCCAGATCGAGGACGGATGGCTGGACACCGCCTCGGGAGCTGCAACTTCTACGGCGATGGAGCCGAACACTTACCTTGTCCCGCATAAAGCTCATGACTCCGAGGTGCCGGACTCTCTGCCGGACTCCGAACCTCCTGCGCCCCTGCCAGTCGAATCCGACTAGGCGCCGATCATGGAATTCACCGCTGCGGACATCTTTCAGCACTCACCCTTTGGCGATATCTTAAATTCGTTGAAGCATCTCTCACTATCCGGAGAGCCCTGGCCGAACTACGGCCAGGATGGTTGGGACGCGGACGACGAAGAAATTCAGATACTTCCGCTTTATTCTCAAACACATCCCATTAATATTAAAAGTATTTTTACAATACGATCTTCACCATCGCGCCGGTGTCAAACCGGCTCGACAACATCACTCCACGACGGCCGACATGCGCTAGACGCGTGGTCGCTTTGTTGAGCCGAGCTCAACTTCTTCGGATCATCATCTCGGCAAGCCGGACAAGAGTCCGGCATCGCGAAGGATAAATCATCACCAACATCGCCACTCCACGGATTACACGGAGCGGGCACACCTGCATCGCCGCACGGTCACTTCATCAAGCCGGCATCGACCACGTCACGACCTGCATCTGCAGGGCCGCACTCTGGACCGGGGGCTTCATCATCTCTTCATCAACCTACACCAGAGACTTCGGTGTCGCTGGCCGACCAGCTCCGTCACGTTAGCTGGACCGAGGGCTTTGCCTCGCCGAGCCATCCTTTGCCAGCATCGCCATGCCATTGCTTTATCGCCCATCAGGCGATAGGTGTGCAGATCGAGTCCCAATTTTGGGAATCACCTTCCTTCGGATTGCTACAACAAATAAACCAGGTGCTATTAATCCTAGTATTTCTTTTTGCTTGTTTGGGTTAATTTTTCCCAAGGAATTATTACTCTGGTTTGTCCATCATATGCACACAGGTCTATCAAATGGTGGCCGCATTATCAACGGTCGCATGATGGTTCGGTCAGTTTCCGTACATAGTCTGGCGAACGTCGCATCCGGAACTCGGACCGACCTGTGAATCCAGGCTTTGCCACGCCTTTATTGCATTACGCCGACGACCTGCATCGACATCGACTTCGGCGCCAGGCCATATTTATTTTACTACTCACTTTGCATAAATTATTTGTTATGTGAATTTTTTTTTAATTCCTATTATTACTATTATCTCTGGTTTGCACTATTTTTTGTGCACAGGAAAATGATCCAGCCGGACTATATCCTTTGACGTCACCTCGGCTGGACGGGGGGCTTCGTCAACACTTCATTACCCCATGCCAGGGACTTCGGCATCACTCTACCGTCCTGCATTGCCTGTTCTATGTCACCACTTCGGAGTGCCGAGCTCTTTGCTCCGCCACCTCGGGACCGGCTTGGGGGATGGACACTTGTCCCGCATCAATCTCGGACCGCGTCGTCAATACCGAACACATTAACTAGCTAACTTCCTTCACGCTCAAAGCTTTAAATTTCTAACTTGTGTTCGGTTCGACCAAGCATTATACCTTTTTGTAAAAAAAGTTGCTTGTAAAAATTTTCCTTGTCCAAACTTTGTTTGCACATACTTGACGCGCTACCCGCGCTCATTATACCTGGGGGCTTCTTTAACAGAAGCTTATTAATTCGGGCTTTATGCCCAACACATGTGCCACACTTCCGCATGTACCTTTTATTCACCATTATATGCATCGATATGACTTAAGTTTTGGCCAAGCTGGGTTGCCTGGCTCCTGTGCTTACCCCTACGTTCTCGATTGTTTGGCTAGGTGGTAAAGGGAGCACCTCTACAATTGTTACTGTCGGGTCAGCCGGATGTGTACCTCAGACTGGTTGAAGCCGAAAGCTAGTGTTCTTAAGGGAATACTCGGTCGGTGAACTAAAAGATGATTTCTTACCTATTTATTTACCTGCCCCCAGATGTTTTTCTGCTCTTTTCGCAGTCCGGACATGCACTTTAGGGCATGCCTCCCAGGGAAAGGAACCCCTAACGGAACTATTCTCCCTGGAAGATGTTTCTTACTAACCATGTAATATAACATAACTAGTTGGGCACTTGTCTGATAAAGCACTAATGACCCCTACGCCTGGACTCCACGCATACCCCGGTTTTTATAACTGCGAGGGTATTCGGACACACTCCGGACTATTGGGTCCAGAGGTTGAAGCGAAAAGGTCCGCTACGACAAACGATCTACAATCCGGCTAGAAGACATTCTACATGTCACCTTACATTTTATAGTCAACTTTTACCCAAGTCGCTTGGGGGCTCTTATGTTTATTTGAGCCGTTTCATATTAAGTGTTTTTCTTCTTAGTCGTTGCAAAGTTAAAGCACGGCAGAAGCACTTTTTTTTCTAAAGTCCAATTTTCGGATTGGCACCAAACACTTGATCTAGTTCGGACATTAACCTTTTTGGATTTTCGAGCCCATGGCACTTTTAAACTATTTGTGTGTTTTCAGCACAAGTCTCGCAGTGCAACGCCGGACACCTTTAGAGATTCGGCAAAAACATTCTCGGATATTGCTATATATGCATCGGTTTCGAATTGTGTCTTCGGTCAATAGTTGGGTTGCCCAGCTCCTGCGCTTGCCTCCTATGTTCCGCTTTGTTCGGCTAGGTGTGCAAAGGGAGAACCACTGCGATTGTGCTTCCAGCTCGCATGGTCAAGCACCTCAGTGGAGAAAGCCAAAAACTGACTGTCACAATAGGTGTAAACTGGTCAGCGATCCGATGACTATATTAAATGACGGGCCATTCATAAAATTGGCCGAAGTGTTTCCGGCTTGACCTTGACTGCCGCCGAACACCATCGGGGGCTAGTAACTGGCCTCCCAAACTAAATCCTCAATATTTTGCTCTTACATTGGAGCTGAGGTTTCATGATCATGTTTAGCATGACAACCCAAAGAAAGGAACCGATAGCGGGACTATTTTCTTTGGAAGACATTTCTTCTGTTAAACAGTAATATAACATATCTCTCCGCGTACCTTTGTTTATAAAACCGTATGGCCAGATTGCCTTGTTTGTTGTAAATCTTTGCCCTCATAAAGGCTTTATAAAGTAGGACAAACACTCCTCGGCTATTGGCCGAGGAGGTGGAAGCCGATGGTCGGTCAACAAAGTTTTGTACAATGCGGATCCGAGCATTAATGACGTAAAGTACTTGGATACATAGAGTCATTACACATAATTTGTGATTTTACTATGGATATCGATCCTTAATTAGGCCTCCCGTGCCCGCATTAAGGCTCGGGGGCTACTGGGCTTCGGGCTTATTATTTACAAATATTAAAGGGGCACATCAATCCCCTGATCTGGTGTTGCCACCCGACCAGTGTCTCGGGGGCTACTGCATTGCCTGTTCTATGCAGAAAATTTTAAGTGCAATACAGTTTCCGAGGAGATTTTGATCCTCAGGTTGGTCGGCCGCACCCAACCTGAGTCTCAAGGACTGAGCACGCCGCTTTTTGTGTCCCGAAGTATTCCGCCAAGCTAGGACTTGATCCTCAGACCGATTTTGCAAATCAACATGAGTCTCAGTGGCTACGGGGATCAGCGGTCTTATGTCATCCTTCATGTGCATCTCGGGTTTTAGACCGATACCCACCTTGAGGGCTACTGGCACCAATCAAAAATATTGACAAAAATCAGCCCACATTCGGGGTGGTGCACCACCTCAGAAGCAGTTCGGCGTAAAGCTCGGGCGCTAGTGGCTGGCTCCATAGAGGGCACTTCCGGCATTAAGCTCGGCTAAACTCCTTCAAACTTCTTTAAACCAAGGTGATTTACGACACCTCGGATACAGTCCGGTGTTGGAGCTCGGATACATTGTCCGGCGTTGGAGCTCGGATACATAGTCCGGCGTTGGAGCTCGGATACCGTCCGACGTTGGAGCTCGGATACATAGTCCGGCGTTAGAGCTGGGAAGCAGTCCAGCATTGGTGCTCGGCTGCAAAAGATACCTCGAATGCAGTCCGGCGTTGGAGCTCGGACGCAAGAGGACGTAGCCGCCCGGGAACAACTTCAAACCCGAGGTGTGGCATAAAAATAACAAGGCATTGATAAAGGCCAGAAACTTAAAGGGGCTCCTCGGATACCCGACGTGTAAATTCGTCGAATGCATTTCGGCGATCTTCAAGATCGAAGATGAGAAGATTTGTTGAACCAGTTTTCAAGACCAACGACCGAAGATGAAGAACAGTTCGGAAGAATCGAGGAGCGTTCCCAACTTGAAGACCGGTTCAGGGGGCTACTGACGGTGTCCTGGACTAGGGGGTACTCACCACGTCGTCTCCCGATCAGTTGGATTGGGCCGAGGATCCCCATGGCCGTATACTCATGGGCCAGTCCGGACAATTGCCGCATACAAGGAAGGTTCCACAAGACATGGCGATCAAGACAAGGACTCCTCCCCCACCGGCGTATTCGGCTAGGACTCTTGTTATCCTAGGCCTCTGGTGCATTATATAAACCGAGGCCAGGCTAGTCGATAGAGATATATACAACAACAACCATTACAATCATACCATAGGCTAGCTTCTAGGGTTTAGCCTCCTTGATCTCGTGGTAGATCCACTCTTGTAAACATCCACAATATCAATATCAATCAAGCAGGACGTAGGGTTTACCTCCATCAAGAGAGCCCGAACCTGGGTAAAACATCGTGTCCCTTGTCTCCTGTTACGATCCGCCTAGACGCACAGTTCGGGACCCCCTACCCGAGATCCGCCGGTTTTGACACCGACAAGGGTGTCGGGGATGAGTTCCGTCAGCACGATGGCGTGGTGACGATGATGATGTTCTACCGACGCAGGGCTTCACCTAAGCACCGCTATGATATGACCGAGGTGGAATATGGTGGAGGGGGGCACCGCACACGGCTAAGGAACGATCACGAAGATCAACTTGTGTGTCTAGAGGTGCCCCCCTCCTCCGTATATAAAGGGGGGGAGGAGGAGGGGTCGGCCAAGGGGTTGGCGCGCCCTAGGAGGGGGAAACCTACTCCAAGTAGGTTTGCCCCTCCCTTTCCTAGTCCAAAAAGGAGGGGGAAGGAAGGAGTGGGAGAGGGGAAAGGCAAGGGGGGCGCCCCCCCCCCTTCCTTGTCCTATTTGGACTCAAGGGGAGGGGGCGCGCCTCTTCCCCTGGCCGGCCCCTCTCTCTCTCCACTAGGGCCCAACAAGGCCCATTAGTTCCCGGGGGGTTCTGGTAACCCTTCGGCACTCCGGTTTTCTCCGAAATCACCCGGAACACTTCCGGTGTCCGAATATAGTCGTCCAATATATCAATCTTTATGTCTCGACCATTTTGAGACTCCTCGTCATGTCCGTGATCACATCCGGGACTCCAAACAACCTTCGGTACATCAAAAATTATAAACTCATAATAAAACTATCATCGTAACGTTAAGTGTGCGGACCCTACGGGTTCGAGAACTATGTAGACATGACCTAGAACTGTTCCGGTCAATAACCAATAGCGGAACCTGTATGCTCATATTGTCTCCTACATATTCTACGAAGATCTTTATCGGTCAAACCGCATAACAACATACATTGTTCCCTTTGTCATCGGTATATTACTTGCCCGAGATTCGATCATCGGTATCCAATACCTAGTTCAATCTCGTTACCGGCAAGTCTCTTTACTCGTTACGTAATGCATCATTCTGTAACCAACTCATTGGCCACATTGCTTGCAAGGCTTATAGTGATGTGCATTACCAAGAGGGCCCAGAGATACCTCTCCAACAATCGGAGTGACAAAACCTAATCTCGAAATACGCCAGCTCAACATGTACCTTTGGAGACACCTGTAGAGCTCCTTTATAATCACCCAGTTACGTTGTGACGTTTTGTAGCACACAAAGTGTTCCTCCGATAAACAGGAGTTGCATAATCTCATAGTTGTAGGAACTTTGTATAAGTCATGAAGAAAGCAATAGCAACATACTAAACGATCAAGTGCTAGGCTAACGGAATGGGTCAAGTCAATCACATCATTCTCCTAATGATGTGATCCCGTTAATCAAATGACAACACATGTCTATGGTTACGAAACATAACCATCTTTGATTAATGAGCTAGTCAAGTAGAGGCACACTAGTGACATTATGTTTGTCTATGTATTCACACACGTATTATGTTTCCGGTTAATACAATTCTAGCATGAATAATAAACATTTATCATGATATGAGGAAATAAATAATAACTTTATTATTGCCTATAGGGCATATTTCCTTCAGTCTCCCACTTGCACTAGAGTCAATAATCTAGATTACACAGTAATGATTCTAACACCCATGGAGTCTTGGTGCTGATCATGTTTTGCTCGTGGAAGAGGCTTAGTCAATGGGTCTGCAACATTCAGATCCGTATGTATCTTACAAATCTCTATGTCTCCCACCTGGACTTGATCCCGGATGGAAATGAAGCGTCTCTTGATGTGCTTGGTCCTCTTGTGAAATCTGGATTCCTTTGCCAAGGCAATTGCACCAGTATTGTCACAGAAGATCTTCATTGGTCCCGATGCACTAGATATGACACCTAGATCAGAAATGAACTCCTTCATCCAGACTCCTTCATTTGCTGCTTCCAAAGCAGCTATGTACTCCGCTTCGCATGTAGATCCCGCCACGACGCTTTGTTTAGAACTGCACCAACTTACAGCTCCACCGTTTAATAAAAACACGTATCCAGTTTGCGATTTAGAATCGTCCGGATCAGTGTCAAAGCTTGCATCGACATAACCATTTACGACTAGCTCTTTGTCACCTCCATAAACGAGAAACATATCCTTAGTCCTTTTCAGGTATTTCAGGATGTTCTTGACCGCTGTCCAGTGATCCACTCCTGGATTACTTTGGTACCTACCTGCCAAGCTTATTGCTAAGCATACGTCAGGTCTGGTACACAGCATTGCATACATGATAGAGCGTATGGCTGAAGCATAGGGAACATCTTTCATTTTCTCTCATCTTCTGCGGTGGTCGGGCATTGAGTCTGACTCAACTTCACACCTTGTAATACAGGCAAGAACCCTTTCTTTGCCTAATCCATTTTGAACTTTTTCAAAATTTTATCAAGGTATGGGCTTTGTGAAAGTCCAATTAAGCGTCTTGATCTATCTATATAGATCTTGGTGCCCAATATGTAAGCAGCTTCACCGAGGTATTTCGTTGAAAAACTTTTATTCAAGTATCCCTTTATGCTATCCAGAACTTCTATATCATTTCCAATTAACAATATGTCATCTACATATAATATCAGAAATGCAACAGAGTTCCCACTCACTTTCTTGTAAATACAGGCTTCTCCAAAAGTCTGTATAAAACCATATGCTTTGATCACACTATCAAAGCGTTTATTCCAACTCCAAGATGCTTGCACCAGTCCATAAATGGATCGCTGGAGCTTGCACACTTTGTTAGCACCTTTTGGATCGACAAAACCTTTCGGTTGCATCATATACAACTCTTCTTCCAGAAATCTATTCAGGAATGCAGTTTTGACATCCATTTGCCAAATTTCATAATCATAAAATGCGGCAATTGCTAACATGATTCGGATAGACTTAAGCATTGCTACGGGTGAGAAAGTCTCATCGTAGTCAACCCCTTGAACTTGTCGAAAACCTTTTGCAACAAGAGCTTTGTAGACAGTTACATTACCATCAGCGTCAGTCTTCTTCTTGAAGATCCATTTATTCTCAATGGCTTGATGATCACCGGGCAAGTCAACCAAAGTCCACACTTTGTTCTCATACATGGATCCTATCTCAGATTCCATGGCTTCAAGCCATTTTGCGGAATCTGGGCTCATCATCGCTTCCTCATAGTTCGTAGGCTCGCCATGGTCAAGTAACATGACTTCCAGAATAGGATTACCGTACCACTCTGGTGCGGATCTTACTCTGGTAGACCTACGAGGTTCAGTAGAAACTTGATCTGAAGTTTCATGATCAATATCATTAGCTTCCTCACTAATTTGTGTAGTTGTCACAAGAACCGGTTCTTGTGATGAACTACTTTCCAATAAGGGAGCAGGTACAGTTACCTCATCAAGTTCTACTTTCCTCCCACTCACTTCTTTCGAGAGAAACTCCTTCTCTAGAAAGGATCCGAATTTAGCAACGAAAATCTTGCCCCCAGATCTGTGATACAAGGTGTACCCAGTAGCCTCTTTTGGGTATCCTATGAAGACACATTTCTCCGATTTGGGTTCGAGCTTATCTGCTTGAAGTTTCTTCACATAAGCATTGCAGCCCCAAACTTTAAGAAACGACAACTTTGGTTTCTTGCCAAACCACAGTTCATAAGGCATCATCTCAACGGATTTTGATGGTGCCCTATTTAACGTGAATGCGGCCGTCTCTAAAGCATAACCCCAAAATGATAGCGGTAAATCAATAAGAGATATCATAGCTCGCACCACATCCAGTAAAGTACGATTACGATGTTCGGACACACCATTTCATTGTGGTGTTCCGGGTGGCGTGAGTTGCAAAACTATTCTGCATTGTTTCAAATGTAAACCAAACTCGTAACTCAAATATTCTCCTCCATGATCAGATCATAGAAATTTTATTTTCTTGTTACGATGATTTTCTACTTCACTCGGAAATTCTTTGAACTTTTCAAATGTTTCAGACTTGTGTTTCATTAAGTAGATATACCCATATCTGCTCAAATCATCTGTGAAGGTGAGAAAATAACGATACCCGCCGCGAGCCTCAATATTCATTGGACCACATACATCAGTTTGTATGATTTCCAATAAATCAGTTGCTCGCTCCATAGTTCCGGAGAACGGCGTTTTAGTCATCTTGCCCATGAGGCACATTTCGCAAGTACCAAGTGATTCATAATCAAGTGATTCTAAAAGTCCATCATATGGAGTTTCTTCATGCGCTTTACACCGATATGGCCTAAACGGCATGTCACGACCGGTTTTCCAATAAAAATATTTATTGAAAAGCCAATCTTTTAAGTCCAGTATGAGAGAAATCCTCCACACTGGCAGACAAATTCTTGATACGATAAGCCAGTAGCATAAAATATAGTACAGGGTCGAACTACGGTTACTCAACCAAATTATTACAAGCATGCCAATAATTATACATAATGGCGGACACGACACAGGGGTGTGGAGGCATACTACTGACTCGAGGATAGGACGGTGGTGGAAAAACACAGCGGGGAGAGAAATACAAGACTCTACGTCTGTCATCTCATCGAGCGTCGAGGAGAGGCTCGATGAATTTATTTGGTAGCGGAAGCGGATATAATACAGTGACCAAATCCAGGGTCGCACAAGACTGACTGGGACTCCTCTAGGTGTCGGACTCGCTATCAAACTCTTCATCCATGAGATCGCCTTCGTCAGCATCTGGCCAAATCAACAAGCCAGTGAGTACTTTGAAAGTACTCGCAAGACAGTTCGGACGTAAGATATAACAAATGCATGCATGGATGCGACATGATTAATTCATCAATGCACATTAAAATAAAATTAGCATAACGGGGTAAGAAAAAGGGGAAACGGCGGTAGTCCGCCTGAAATCCCAACATAACACAAATGAAGACCGATCGGGTGTCTAAAGCGACGCCTCGAAAGGTGAACAAATAAAAATAAGGAAAAATGATGCCACAGTCGGGCGTCTTAGCGACACCACATAAAGGGCTTTAAAAGAAATACCACAGTCGGACGTCTAAGCGACATCACAAAAAGGGCTTCAAAAGAATTGCCACAGTCGGACGTCTGAGCGACATCGCGGAAAGGGCTTTAAAAGAAATGCCACTGTCGGACGTCTGAGCGACATCGTAGAAAGGGCTTTAAAAGTAATGCCACAGTCGGACGTCTGAGCGACATCACATAAAGGGCTTCAAAAGAATTGCCACAGTCGGACGTCTGAGCGACATCGCGGAAAGGGCTTTTATTCACAAGTAAATAATACTCATAATAAACATTCAATCCATGAGAATAAACGGGTTAGTCCATCCACAGGGATAATCATTCAATCGGACTTAGCACTCATGCGATCCACCGGAGTCTCTGTCATCAAAGCTGACAATTGATTAGGATAAGATGGAACGAAACTTGACATGGAAGAGATGATTTGGAGGAATATATGACTCTGCAGAGTTTGTACAAAATTTTTCCCACAGTCAACGGATTTCCGTAGTCACGAAGGACTAGTTCCGTTTATGGTATTTCGGAAGAAAACACAGCTAACCGGTACACACCCATCCTACCTCTCGATGCTAGGAATCACCCTAGTCATCGTCCAAGAAAAACTTTTGAGACGGGGAGATCACAATCTCGAATAGCATGGGATCAAATTTATATACGCGCGCTCTAAGGGGTGCCCCCCTCTCGGTCCCAACCGGAAACACCCATGCCCCCTGACCGGATGACTGGCTTTAATCCAGGGCCATGGAACCATCATCACGGCCTCTCCTCTTTGGTGTGTACCATGAAAGTGGTTTGCAACTTACTAAACCATATTCCTTGCGGAAAACATGTGGTAGTACAAGGAAGGAAAGGATAGGTACTGGACCGATATGGTTTGACACTGAAGTCACATAGTCTGGCGTAAGACTGGCATGCTACAACACTGCCATCGTACCCATCCTCATGCCAACACATGGCCATTCATATTCACAATCATCCACGTATGGATCATTGAACTCACTCACCTTATTTTCACATAAAATGACGTTCATCGGTATGCTTACCAACATGCCATGAGACTAACTAAATGCAAAACATGCCGAGACACTCATCATATCAAAAGTTCAAACATGCTTGCCTGGTTCAGAGTAGTCGGAGCCTAGCTCGGTGAAGTTCGCGGCTCCGTCACCTCCTTCGGTATCTACGTTTAAAGAAAATATATGCGCTAACGTAAATACCAAGGAGAGCACAGAAGGTAAACCAAATATTTTTCAAATAAATCTGATAAAAAACTAGACAAAATTTTAAAGAGAACAGAAAAAGAATCAATCAAAAATACTTTTCTGATTAAAAGTTATAAGGGTTTTTGTCCAGGGACTTATCTGTAATGAAACAGAAGATTTCCAGGGGCTAGTTTATAAAAACAGAAAACGCTTCGGTAGCGACTACGCCAGCCCGAAGAGAAAACGTATTCTGCCCGAAGGCGCTTCCAGAAAACGATTCGAAGAGAGAGCAGAGAGGCTGACGGTGGGGTCCCACCTGTCAGGTTCAAATGTTCAAACGGGGCGGCAGAGTTCGCCGGCGCCCGAGAGCCGCGGTGGTCGCCGGCGGCGATCCACGGCGAGGCAGAGAGATCGGGGAGTACCTCTGTGCTCAGGGTACCCTTCCGCGTCAGTTAATGGTGGTGGAGTCGGTCGGCGAGCACCACGTCGACGGCGAGCTTTGCTCCGGCGGACGGCGGCTCGGGTGGTCGAGGGGCTCGTCGGAGAGGGCTGCAAAGGTTAAATTGAAGAGGGGGTCATGCTCCTGGCAGCTAGAGAAGGTAACGAACGGGGTTTGAGTGCCGGAGATGGCCTCACCAGAATGAATCGGGCTGGAGGCCGAGGCGGGGCGAGGCGGCCGGAGCTGGGGGAGGAGACCTCCTCGAGGTCCCCCTAGTGGCCTAGCGGGGTGTTGGTGAGTAGTGGGGGTGCTGCGTGCACGAGAGTGAGCTCGGGACCCCTTTATATAGGCGGTCCGAGGCGGTTGCCATGAACGAGGATCACCGGCGAGCGATTACGGTGGCGCAGTGCTCGGTCGGGGTGGTTAGGGGGTCGAGCGTCATCACGGAGGTTCAATGGGTCCGTTTTGGTGTTAAACTGGCCGGGGTTTGGGTGTTAAGGGCGAGCTCGACGGAACGGTGATGGCGCGGGCCCGTCGGCGGCGGAGAGCACGTTCCGTGCTTGCCGGCCACGGTGGCTGTGCTACGGGCGTGCGCTGGTGTGCATGAGGCCACGCGGAGGGCCAGGGAGTGATGGGCGGCGCGGAACGGCGTTCTGCCGTGGTGTGCCTCCTGTTGGCCGCCACGGGAGGTCCCGACGCGGCAGAAGACGCCGGCGAGGGCGAGCCAGCACGCTATCGACGCCAGGAAGGCTCCACGCACGCGTGTGCAGCTTCGGACAAGAGGAAGAGGCGGCGAGGAACGTGCCAAGGGCACTGTGGCCGCGTGACTGAAACTGACGAACTGAAGATGACACTGAAACTGAATTTACTGAACTTTGAACAGTAACAGTGCCCACAAGGTGTTCGACAGAATGATCCAGGCATGTAGGGATTTTTCCTTGAGCTGATTTTTGGTGGAGTGGCTTCTCATTGCTCAAATAGGCTGCATGATTTTTGGTGGAATTTTTGGAGCAGTGCGGATATGAATTTCACCAAATTTGGCAAATCTGGTCCAAACTTGCAGAGACTGCATTTTGAAAAATTTGAAAAGGGGAGGAGTGGATCAAGATGGTTCTGGGTTGTGGGTTCAAAGGACAATCCAAGAGAATTGGTTTGAGGTCAAAACTCAAATGAAAAAGTGTACTTGCTTTGAAAATCCCTCAGGCTCCAAATAATTTTCAGAATTGAATTGAGGGGAAAAATAATTAGAATAAAATCCAAAACCAGTTTGGATTAGTTGGGACAGAGAATTTAGGTTGATCACTAGGGGGAGGGGAGGTTTTGGAGGGGTTTTATCTCATGGGCAAAAATACAAAGCCAAGGGTGGCTTCAAAGATAAGAAAAACCCAAATTTTCATAGAGCTTCACTTAAAAATAAAACAAATTAAAAACTCCCAAAAAAATTAGATTTTTAGAGGGAACTAACAGAGGAGAAGTTTGCAGAAGATCAACCACCAAAGTTTGAAAGAAATAAAATCTTTGCCAAGGCAAAAGGAGGTTTTTAAGAGGAAGGTTTTTCTGAAAAAGAAAATTTTTAAAAAGGGTCTCTCCTCAAAACCACAAAGTTTTGATAACAAAACCAAATAAAAACTTTGGAGTGTCACAACACCTACCCCCTTAGGAAAAATCTCGTCCCCGAGATTTCAGCTGATCCTTAAATAAGTGTGGATGCTCTGTCCGAAGAAAATCCTCGCTTTCCCAAGTTGCTTCACTGTCGGTGTGATTGCTCCCAAAATCTTGAGACGAACTGAGTGCCTCTGTCGGAAATTATAGTCTTCGGGACACCGTGCAGACAGACTATGCGGGAAAGATAAATCCTGGCAAGCCTCTGAGTGGTGTAGGTTGTCTTCACTGGAATAAAGTGTGCTACTTTGGTCAACCTGTCAGTGATGACCCATATGGCATCATTCCCGTGTCGTGATCGAGGTAATCCGACAATAAAATCCATCCCTATTTCATCCCATTTCCACTCAGGTATTTTGTTAGGTTGCAGTAGTCCGGCTGGTCTCTGATGTTCAGCTTTTATGCGTTGACATGAGTCGCAACATGCAATGAAAGCGGCTATGTCCCTCTTCATACCGTGCCACCAAAATCTTTCCTGAATATCCTTATACATTTTGGTTCCTCCAGGGTGGATCGAATATGGAGTGGTGTGTGCTTCAGTTAAAACTTGCTGTTTAAGATCTTCTATGTTTGGCACGCATAGCCTTTCTCCGTACCATAATATTCCTTCATTGTCTATGACGAATTCCGAGGCCTTGCCCATACTCAACTTCCTTTTAATTCCTTCAATGCTGGGGTGACCGGACTGAGCCTCTTTAATTTTCTCCACAAGGTGTGGTTGTATTTCCAAGTTTGATATGGTGCCTTCTGTTACCATTATCAAGTTGAGCTTGACAAATTCTTGATGGAATTCGGGCCTCAAGCTGTGCAGATAGTTCCCGTCGGAGCTGGGGTTCCGACTCAGGGCATCGGCCACTACGTTTGCTTTCCCTGGATGGTAATGGATACCAACATCGTAATCCTTTACCAATTCTAACCAGCGGCGTTGCCGTAAATTTAGTTATGGCCGCGTAAAAATGTATTTGAGGCTTTTGTGATCCGTATATATCTCACATCGATTCCCAAGTAGAAAATGCCTCCATTCCTTGAGTGCATGAATAACTGCTGCCATTTCTAAATCATGAGTGGGATAATTTTCCTCGTGTTTGCGAAGTTGCCTTGAAGCGTAGGCGACAACCTTGCCTTCTTGCATCAACACGCATCCTAGACCCTTTCTGGATGCGTCACAAAATACTTCAAAATTCTTGTGTATATCGGGTACAATTAATACTGGTGCTGTTGTTAATTTCCGCTTCAGCTCTTGGAAACTTTTCTCGCAGGCTTCTGTCCATTCAAACTTCTTATCTTTCTTGAGTAACTGTGTCATAGGCTTGGATATGGTGGAAAATCCTTCAATAAATCTGCGGTAATACCCTGCCATTCCCAAGAAACTTCGTATGTCTGTTACGCTGGCTGGTGACTTCCAGTCAAGTACGGCCTTGACTTTCTCTGGGTCCACTGCTATACCGTCTTGAGTCAGCACGTGGCCTAGAAAACCTACTTGTCTTAACCAAAATTCGCACTTGCTGAACTTGGCATACAATTGGTGTTTTCTTAGCTCTCCTAGTACAATCCTGAGATGTTCTGCATGCTCTTCTGGTGTTTTGGAGTATACCAGAATATCGTCGATGAATACTACGACGAATTTGTCCATAAACTTCATAAATACTTTGTTCATGAGGTGAACAAAATATGCAGGGGCGTTAGTTAATCCAAACGGCATCACTGTGAACTCGTACAGTCCATATCTGGAGGTGAAGGCTGTTTTGGGGATATCTTCTGTTCGTACCTTCAATTGATGGTATCCTGACCTTAAGTCAATTTTTGAGAATACCTTGGCCTGAGCAAGTTGATCAAACAAATCGTTTATCCTTGGCATCGGGTATTTGTTTTTGACTGTGACCATGTTAAGTGCTCGATAGTCGATACACAATCTCAGCGTTCCATCCTTCTTCTTGGCAAATAAAATTGGTGATCCCCAAGGTGAGGAGCTGGCCCGAATGTATCCTTTATCCAGTAATTCCTTTATTTGCTTCTTCAATTCGATCAACTCGGATGGTGCCATTCTGTATGGTTTCTTGTAGATGGGGTTGGTTCCTGGTGCTAGCTCAATGCGGAATTCTATTTCTCGATCTGGTGGCATGCCTGGCAGCTCTTCAGGGAATACATCTGGAAATTCACACACTACTGGAACCTTGTTTAGCTCAGAAACGTCCACCTTATTTAATCTCGGTTGTCGGGGTCTTTTTCCTTCCTTGGCTGATACTCTTATTGTCTTCCCTTGGTGGTGTGTGAGAATTACGGTCCTGTTGAAACAGTCGATAAAACCTTTATTGGTGGTTAGCCAATCCATCCCTAGGATGACATCCAGTCCTTTATTTTCCAATACAATAAGATTTGCGTAAAACTCCAATCCTTCAAACTCAATGACCACATTCTGACAGTAATTCTGAGAAACTTGCTGAATCCCGGGGGACTTGATTATTATGGATTTCTCCAAAGGAAGCATCGAAAAATTATTTTGCAAAGCAAAACTTTTCGAGATGAAAGAGTGAGAAGCTCCAGAATCAAACAAAACCATTGCAGGTATTGTGTTGACAGGAAACGTACCGAGTACGATATCCGAAGCATTTTGTGCCTCCTCTTTGGTTACGTGGTTCAGATGACCCTTCCTGTGGTTATTGTTGGGATTGAAATTGTTTCGCTTGGGCGCGGAATTGTTGCCGTTGTTTGGCTTTGGGGTTGAATTCCTTGGCTTGGGGCACTGTTTGGCATAGTGCCCTTCTTCTCCACAAGCGTAACAAGTAACGCCGGGGCGATAGGTGAATTCCTTGTCCCTTGCATGAAAATTCTTGATTGGGCGTGAGACGTTGGATGAGAATTTGGGTGTCCCACCCTTTTTAAAATCTATCTTGCTTCGGTGATTGCGAGTGTGATTAGTCTGGTCCCTTTTTCGCTTGCGGATATCTTCCAGACTGCGTCTCTCATTTTCCAGAGTAATGGCCTTGTCCACCAGCGTTTTAAAATCAGGAAAAGTGTGCACGACCAGTTGGCATTTAAGTGCGGGTGCCAGACCGTCAAGGAATTTCTCCATCTTCTTGATTTCAGTCATACGCTCCTCATTGGCGTAGTGGGATAATAGGGTAAATTGACTGTTGTAATCTGACACTGTCATGTTCCTTTGTTTGAGGTCATCAAATTCTCTCTTCTTGATTTTCATAATACTCTTAGGAATATGTGCACCACGGAAACCTTCCTTGAAATCATCCCAGGTTATGTCATTTTCGTTGTGATGCATGTGCAGAAAATTCTCCCACCACGATGCGGCTGCTCCTGTGAGATAGTGCGGAGCATATAATACCTTCTCGGGGTCTGAACATTTTGCAATAATTAATTTTCTCTCCATATCTCGAAGCCAGTCCTCGGCTTCAAGAGGCTTGTCAGTATGAGAAAATGTTTGAGGACGTGTCTTCTGTAGCTCAGATAACTTGGAGTGTTGTTGATACTGTCCATGGTGATTTCCCATGTTGATGACTTGGTTCATTATTTCACGATGTTGTTGCTGACTCTGTTCATAAAGGCGGCACATTTGTGAAAGTGCCGATTCATTGCCCGGTTGGCTAGACTGTCCCTGAGTGAACTCGTTGCTGGGTTGTGCATCATAATTTTCCTCTGATGGAATTGGCATGGAGCGAGTCCAAGGACGAGACATTTTTCACTCTGGGGATATATTTTGTAAAACCCATAAGAAAAGCGGAAAAAGTCGCAAAAACAAATCCATAAAATGCATAAAGCTGGCAAATAGAATTAAATAGCTCAGCTTACTTAAGAAAAACAAATCGACTTGCGCACGGAGAAGGACTGCTCATTACATATCTTACACGCGGGCGGTAATTATACAATACATCACTCAGGATATGCGTACTTAATCCTGACATGTTATAAGGCTAGTGCACTTCTCCAGATCCTACATGATGCGCAAACAGGCTACTTCTCACAGCCTATGCACGTATCTTACAAAGCGGTACAATACATGGCAGCTAAGCGTACTCAGGCAGAGATGTTGACGATCTCCCTTGCCCTGCCGAGGGCGAGGCGTAGCGAGGTTGGGGACTCGACTTCCTCCTCGCTAATGGGCTCCATACGTGTAGTGTTGCGCAGAGTGGACGGAGCGGTTGCCAGGGGCGGAGCAACACGTACAGGAGTGGGCGCGAAGGGTGGTGCAGTGCGCACTGGAGTGGGCGCAATAACTTGGTTGAATTCTTCGGTAGAAGGCAGACGACGAGCAGGCGTAAAAGATGCTGATGACGAGACAAAAGTCAGTGGCGGAGCGATGGGTAGGAGCTCCCTCCTGTTGGCAGCACAGCCATGGACTGAGTCCATGCGGGTAGCTACGAAGTCGTCCACCAGGTTGTCGAAGGCTGCCTCCAGGGCCCGGAGATACTCAATGAGCATCTCAAAAGCCTCGTCTCGTTCTCCTCTGGGGTAGGAGTATGCGTAGTGACAGGTGTAAGGCACATGGCACGGAAGATAACGGTAACGACGAGTCTTCATCACGGGAAGGACATCCCTGAGACGAGCTATCGCCTCGCGGGCTGCCATCTGCATAGCATGCCTCTCCGTAGGCATGGCTCTTCCCACGAACCGGAAGCGGCGTAACTCACCACGCCCTCCCTTGAACTGCACCGCGGCCTGGTGCATGGTCAGACTGTCGTTGACTCGGTGCTGGCAGAGTGTGAAGACTGGGCGCACGGATGGCCCCATCGCGACCTGAACGATGAAAGAAAGAAGCTTGACGAACCCATCGGGCACGTTGGCGAAGGTCTGAGACTCGCAGCTATTGTCGGCCATCTACAAAAGTAGGCAAAAATTCTGCATGGTCAGATCATAAATTTATGCTGACTGACAGAAAATGACTACCATTGCAAAAATATAAATTAGCTCTATCTGGCTAATAACCAATTAGCGATCGCACCTAGTGGCTTCCTACAGTCAGCCTGGCTCTGGTACCAAGCTTGTCACGACCGGTTTTCCAATAAAAATATTTATTGAAAAGCCAATCTTTTAAGTCCAGTATGAGAGAAATCCTCCACACTGGCAGACAAATTCTTGATACGATAAGCCAGTAGCATAAAATATATTACAGGGTCGAACTATGGTTACTCAACCAAATTATTACAAGCATGCCAATAATTATACATAATGGCGGACACGACACAGGGGTGTGGAGGCATACTACTGACTCGAGGATAGGACGGTGGTGGAAAAACACAGCGGGGAGAGAAATACAATACTCTACGTCTGTCATCTCATCGAGCGTCGAGGAGAGGCTCGATGAATTTATTTGGTAGCGGAAGCGGATATAATACAGTGACCAAATCCAGGGTCGCACAAGACTGACTGGGACTCCTCTAGGTGTCGGACTCGCTATCAAACTCTTCATCCATGAGATCACCTTCGTCAGCATCTGGCCAAATCAACAAGCCAGTGAGTACTTTGAAAGTACTCGCAAGACAGTTCGGACGTAAGATATAACAAATGCATGCATGGATGCGACATGATTAATTCATCAATGCACATTGAAATAAAATTAGCATAACGGGGTAAGAAAAAGGGGAAACGGCGGTAGTCCGCCTGAAATCCCAACATAACACAAACGAAGACCGATCGGGTGTCTGAAGCGACGCCTCGAAAGGTGAACAAAATGAAAATAAGGAAAAAAGATGCCACAGTCGGGCGTCTTAGCGACACCACATAAAGGGCTTTAAAAGAAATACCACAGTCGGACGTCTGAGCGACATCGCAAAAAGGGCTTTAAAAGAAATGCCACAGTCGGACGTCTGAGCAACATCACAGAAAGGGCTTTAAAAGAAATACCACAGTCGGACGTCTGAGCGACATCGCATAAAGGGCTTTAAAA
>NC_041389.1:684884828-684893843 GCF_002162155.2 Triticum dicoccoides | reverse complement strand
GATTTAAAAGAAATGCCACAGTCGGACGTCTGAGCGACATCGCAGAAAGGGCTTTAAAAGAAATGCCACAGTCGGACGTCTGAGCGACATCGCATAAAGGGCTTTAAAAGAAATGCCACAGTCGGACGTCTGAGCGACATCGCATAAAGGGCTTTAAAAGAAATGCCACAGTCGGACGTCTGAGCGACATCGCAGAAAGGGCTTTAAAAGTTCATCAGTAAATAATACTCATAATAAACATTCAATCCATGAGAATAAACGGGTTAGTCCATCCACAGGGATAATCATTCAACCGGACTTAGCACTCATGCGATTCACCGGAGTCTCTGTCATCAAAGCTGACAATCGATTAGGATAAGATGGAACGAAACTTGACATGGAAGAGATGACTTGGAGGAATATATGACTCTGCAGAGTTTGTACAAAATTTTTCCCACAGTCAACGGATTTCCGTAGTCACGAAGGACTAGTTCCGTTTACGGTATTTCGGAAGAAAACACAGCTAACCGGTACACACCCATCCTACCTCTCGATGCTAGGAATCACCCTAGTCATCGTCCAAGAAAAACTTTTGAGACGGGGAGATCACAATCTCGAATAGCATGGGATCAAATTTATATACGCGCGCTCTAAGGGGTGCCCCCCTCTCGGTCCCAACCGGAAACACCCATGCCCCCTGACCGGATGACTGGCTTTAATCCAGGGCCATGGAACCATCATCACGGCCTCTCCTCTTTGGTGTGTACCATGAAAGTGGTTTGCAACTTACTAAACCATATTCCTTGCGGAAAACATGTGGTAGTACAAGGAAGGAAAGGATAGGTACTGGACCGATATGGTTTGACACTGAAGTCACATAGTCTGGCGTAAGACTGGCATGCTACAACACTGCCATCGTACCCATCCTCATGCCAACACATGGCCATTCATATTCACAATCATCCACGTATGGATCATTGAACTCACTCACCTTATTTTCACATAAAATGACGTTCATCGGTATGCTTACCAACATGCCATGAGACTAACTAAATGCAAAACATGCCGAGACACTCATCATATCAAAAGTTCAAACATGCTTGCCTGGTTCAGAGTAGTCGGAGCCTAGCTCGGTGAAGTTCGCGGCTCCGTCACCTCCTTCGGTATCTACGTTTAAAGAAAATATATGCGCTAACGTAAATACCAAGGAGAGCACAGAAGGTAAACCAAATATTTTTCAAATAAATCTGATAAAAAACTAGACAAAATTTTAAAGAGAACAGAAAAAGAATCAATCAAAAATACTTTTCTGATTAAAAGTTATAAGGGTTTTTGTCCAGGGACTTATCTGTAATGAAACAGAAGATTTCCAGGGGCTAGTTTATAAAAACAGAAAACGCTTCGGTAGCGACTACGCCAGCCCGAAGAGAAAACGCATTCTGCCCGAAGGCGCTTCCAGAAAACGATTCGAAGAGAGAGCAGAGAGGCTGACGGTGGGGTCCCACCTGTCAGGTTCAAATGTTCAAACGGGGCGGCAGAGTTCGCCGGCGCCCGAGAGCCGCGGTGGTCGCCGGCGGCGATCCACGGCGAGGCAGAGAGATCGGGGAGTACCTCCGTGCTCAGGGTACCCTTCCGCGTCAGTTGATGGTGGTGGAGTCGGTCGGCGAGCACCACGTCGACGGCGAGCTTTGCTCCGGCGGACGGCGGCTCGGGTGGTCGAGGGGCTCGTCGGAGAGGGCTGCAAAGGTTAAATTGAAGAGGGGGTCATGCTCCTGGCAGCTAGAGAAGGTAACGAACGGGGTTTGAGCGCCGGAGATGGCCTCACCAGAACGAATCGGGCTGGAGGCCGAGGCGGGGCGAGGCGGCTGGAGTTGGGGGAGGAGACCTCCTCGAGGTCCCCCTAGTGGCCTGGCGGGGTGTTGGTGAGTAGTGGGGGTGCTGCGTGCACGAGAGTGAGCTCGGGACCCCTTTATATAGGCGGTCCGAGGCGGTTGCCATGAACGAGGATCACCGGCGAGCGATTACGGTGGCGCAGTGCTCGGTCGGGGTGGTTAGGGGGTCGAGCGTCATCACGGAGGTTCAATGGGTTCGTTTTGGTGTTAAACTGGCCGGGGTTTGGGTGTTAAAGGCGAGCTCGACGGAACGGTGATGGCGCGGGCCCGTCGGCGGCGGAGAGCGTGTTCCGTGCTTGCCGGCCACGGTGGCTGTGCTACGGGCGTGCGCTGGCGTGCATGAGGCCACGCGGAGGGCCAGGGAGTGATGGGCGGCGCGGAACGGCGTTCTGCCGTGGTGTGCCTCCTGTCGGCCGCCACGGGAGGTCCCGACGCCGCAGAAGACGCCGGCGAGGGCGAGCCAGCACGCTATCGACGCCAGGAAGGCTCCACGCACGCGTGTGCAGCTTCGGACAAGAGGAAGAGGCGGCGAGGAACGTGCCAAGGGCACTGTGGCCGCGTGACTGAAACTGACGAACTGAAGATGACACTGAAACTGAATTTACTGAACTTTGAACAGTAGCAGTGCCCACAAGGTGTTCGACAGAATGATCCAGGCATGTAGGGATTTTTCCTTGAGCTGATTTTTGGTGGAGTGGCTTCTCATTGCTCAAATAGGCTGCATGATTTTTGGTGGAATTTTTGGAGCAGTGTGGATATGAATTTCACCAAATTTGGCAAATCTGGTCCAAACTTGCAGAGACTGCATTTTGAAAAATTTGAAAAGGGGAGGAGTGGATCAAGATGGTTCTGGGTTGTGGGTTCAAAGGACAATCCAGGAGAATTGGTTTGAGGTCAAAACTCAAATGAAAAAGTGTACTTGCTTTGAAAATCCCTCAGGCTCCAAATAATTTTCAGAATTGAATTGAGGGGAAAACTAATTAGAATAAAATCCAAAACCAGTTTGGATTAGTTGGGACAGAGAATTTAGGTTGATCACTAGGGGGAGGGGAGGTTTTGGAGGGGTTTTATCTCATGGGCAAAAATACAAAGCCAAGGGTGGCTTCAAAGATAAGAAAAACCCAAATTTTCATGGAGCTTCACTTAAAAATAAAACAAATTAAAAACTCCCAAAAAAATTTAGATTTTTAGAGGGAACTAACAGAGGAGAAGTTTGCAGAAGATCAACCACCAAAGTTTGGAAGAAATAAAATCTTTGCCAAGGCAAAAGGAGGTTTTTAAGAGGAAGGTTTTTCTGAAAAAGAAAATTTTTAAAAAGGGTCTCTCCTCAAAACCACAAAGTTTTGATAACAAAACCAAATAAAAACTTTGGAGTGTCACACGGCAGTGCCACAAATAAGTTGCACTATCATTATAAACTCTGCATCTTTTGGCTTCAACATTATGAATATGTGTATCACTACTATCGAGATTTAATAAAAATAGACCACTCTTCAAGGGTACATGACCATAAAAGATATTACTCATATAAATAGAACAACCATTATTCTCTGATTTAAATGAATAACCGTCTCGCATCAAACAAGATCCAGATATAATGTTCATGCTCAACGCTGGCACCAAATAACAATTATTTAGGTCTAAAACTAATCCCGATGGTAGATGTAGAGGTAGCGTGCCGACCGCAATCACATCGACTTTGGAACCATTTCCCACGCGCATCGTCACCTCGTCCTTAGCCAATCTTCGCTTAATCCGTAGTTCCTGTTTCGAGTTGCAAATATTAGCAACAGAACTAGTATCAAATACCCAGGTGCTACTGCGAGCATTAGTAAGGTACACATCAATAACATGTGTATCACATATACCTTTGTTCACTTTGCCATCCTTCTTGTCCGCCAAATACTTGGGGCAGTTCCGCTTCCAGTGTCCAGTCTGCTTGCAGTAGAAGCACTCAGTTTCAGGCTTGGGTCCAGACTTGGGTTTCTTCTCTTGAGCAGCAACTTGTTTGCTATTCTTCTTGAAGTTCCCCTTCTTCTTCCCTTTGCCCTTTTTCTTGAAACTGGTGGTCTTATTGACCATCAACACTTTATGCTCCTTCTTGATTTCTACCTCCACAGCCATTAGCATTGCGAAGAGCTCGGGAATAGTCTTGTCCATCCCTTGCATATTATAGTTCATCACGAAGCTCTTGTAGCTTGGTGGCAGTGATTGAAGAATTCTGTCAATGACACTATCATCAGGAAGATTAACTCCCAGTTGAATCAAGTGATTATTATACCCAGACATTTTGAGTATGTGTTCACTGACAGAACTATTCTCCTCCATCTTACAGCTATAGAACTTATTGGAGACTTCATATCTCTCAATCCAGGCATTTGCTTGAAATATTAACTTCAACTCCTGGAACATCTCATATGCTCCATGACGTTCAAAACGTCGTTGAAGACCCAGTTCCAAGCCGTAAAGCATGGCACACTGAACTATCGAGTAGTCATCGTCTTTGCTCTGCCAGACGTTCTTAATGTCGTCAGTTGCATCTGCAGTAGGCCTGGCACCCAACGGTGCTTCCAGGACATAATTCTTCTGTGCAACAATGAGGATAATCCTTAGGTTACAGACCCAGTCCGTGTAATTGCTACCATCATCTTTCAACTTAGCTTTCTCAAGGAATGCTTTAAAATTCAACGGAACAACAGCACGAGCCATCTATCTACATCAAACATAGACAAGCAAAAATACTATTAGGTACTAAGTTCATGATAAATTTAAGTTCAATTAATCATATTACTTAAGAACTCCCACTTAGACACACATCTCTCTAGTCATCTAAGTGATCACGTGATCCAAATCAACTAAACCATGTCCGATCATCACGTGAGATGGAGTAGTTTCAATGGTGAACATCACTATGTTGATCATATCTACTATATGATTCACGTTCGACCTTTCGGTCTCCGTGTTCCGAGGCCATATCTGTATATGCTAGGCTCGTCAAGTTTAACCTGAGTATTCCGCGTGTGCAACTGTTTTGCACCCGTTGTATTTGAACATAGAGCCTATCACACCCGATCATCACGTGGTGTCTCAGCACGAAGAACTTTTGCTACAGTGCATACTCAGGGAGAACACTTATTGATAATTTAGTGAGAGATCATCTTAAAATGCTACCATCAATCAAAGCAAGATAAGATGCATAAAGGATAAACATCACATGCAATCAATATAAGTGATATGATATGGTCATCATCATCTTGTGCTTGTGATCTCCATCTCCCAAGCACCGTCGTGATCACCATCGTCACCGGCGCGACACCTTGATCTCCATCGTAGCATCGTTGTCGTTATGCCATCTATTGCTTCTACGACTATCGCTACTGCTTAGTGATAAAGTAAAGCAATTACAGGGTGTTTGCATTTCATACAATAAAGCGACAACCATATGGCTCCTGCCAGTTGCCGATAACTTTGGTTACAAAACATGATCATCTCATACAATAAAATATAGCATCACGTCTTGACCATATCACATCACAACATGCCCTGCAAAAACAAGTTAGACGTCCTCTACTTTGTTGTTGCAAATTTTACGTGGCTGCTACGGGCTGAGCAAGAACCGTTCTTACCTACGCATCAAAAACCACAACGATAGTTCGTCAAGTTAGTGATGTTTTAACCTTCGCAAAGACCGGGCGTAGCCACACTCGGTTCAACTAAAGTTGGAGAAACAGACACCCGCTACTCACCTGTGTGCAAAGCACGGTGGTAAAACCAGTCTCGCGTAAGCGTACGCGTAATGTCGGTCCGGGCCGCTTCATCCAACAATACCGCCGAACCAAAGTATGACATGCTGGTAAGCAGTATGACTTGTATCGCCCACAACTCATTTGTGTTCTACTTGTGCATATAACATCTACGCATAAAACCAGGCTTTGATGCCACTGTTGGGGAACGTAGTAATTTCAAAAATTTCCTACGCACACGCAAGGATCATGGTGATGCATAGCAACGAGAGGGGAGAGTGTTGTCCACGTACCCTCATAGACCGAAAGCGGAAGCGTTATGACAACGTGGTTGATGTAGTCGTACGTCTTCACGATCCGATCGATCCAAGTACCGAACATACGGCACCTCCAAGTTCAGCACATGTTCAGCTCGATGACGATCCCCGAACTCCGATCCAGCATGGTGTCGGGGATAAGTTCCGTCAGCACAACGGCGTGGTGACGATGATGATGTTCTACCGACACAGGGCTTCGCCTAAGCACCGCTACGATATGACCGAGGTGGAATATGGTGGATGGGGGCACCGCACACGGCTAAGGAATGATCACGAAGATCAACTTGTGTGTCTAGAGGTGCCCCCCTCCTCCGTATATAAAGGGGGGAGGAGGAGGGGCCGGCCAAGGGGTTGGAGCGCCCTAGGAGGGGGAAACCTACTCCAAGTAGGTTTGCCCCTCCCTTTCCTAGTCCAAAACTGAGGGGGAAGAAAGGAGTGGGAGAGGGGAAAGGCAAGGGGGCGCCGCCCCCCCCCCCCCTTCCTTGTCCTATTCAGACTCAAGGGGAGGAGGCGCGCCTCTTACCCTGGCCGTCCCCTCTCTCTCTCCACTAGGGCCCAACAAGGCCCATAAGTTCCCGGGGGTTCCGGTAACCCTCCGACACTCTGGTTTTCTCCGAAATCACCCGGAACACTTCCGGTGTCCGAATATAGTCGTCCAATATATCATTCTTTATGTCTCGACCATTTCGAGACTCCTCGTCATGTCCGTGATCACATCCGGGACTCCGAACAACCTTCGGTACATCAAAACTTATAAACTCATAATAAAAATGTCATCGTAATGTTAAGCGTGCGGACCCTACGGGTTCGAGAACTATGGAGACATGACATAGAACTGTTTCCGGTCAATAACCAATAGCGGAACCTGGATGCTCATATTGGCTCCTACATATTCTACGAAGATCTTTATCGGTCAAACCGCATAACAGCATACGTTGTTCCCTTTGTCATCGGTATGTTACTTGCCCGAGATTTGATCGTGGGTATCCAATACCTAGTTCAATATCGTTACCGGCAAGTCTCTTTACTCGTTACATAATGCATCATTCTGTAACCAACTCATTTGCCACATTGCTTGCAAGGCTTATAGTGATGTGCATTACCGAGAGGGCCCAGAGATACCTCTCAGACAATCAGAGTGACAAAACCTAATCTCGAAATACGCCAACTCAACATGTACCTTTGGAGACACCTGTAGAGCTCCTTTATAATCACCCAGTTACGTTGTGACGTTTGGTAGCACACAAAGTGTTCCTCCGGTAAACGGGAGTTGCATAATCTCATAGTTGTAGGAACTTTGTATAAGTCATGAAGAAAGCAATAGCAACATACTAAACGATCAAGTGCTAGGCTAACGGAATGGGTCAAGTCAATCACATCATTCTCCTAATGATGTGATCCCGTTAATCAAATGACAACACATGTCTATGGTTACGAAACATAACCATCTTTGATTAATGAGCTAGTCAAGTAGAGGCACACTAGTGACATTATGTTTGTCTATGTATTCACACATGTATTATGTTTCCCGTTAATACAATTCTAGCATGAATAATAAACATTTATCATGATATGAGGAAATAAATAATAACTTTATTATTGCCTCTAGGGCATATTTCCTTCAATGAGGCCTCCACGAGGGTGGAGGGCGCGCCCCCTGTCTTGTGGACACCTCGTGTGCTTCCTGGACTCCGTTTTCTTGCACCTTACTTCTTTTGGTCGGTAAAAATTCATTATATAATCTCCCGAAGGTTTTGACCACCGTATAACGCAAAAATCTTCTGTTTTTGTTTCGAGTTGTTTTTTTGACAGATCTAGAAGCACCATGATGACTCCAAGCGCTCCCAAGGACAAGTTTTTGTAGAAGGTTATCAACCCCTATCTTGTGGAGGTGCTACAACACCCTCAAACCATTGAGATGTGTGAGGGGGTGATAACCCACAGGTGTAGGGGATCGCAACAGCTTTCGAGGGTAAAGTATTCAACCCAAATTTATTGATTTGACACAAGGGGAGCCAAAAATATTATTGAGTATTAGCAGTTGAGTTGTCAATTCAACCACACCTGGATAACTTAGTATCCGCTGCAAAGTATTTAGTAGCAAAGTAATATGATAATAAAGGTAACAGTGGCAAAAGTAATGTTTTTGGGTTTTGTAGTGATTGTAGCAATAGCAATGGAAAAGTAAATAAGCGAAGCACAAGATGTGAAAAGCTCGTAGGCAATGGATCAGTGATGGTTAATTATGTCGTATGCGATTCCTCATGTAATAGCTATAACATAGGGTGACATAGAACTAGCTCCAATTCATCAATGTAATGTAGGCATATATTCCGTAAATAGTCGTACGTGCTTATGGAAAAGAACTTGCATGACATCTTTTGTCCTACCCTCCCGTGGCAGCGGGGTCCTAGCGGAAACTAAGGGATATTAAGGCATCCTTTTAATATAGAACCGGAACAAAGCATTAGCACATAGTGAATACATGAACTCCTCAAACTACGGTCATCACCGAGAAGTATCCCGATTATTGTCACTTCAGGGTTGTCGGATCAAAACACATAATAGGTCACTATAGACTTGCAAGATAGGATCAAGAACACACATATATTCATGAAAACACAATAGGTTCAGATCTGAAATCATGACACTCGGGCCCTAGTGACAAGCATTAAGCATAGCAAAGTCATAGCGACATAAATCTCAGAACATAGTGGATACTAGGGATCAAACCCTAACAAAACTAACTTGATTACATGGTAAATCTCATCCAACCCATCACCGTCCAGCAAGCCTACGATGAAATTACTCACGCATGGCGGTGAGCATCATGAAATTGGTGATGAAGGATGGTTGATGATGATGACGGCGCCGAATCCCCCTCTCCGGAGCCCCGAACGGACTCCAGATCAGCCCTCCCAAGAGAGATTAGGGCTTGGCGGCGGCTCCGTATCGTAAAACGTGATGAAACTTTCTCTCTGATTTTTTTCTCCGCAAGGCGGAATATATGGAGTTGGAGTTGAGGTCGGCGGAGCCTCAGGGGGGCCCACGAGATAGGGGGCGCGTCCAGGGGGTGGGCGCCCC
>NC_041389.1:684872052-684884467 GCF_002162155.2 Triticum dicoccoides | reverse complement strand
CTCGTAGATAGGGTGTGGGCCCCCTGGTCTTGATTCTTTCTCCAGTATTTTTTATATTTTCCAAAAAGTGCCTCCGAGGATTTTCTGGACATTCCGAGTACTTTTGTTTTCTACACATAAGACAACATCATGGCAGTTCTGCTGAAAACATCGTCAGTCCGGGTTAGTTTCATTCAAATCATGCAAGTTAGAGTCCAAAACAAGGGCAAAAGTGTTTGGAAAAGTAGATAACGTCGGAGACGTATAAATGTGCTAGCCGTATATATGTTGTTCATAGATGTTTCGGTTCTATGTACTGTACGTGATCACATGCTTACATATCGGTATGAGATGCATACCGTATTTTCCATGATTACTGTTTACTTGTGGATTAGATTAGTCAGAAAAGTGCTAATATTTCCAACAATCCAAAAACCTTATTCTAGGCACTTTTCGACTCATGGCTTCGCCGCCACTCTGAAACCGGAAAAGTTTACTAGAACGCATTTTAAGCGTTGGTAGACGAGGACTACCTTGTGGCTCACAGCAATGAACGTGTTCTGGGTTGGCGGTGTGTCTCCCACGGTAACGATTGCTTCTGAACAGGAGAATGCGTTTAGGGAGGTGTCGGTGTCAAAACCGGCGGATCTCGGGTAGGGGGTCCCGAACTATGCGTCTAGGTGGATGGTAACAGGAGACAAGGGACATGATGTTTTTACCCAGGTTCGGGCCCTCTCGATGGAGGTAAAACCCTACTCCTGCTTGATTAATATTGATGATATGGGTAGTACAAGAGTAGATCTACCACGAGATCAGAGAGGCTAAACCCTAGAAGCTAGCCTATGGTATGATTGTTGTTCGTCCTACGGACTAAAACCCGCTGGTTTATATAGGCACCAAAGAGGGTTAGGGTTACACAGAGTCGGTTACAATGGTAGGAGATCTACATATCCGTATCGCAAAGCTTGCCTTCCACGCCAAGGAAAGTCCCATCCGGATATGGGACGAAGTCTTCAATCTTGTATCTTCCTAGTCCAGGAGTCCGGCCAAAGGTGATAGTTCGGCTATCCGGACACCCCTTAATCCAGGACTCCCTCAGTAGCCCCTGAACCAGGCTTCAATGACGACGAGTCCAGCGCGCATATTGTCTTCGGCATTGCAAGGCGGGTTCCTCCTCCGAATACTTCATAGAAGATTTTGAACACAAGGATAGTGTCCGGCTCTGCAAAATAAGTTCCACATACCACCGTAGAGAGAATAATATTCACACAAATTCAATCTGCTGACGTATTCCGTGGTGTGACATCACACCGCGGCCAAGCCTTTATTTGTTTTATTGTCCCACCTCAGCGCGTTTAGCGAGGCGGTTTCCTTGGCACGTCTTGTTGAAGCAGAGATCGTGTCCCCTTATTCCGGGATTCTCAACAATACGGGTGTGGGTAACCCAACCGCGCCATTGATTACGGCGCTTGGGAGATAAGCGAGTTTTACCAGGCTGGTGGGGACGCATAGTTTCGTCCATCCATATAAGGGGATAAGGATCCACTTTTTCACACACGCCATCTTCCTCCTTTGCTTATCCATTTCCACGCACTCGAGCTCCAGCGCCCAGTCCGCACATCCCACCTCAACCTTCTCCGGCCATGTCAGGAGCGGGAGGCAAGTGGATGACCTCCTCCGTCACGGAGGGGCACATCAAAAATTTCAGGAAAGCTGGATACCTGCACAACGACATTGCGCACCGGCTTCCATACGAGGGGCAACTCGTCCCCACCCCCAGGCCTCATGAGAGGGTGGTGTTCCTCCCCCATTTCCTCCGCGTACTGGGCTTCCCACTCCACCCATTTGTCCGGGGGCTCATGTTATACTACGGCCTGGATTTCCACGATCTGGCTCCGAACTTCATCCTCAACATCTCGGTGTTTATCGCCGTGTGCGAGGCCTTCCTCCGCATCAAGCCACACTTCGGCTTATGGCTGAAGACCTTCAATGTCAAGCCGAAGGTGGTGGGCAGCCAGCAGGTGGAGTGCGGAGGCGCCATGGTGGGCAAGATGCCCAACGTTATATGGCTCGAGGGCTCCTTTGTGGAAACCATCAAAGGGTGGCAATCGGGGTGGTTCTACATCACCGAGCCGCGTGACCCTGAATGGGCAGCGGCCCCCGAATTCTGATCTGGCATCCCCACACGGCTCACCTCCTGGAAAGAGAAGGGCCTGACATGGGGTAATTCGGAAGAGGTGACCGGACTCCAAACCTGCATCCAAAACCTTGTGAGCAAGAAGCTCAAGCTTGTCAATGTAGTCCAGGTCATGCTCATCCGCCGGATCCTCCCGAGCCAACAACGGGCCTTCCATTCATGGGAGTTTGATCCGGCACAGCACCAAACCTTGAGCAGGCTCTTCGACACTACGTACGAAGATGCCTGGAAGGTGTTGTTCAAGGGCGCCGAGGCTCCCGCATCCGCTACCGAAGATCACGGATTCAGCTTGCAGCGTCAAGCTAGCGAGGTAAACTATTTTACCCTTTACAGGACACTTATTTTTCATAGTTTGACTCTATGCGGGATCTAAACTCCCTTACCTTTGACAGGCCTGGCAGAAGAAGTCCGGGCAGGTTAACTGTCCGGCTCCCCTGCCAGAAGACCCAGCGGACGCCCGATTGACGAGGCTGCTGGTTCCGGCACCTCACGTGGTGCCGGAGAAGAAGGCCAAGAAAAAGGCCACGGCAACTCGAAAGAGTTCCCGGCGCCAGGTGTTATCGGACTCATCGTCCGATGACTCTGAGGCGGACTCCTCCCGCGAAGACGAGGAGGAGGAAAAAGAGGCCTCTCCCCTAGCGGGGGGAGAGAAGAAAAGGAAGGCCGCCCCAACTGGGGAGGCCGGAGGGTCCAAGAAGAGGAGGACCCTTTCTCCGGACTACTCCACCAATGCCGACGACGGCGAAGAGGAGTGGCCACCGAGGGCTAAGCCCCCGGCGACATCGTAAGTATCCGGAAACCAGAATAACTCATGGTGTTCCATCTGTCGTGTAGAATCTCTTAACGCCGAATACAACCCTACAGCCCACCCAAGGACGGGCTCGACACTTCAACGAGCGGCTCCCTGGCCCCATCGGACGTGAATAGCATTTCACTTCCGGCCGCCTCCTCTGCTCGCGCTGCGGACAACGCCGAGGTGGGGTCCCAAAAGGGGCCCAGCCAGGAGGAGGAGGCCCCGGAGGCGCCGCAAGGCAACCTCCCGGACTCCGGGCATAAGGGGGATCAAACCCCAAAGGGCTCTAAGTCGGGCCCTGGGTCGGACTCCACACCGGAACCTTCAGTGGTTCCGGAGTCCGGCAGGCGACCCCTTCGTAAGAAGGGCGAGACTGCGACACAGGTGACCTCCGTCCAACCGGAGGCATCGGATAATTTGCTGGAGGCGCTTAACAGCGCCTCCATCGACGAGGAGCACCGCACTGTTATGAGTGTGGTGATCCAGAAAGTTTAGTCCGCCAAGAGCAGGCTGACTGAAGCCTGTGCCAGCCTTCTAACAGGCTTTGAGGTATGTATTTAAGATATGTAAAAATATTACCGCATAGACAGTAGCCCCTGATGCTCAGTTTGGTGTTCGGAAAGAAAAGCTGAACTGAGGATCTAAAAAGATGTACACAGGAGTCTAACATAAGTATGTCAATATGGGGAATGTAGGCTGCGCTGCTGACCTATGTCGTTCTGACTGCGGAGGTCGATGCATTGAAGCAGAGCCTCGAGCGGTCCGAAAACAAGCTCGGCCTTTCCAAAAAGCAGCTGGAGGACAAGGAAGGTAAGTAATACCTTATGGAAGTATATAAAAGATGTGGTTGCAAAAAATAGCAGGAATAACGTGAGAATTGCAGGGGCCACGAACGAGGTGGCGACCCTGAAGGAAGCGATGTCCAAGGCTGAAAGCAATGCGGCCGCGGAGCGCACCGAGCGAGAGAAGCAGGAGGCGCGCGTGGCGGAGGTGCGGCAAGAGCTCCAGGCTCTCGTGGAAAAACACGAGAGTTTGGAGCGTGACTCAAAGACTCGAGAGTCCGAGCTCACCTCGGCTCTTGAGAGCGCCAAAGCCGCTAAGGCCGAAGCCCAAAAAGCCCTCCAGGAAATTGAGGCGATGAAGAAGATTGCGGCGGCTAAGGCATTCTTCATGCAAAGCAAGCATGTGAAAGTGAATTACTTGTTACTTACCCAAATCCGGAGCTCTCTAGGAGCATTCACAGATCTGCCCCGCAGTGTGTCCGACGCTGCCGCATTCTACCGGGCCGAGGAGGGGAGCTCGACGGAGAAGGTGTTCTGATCTCAGTATGTTGAGGCCGAACACCTGGTGCCCTTGAGCGACCAGCTGAAGCAGCTGGTCGAGCTCCATAAGGTGGCCGAACAGGCCATGAAGGGCCTCATAGTTCGGCTATGGCCTAAGGAAGCCATGCCTGGGAGCTACTTCGGGCTGGTGAGGCGGCTGGTGGATGCCTGTCAATGGATTGAAGTCGTCAAGCGCTCCGTCTGTATCGAAGGTGCCCGTAGGGCCCTTGCCCGTGCTAAAGTGCACTGGGGCAAGATGGACGCTGAGAAGCTTGTGACGGACACTCCACCGCCGGGCAGGGAGTATCGCACGCCCGAGATGTATTATGCGGGCGTCCTGAAGGGTGCCCGCCTTATAGCGGGTGAATGCTCAAAAGATGTAATTTTTGAGTAAACACGCATTTGTTATCTTGTACGCTTGAAAACTTGTTCATATGCGCTAAGCAACGCTTGGGAATTTAAAATATTACCTTTTGTGCGGCCATTTATTAATTTTGAGAGATGGCGAGTCGTCGGCTTCTGCCCCCGTGCCGCGAGTGCTAGGGTGTTCGGGTTAAACTTGAGCGCTCTTTTTCCCATTCTTGGGTCCTTCGAGGCAGGCGCTCAACGCAACAAACAAGGCAACCGTACTATAATGCTTGAACACTCTCACTTAGCAATAGAATTCTATAATTTTAAATTTCGGCGAAGCCCCTAGTATTCGGAAGACCGAATTCAGGGCGCTATCCACGCCTGGGCCGGACAAAGCCGGCTCCTCGCTCTAAGCGGCATAAGTCTTTAGGGACTCGAAAACCTCTCGAACAGCGACCGGCTCTCGCCCTATCATGACGGTCAGTTTTAGCTTTCTCCACTGAGGTGCTCAACCCATCTCAACTGGGGCACAATCACAGTGGTTCTCCCAGTGCTACCTTAGCCGATATAACGGAACGTAAGGTACCAAAACATGGGAGCTGGGCAAACCCAACTATTGACCCAAGACATGATTCGGAGCCGATGCATATAATGCTATAAGTTCGGGGTGCCGCACTTGTGAAAGTGTTCGGACTTATCACACCATATTTTGGGGTACTTAAGCCCCTGGTGTATTTGCCCGTACCAAAGTGTACGGACGCAATATGTCATAAGTGAACATATATAGATAAGAAAAAGGAATGCAATAATAGGCAAAAGCTGTGCATTGTTTATAAAAAAAGCTGCGGTAAAAGCAGAACGATACAAATAGTGCGATAAGCAAGGGATGGGACTATTTGACATGTCCCCCAAGCTGCGGGATGATATGTAAAACAGGTATACTGCTCGTTATAGAGACCACCTGGACGCTCGATGTAGCTTTCTGCTTCCCTGGCTGTTACATCGTGTGTTCGGCGATTCTACTGCCGGACAGGGCTTCTTGATAAAGGAGTCCTCAAAGTAAGAAAGAAGAATTACACAATCGGGAGCCCCTGGTGCGGTTGAGCCGCATTCTGGGCCTGCCGTGGTCGTGCCCCTCCCCCTATGCCCATGGTATTTCCAGAGTGTAATTATGTACGCGTAGTACTAGTTTTGCAATTTCGCGAGGACTGGGGTTGGGGCCGCATTGCTACGCGTGCTCAGGACGTGCCAGGCGGTCTTGTTGTAGGCTACTCCGGGCACGCTTGACGGTGTCCGGACGCTTAATAGCCGGACTTGAGCATTGCCTTGAGAGGCTGCTTTGTATTTCCGCCGCGAGGGCCGCCGTATGCTCCTCCGTTCGGAGAGAGCGTTCGGTGTTTCCGTTGACCGTAATGACTCCTCGAGGGCCTGGCATCTTGAGCTTGAGGTATGCGTAGTGCGGCACCGCATTGAACTTTGCAAATGCGGTTCGTCCGAGCAGTGCGTGATAGCCGCTGCGGAACGGGACTATGTCGAAGATTAACTCCTCGCTTCGGAAGTTATCTGGAGATCCAAAGACCACTTCAGGTGTAATTGAGCCTGTACAGTTGGCCTCTACACCGGGTATGACGCCTTTAAAGGTCGTCTTTGTTGGTTTAATCCTTGATGGGTCTATGCTCATACACTGTATCCTGATAAAGTAGGTTCAGGCTGCTGCCGCCGTCCATCAGGACTCTAGTGAGGTGAAATCCGTCAATGATTGGGTCTAGAACCAATGCGGCGAATCCGCCATGACGGATGCTAGTGGGGTGGTCCCTTCAATCAAAAGTGATCGGGCAAGAGGAACACGGGTTGAACTTTGGGGCGACTGGCTCCATCGCATATACGTCCCTTAGTGCACGCTTCCGCTCCCTTTTGGGTATGTGGGTTGCGTATATCATGTTCACCATCCGCACTTGTAGGGGGAAGCCCTTCTGTCCTCTATTGTTCAGCGGCCGGGGTTCCTCCTCATCGTTGCTATGCATCCCCTTGTCATTGTTTTCGGCATGTAACTTGCCTGCCTGCTTGAACAGCCAACTATCCCTGTTGGTGTGGTTGGCTGGTTTTTCGGGGGTGCCGTGTATCTGGCACGAGCGATCGAGTATTCTGTCCAAATTGGACGGGCCCGGAGTATTTCTTTTGAATGGCTTTTTCCGCTGACCGGGTTTAGAGCATCTGAATCCGGCATTGACTGCCGTATCTTCAGCATTATTGTTGTTAATGCGGGCTTGTGCTTGTTGCGACGCGACCTGCCATTGCTGTCCTTGGTATCCGAATTACCAGGGCTCTTGGTCATGTTGTTACTACGAGCTAGCCAGCTGTCTTCTCCCGCGCAAAAGCGGGTCATGAGTGTTGTGAGGGCTGCCATGGATTTCGGCTTTTCCTGTCCTAGGTGCCGGGTGAGCCACTCGTCGCGGGATGTTATGTTTGAAGGCTGCAAGGGCCTCTGCATCCGGACAGTCGACGATTTGATTTTTCTTGGTTAGGAACCGTGTCCAGAATTGTCTGGCTGATTCATCTGGCTGCTGAATTATGTGGCTTAGGTCATCGGCGTCTGGTGGTCGCACATAGGTGCCCTGGAAATTGTCGAGGAATGCGGCTTCCAGGTCTTCCCAACAACCAATTGACTCTGCTGGCAAGCTGTTAAGCCAATGCTGAGCTGGTCCTTTAAGCTTGAGTGGGAGGTATTTGATGGCGTGTAGATCATCACCACGGGCCATGTGGATATGAGGGAGATAGTCCTCGATCCAGACTGCAGGATCTGTTGTGCCATCGTATGATTCAATGTTCACGGGTTTGAAACCCTCAAGGATCTGATGTTCCATCACTTCATCTGTGAAGCATAGTGGGTGTGCGGCGCCTGTGTATTGGGCTATATCACGACGTATCTCAAATGGATTTTGTCTGTTGTGTTCGGCCCGGCCGGATTTGCTGTATCCGGCGTCACGGTTGTCGTCACGTGTAGTGAGGCGCCCATGCGATCCGTAGATCGATCTTGTCTGCCTTGCCTTGTCCTCCAATATATCTCGCAGGTCTGGCGCACTTCCCCATGCCTTGGTATTTTTTGAGCGGCGCCGGGGTGCGGTTTGAGTGGAGGGCCGAGAGGCCTCTCTGTCCTGGCCACGAGGTGGCCGGTCTGCCGTATCCTGCGCTGGTGATGTAGGTTTGAGTGCTTCCTCCTCTAATCGGGGTAGCAGCCTGCGTTTTGGGTAGCTCTTGGAGGGGCGTTCGAGTTCGCACTCTTCGGCCGCAAGGACTTCAGTCCATCTGTCAGCTAGCAAATCTTGATCAGCTCTAAGCTGCTACTGCTTTTTCTTAAGGCTGCTTGCCGTGGCCATAAGCCTGCGTTTGAAACGCTCCTGTTCGACGGGATCCTCAGGCACGACAAATTCGTCGTCGTCGAGGCTTGCCTCGTCTTGGGAGGAAGGCATGTAATTATCGTCCTCTACCTCTCTGTCTGCCGCTCTCTCATGAGGGCTAGCTTCTCCATCCTCCTGTGCTGAATCATGCTGGAGGGGGTTGTCTTCGGCAGTTTCCAGGGTGTTATTGTCTCCCGTGCCGGAATCACTGTTTTTGCTGTGGTGGGATTTAGAGCGGCGCCGCTGACGCTGGCGCTTAGGCTGTTTCTTGGAGGGGTCATCCTCCGTTGTTCCATTGCCGTTCCCTTCTTTTGGGATGTCCACCATGTAAATGTCGTAGGACGAGGTGGCCTTCCAGTGCCCTGTAGGCACTGGTTCTTGGTCGTCTCCTGCATCGTCGTCCATACCGTCGATGTCTTCGAAGTCGAAGTCGAGCATGTCGGTTAAATCATCGACGGTGGCTATGAAGTGGGTGGTGGGTGGGTTTTGAATTTCTTCATCGTCCGAATTCCAGCCTTCCTGACTGTAGTCCGGCCAGGGCTCTCTTGATAAAGAGCGAGACTTTAGTGAATTCAGGATGTCGCCAAAGGGCGAGTGTTGAAAGATGTCCGCGGCGGTGAACTCCATGACCGGCGCCCAATCGGGTTCGATTGGCAGGGGCGCGGAAGGTCCGGAGTCCGAAGAGGAGTTACGAGCCTTGCAAAGGACAGGGATAGTATTCGGCTCCATCACCGTAGAGATAGCAGCCCCCGAAGCGGTGTCCAGCCACCCGTCCTCGGTCGGCGTAGTCGGCTCCGAGCTAAGGGTCGGAGCGGACACTTGTGCGGCCTCCAGGGCACTGTCCGGCGGCAGAGCTAGATCGTGCCCATCGTGACAGTGCGGCGCGCTCGGCCATGGCTCGAACCCGTCGAAGATCAAGTCTCCGCAGACGTCGGCCGTATAGTTCAAACTTCTAAATCTGACCTGATGGTCAGGGGCGTAGCTTTCAATCTGCTCCAGATGGCCAAGCGAATTGGCCCGCAGTGCAAAGCCGCCGAATACGAAGATCTGTCCGGGGAGAAAAGTCTCACCCTGGACCGCATCGTTGTTGATGATCGGAGGAGCCATCGGGCCTAAAGATGACGACACAGAGGAACTCTCAGTGAAAGCACCAATGGGTGGAGTGGGAAGCCCAGTCCATGGAGGAAATGGGGGAGGAACACCACCCTCTCATGAGGCCTGGGGGTGGGGACGAGTTGCCCCTCGTCTGGAAGCCGGTGCGCAATGTCGTTGTGCAGGTATCCGGCTTTCCTCAACTTTTTGATGTGCCCCTCCGTGACGGAGGAGGCCATCCACTTGCCTCCCGCTCCTGACATGGCCGGAGAAGGTTGAGGTGGGATGTGCGGACTGGGCGATGGAGCTCGAGTGCGCGGAAATGGATGAGCAAAGGAGGAAAAAGGCGTGTGTGAAGAAGTGGATCCTTATCCCCTTATATGGACGGACGAAACTATGCGTCCCCACCAACCTGGTAAAACTCGCTTATCTCCCAAGCGTCGTAATCAATGGCGCGGTTGGGTTACCCACGCCTGTATTGATGAGAATCCCGGAATAAGGGGACATGATCTCTGCTTTGACAAGACATGCCAAGGAAACTGCCTCGCTAAACGCGCTGAGGTGGGACAATAAAATGAATAAAGGCTTGGCCGCGGTGTGATGTCACGCCACGGAATACGTCAGCAGATTGAATTTGTGTGAATATTATTCTCTCTACGGTGGTATGTGGAACTTATTTTGCAGAGCCGGACACTATCCTTGTGTTCAAAATCTTCTATGAAGTATTCGGAGGAGGAACCCGCCTTGCAATCCCGAAGACAATATGCCCGCCGGACTCGTCATCATTGAAGCCTGGTTTAGGGGCTACTGAGGGAGTCCTGGATTAGAGGGTGTCCGGATAGCCGAACTAACACCTTTGGCCGGACTACTGGACTATGAAGATACAAGATTGAAGACTTCATCCCATATCCGGATGGGACTTTCCTTGGCGTGGAAGGCAAGCTTGGCGATACGGATATGTAGATCTCCTACCATTGTAACCGACTCTGTGTAACCCTAACCCTCTTCGGTGCCTATATAAACCGGAGGGTTTTAGTCCGTAGGACGAACAACAATCATACCATAGGCTAGATTCTAGGGTTTAGCCTCTCTGATCTCGTGGTAGATCTACTTTTGTACTACCCATATCATCAATATTAATCAAGCAGGAGTAGGGTTTTACCTCCATCGAGAGGGCCCAAACCTGGGTAAAAACATCGTGTCCCTTGTCTCATGTTACCATCCGCATAGACGCACAGTTCAGGACCCCCTACTCGAGATCCGCCGGTTTTGACACCGATAGGAGGCAACCACCATCTTTGTTGGAGCCGTTCTTACTGTGACTGGAGACAAGCTAGTTGACGCATATCTCCATATGCGTGTTGCGAAGAATTTGTGGGATGCGCTCGAAGCTAAGTTCGGCGCAACCGATGCTGGAAGCGAGTTGTATGCTATGGAGCAGTTCCATGATTACAAAATGGTTGATAACCGTTCTGTATTGGACCAGGCCCATGAGATACAATGCATCGCTAAGGAGCTGGAGCTCCTGAAGTGTGAGTTACCGGACAAGTTTGTCGCGGGTTGCATTATTGCAAAACTCCCTCCTGGATGGAGGAACTTCGCTACTTCTCTCAAGCACTTGAGATGTGAATTCTCTGTTGAGGATGTCATTGGTCATCTGAGTGTTGAGCAGAACTCGAGAGCAAAGGACTCACACGTGAAAGGGGCAGACGGTTCTTCTAGCGCCAATGTGTTGCAGAAGAACTCCCACAAGTTCAAGGGAAAGAACTCTGTCCAGCAGAATACTACCTTCAAGAAGAAGGGTAAGAAGAAAGATAAGAAGAAAGATGGCTGCTTCACTTGTGGTTCAGAGGAACATTGGGCAAACAGGTGCCCAAACAAGTATAATAAGCCAGTACATGACGCAAAGTCTGTCAATGTGACTCTGAGCAACAATGATGCGGCATCAGGGTATGGTAATTTGTGTACCGTACTTTCAGTTTGTCAGTCCACCGGTTGGTTGGTTGACACTGGGGCCAATATTCATGTGTGTTCTGATGTGTCTTTGTTTTCTTCTTACCAGGTCACACGAGATTGTTCCGTCTTGATGGGGAACTTGCATGCTTCTGTTCATGGTGTTGGCACGGTAGATCTGAAGTTTACTTCAGGAAAGATCGTGCAACTGAAGAACATGCAGCGTGTCCCCGCTATCAAGAAGAATCTCGTTAGTGGCTCCCTTCTATGTAAAGAAGGGTTTAAGTTAGTATTTGAGTCTAACAAAGTAGTTGATGTCTACTACACAACCTTCTTCTTGTAGACGTTGTTGGGCCTGCAAGTGCACAGGTTTGTAGGACAGTAGCAAATTTCCCTCAAGTGGATGACCTAAGGTTTATCAATCCATAGGAGACGTAGGATGAAGATGGTCTCTCTCAAACAACCCTGCAACCAAATAACAAAGAGTCTCTTGTGTCCCCAACACACCCAATACAATGGTAAATTGTATAGGTGCACTAGTTCGGCGAATAGATGGTGATACAAGTGCAATATGGATGGTAGATAAAGGTATTTGTAATCTGAAATAATAAAAACAGCAAGGTAACAAGTGGTAAACGTGAGCGTAAACGGTATTGCAATGATAGGAAACAAGGCCTAGGGTTCATACTTTCACTAGTGCAAGTTCTCTCAACAATAATAACATAGATAGATCACATAACAAGCCCTCAACATGCAACAAAGAGTCACTCAAAGCCACTAATAGCGGAGAACAAACGTAGAGATTATGGTAGGGTACGAAACCACCTCAAAGTTATTCTTTCGGATCGATCTATAAAAGAGTTCGTACTAGAATAACACCTTAAGACACAAATCAACCAAAACCCTAATGTCACCTACATACTCCATTGTCACCTCAAGTATCCGTGGGCATGATTATACGAAATGCATCACACAATCTCAGATTCATCCAACCAACACAAAGTACTTCAAAGAGTGCCCCAAAGTTTCTACCGGAGAGTCAAGAACGTGTGCCAACCCCTATGCATAGGTTCATGGGTGGAACCCCGCAAGTTGGTCACCAAAACATACATCAAGAGGCACATGATATCCCATTGTCACCACAGATAAGCACGGCAAGACATACATCAAGTATTCTCATAAAAGACTCAATCGGATAAGATAACTTCAAAGGGGAAACTCAATTCATCACAAGAGAGTAGAGGGGGAGAAACATCATAAGATCCAACTATAATAGCAAAGCTCGGGATACATCAAGATCGTGCCATAGAGGGAACACGAGAGAGAACAC
>NC_041389.1:684862863-684871429 GCF_002162155.2 Triticum dicoccoides | reverse complement strand
GAGAGAGAGAGAGAGAGAGAGAGAGAGAGAGAGAGAGAGAGAGAGAGAGAGAGAGAGAGATCAAACACATAGCTACTGGTACATACCCTCAGCCCCGAGGGTGAACTACTCCCTCCTCGTCATGGAGAGCGTCGGGATGATGAAGATGGCCACTGGTGATGGTATCCCCCTCCGGCAGGGTGCCAGAACGGGCTCCTGAGAGGTTTTTGGTGGCTACAGAGGCTTGCGGCGGCGGAACTCCCGATCTATCTTGATATTCAATGGTTTTAGGGTACGTAGGCTTATATAGGCGAAAGAAGTCGGTCGGGGGGTGCTCGAGGGGTCCACAAGACAGGGGGCGCGCCCTGTAGGGGGGGCTATCTCCTGGGCTCCTCGAGGGTCTTATAACTTGATCTCTAAGCCTCCGGGATGATATTCTTCCAAAAAATCATGATGCCGAAGGTTTCATTCCGTTTGGACTCCGTTTGATATTCCTCTTCTTCGAAATACTGAAACGGGCAATAAAACAACAATATGGGCTGGGCCTCCGGTTAATAGGTTAGTCCCAAAAGTAATATAAAAGTGTATAATAAAGCCCATAATATTTCAAAACACATAGTAATATAGCATTAATGCTTCATAAATTAAAGATACATTGGAGACGTATCAGTAGTCGTATCTCGGTATGGACTATTTGTTGGAAAAGGATATGATTGTGGTGGTTTGTTCCGCCTTTCCCTGGAGGATTTCTGTAATAAAGTTGTGAACCAAATTCATTCTAATGCGAACGAATGTGAGGTTTGGCATTCACGTCTTTGTCACATAAATTTTGGTTGTATGACGCGGCTAGCTAAGATGAATCTAATTCCGAGTTTCACTTTAGCCAAATGCTCTAAGTGCCATGTGTGTGTGCAAGCAAAGAAACCTCGTAAGCCTCACAACCCTGCGAAGGAGAGACACCTGGCACCACTAGAGCTCATACATTCAGATCTCTGTGAGATGAATGGTGTGTTGACTAAAGGTGGAAAGAAATACTTCATGACTTTGATTGATGATTCCACTAGGTTCTGTTATGTGTATTTGTTAAATACAAAGGATGAGGCTCTACACTACTTTAAAATCTATAAGGCTGGAGTTGAGAACCAACTTGAGAAGAAAATAAAACGAGTTCGGTCTGATCGTGGTGGAGAGTACTTTTCTAGTGAGTTTGATTTATTCTATGCAGAACATGGTATTATTCATGAAAGGACGCCTCCCTATTCACCCCAGTCAAACAGGGTTGCCGAACGAAAAAACCTTACTCTAACAGATTTGGCTAACGCCATGTTAGATACATCGGGTTTATCCAAGGCATGGTGGGGGGAGGCTGTATTGACATCATGTCATGTCCTGAATAAAGTTCTCGCGAAGGATAACGAGACTACTCCCTATGAGCAATGGGAAAACAAAAGAACTACACTCTCTTACTTGCGCACTTGGGGCTGTTTGGCGAAAGTCAATGTGCCGATCCCCAAAAAGTGTAAGCTTGGAACAAAGACCGTGGACTGCGTTAATTTGGGCTACGCTAAGAATAGCATTGGCTATAGATTTCTAGTGGTGAAACCTGAGGTACCTGACCAGAAGGTCGGTACAATTATAGTCTAAGGATGCTACATTCTTTGAGGATATATTCCCCATGAGAGACATGCAAAGCACTTCTAGACTGGAATCTGATGAGACTCCTGAACCTGCCATTTCGATGGAATATTATGAACACAAAAGTGATGAAAGTTCATCAGAGGATGACGAGGAAGCTCCTGTTAGGAGCAAGAGACAAAGGACTGCAAAGTCTTTTGGTGATGATTTCCTCGTGTACCTCGTGGATGATGACACTCCCAGTTCCATTTTAGAGGCTTATGCATCTCCGGATGCTGACTACTGGAAGGATGCTATCCGTAGCGAGATGGATTCCATCATGGCTAATGGGACATGGGAGATCATTGATCGTCCTTATGGTTGCCAACCATTGGGATGTAAGTGGGTGTTCAAGAGGAAGCTAAGGCCCGATGGTACTGTTGAGAAGTACAAGGCTAGGCTTGTGGCCAAGGGTTATACCCAAAAGGAAGAAGAGGATTTCTTCGACACTTACTCACCTGTGGCTAGGCTGACAACCATTCGAGTGTTACTCGCTTTGGCTGCCTCGCATGGTCTTCTCATTCATCAGATGGACGTTAAGACGGCGTTCCTTAATGGAGAGCTAGACGAGGAAATTTACATGCAACAGCCGGATGGCTTTGTTGTAAATGGCCAGGAAAGAAAAGTGTGTAAGCTAGTGAATTCTTTGTATGGCCTAAAACAAGCGCCTAAGCATTGGCATGAGAAGTTTAATACAACTTTGGCATCTGTTGTCTTTGTTGTTAATGAAGCTGAAAAATGTGTATACTATCGCTATGGTGGAGGCGAAGGAGTTATACTGTGTCTGTATGTCGATGACATACTGATATTTGGGACCCATCTATCTCATAATTTTGAGATGAAAGACCTGGGTGTGGCTGATGTTATCTTGAACATCAAGCTACTTAGAAATACTAAGGGTGGAATTTCACTTTTGCAATCCCACTATGTTGAGAAGATTTTGAGCCGTTTTGGATATTTGGACTGCAAACCTTCTGCAACACCATACGATCATAGCGTGCGGATTTGAAAGTTCGAAGGCACGGCTGTAGATCAATTGAGATATTCTCAAGTGGTTGGTTCACTCATGTACCTAGCATGTGCTACTCGCCCTGACATCTCATTTGATGTGTGCAAACTGAGCCGGTTTGTGTCCAATCCGGGAGATGTGCATTGGCATGCTGTTGAGCGAGTGATGCGCTATTTGCAAGGTACTGTGAACTACGGGATTCACTATTCTGGGCACCCGACGGTAATTGAGGGGGTATAGTGATTCTAACTGGATATCTGATGCTGATGAGATGAAAGCCATAAGTGGATATGTCTTCACACTTGGTGGTGGTGTTGTTTCCTGGAAGTCTTGCAAGCAGACGATCTTAACTAGATCGACTATGGAAGCAGAACTCACAGCATTAGACACATCATGCGTCGAAGCAGAATGGCTTCGAGAGCTTTTGATGGATTTGCCGGTGGTTGATAAACCAGTCCCGGCTGTGACAATCAAACAGTGATTGCCAAGGCTAAGAGTTCAAAGGACAACTTGAAATCCACAAAGCACATAAGAAGAAGATTAAAATCTGTCAGAAAATCAAGAAACTCTGGAGTGATAGCATTGGATTATATCCAGACGACTAACAATCTGGCAGACCCTTTTACGAAAGGGCTATCACGGATTGTGATAGAAAATGCATCGAGGGAGATGGGTATGAGACCCACGTAAGGTGCCATGGAGGTAACCCAACCTATGTGATCGGAGATCCCGTGAATTAGGACCTGGGAAAACAATCCAGCGGTCAACTGAGGAGAGTATCCTTAATTATCCCACTCCATTGGAGATGCAATAATACTCTCAATTTTGTAAGGCAGGCTGCCTTTTGTCTTAATGTGTTCCAGAGCTTATGTAAGCAAGATGCTAACCTACAGAGCATTCTTTGGAGGAACACACCTATGTGAGCCCGACTGTTGGTCATAGTCTATGAGATTGGGTGATCTCTAGAAAGCTCATGAGAAGGTACGGAGTATGACTAATAAGCTCCACCCGTGGGGTTTAGCCTTCGGCAGCCACGTATCAGCTGACAATAGGTGAAACTTCTACACGCCAAACTGACAATTCAAGGCATAGTCCATTGTTCAGTTCTGAAGAAGTCTAATTCTATTTCTCTAGGTGGAAGTTCAACTTAACAGTCTCCACTGAAAATTCTGGTATATCAAACATTGTTTGGAACAATTGACAAACTTATGTGCCTCAAGATCTGGTGGGGGATTAATGGATTATGGATGGGCTTAGGCCCATATAAGACAATAATCCCTAGTTAATCTCTAAGGCCCATGCATGTGTACGGCAAGTGGTGGAAAGTGTGGGAAGTTTAGTCCCATCCTGCTACAGTAAGAAGAGTGAGACCTCTTTATAAGGGCTTCTCTACCACTTGCTATTGGTAGCTTGGGAATAGGAGCTGTACACGCGCGCTCCTCCTCCTCCGCCGCCCGCCTCGCTTCGCCACGCCTCGCCTCGTCACGACGCGCGCGCGTGCGCGCCGCGGGTTGCGGGAATGAGCCGAGCCGAAGCTTATTTTTGCCGCTCAGGAATTGTTAATTAATTGTTAATTAATTAACGAGTCACTTACGAAAGTGCCACTGTCCGAGACGTTGGACCGTGGGCTGTTCGCGGACTCGGTCGTGGGCCTGGCCCAGGCCCATCTACCTGACGGCCTATATAAGAAGGCGTTGGCCAGTCAAGTGAACCCTAACTCAGTTCACTAACTCCCTCTCGTACAACCCTAGCCGTCATCTACTGTTCCTCTCCTTGTGCTGCTTCCGGCGATCCCATCCCGACGACCGTGTGCACGGTTGGTCGGGAGAGCAGGTGCCTCCGGAACCCTGTCGTTCGAGATCCTGCCCGGGAGAACGGCAATAAGGTTTTTGGGGAGCGTCTCGACGCGACTGCTCCCAATCCGTCCCCGTCTCCGTCCGCCTCTGCTTCCACTACTTCCCCTGCATTGACCCCATGGCTGACGACGCCGCCGCCAAGAAGAAGGCCTCGGCCGATGCCGAGGCTGCCGCTGCCGACGCCACGTTGGCCTGGCCAACCGGAGGGTATGACTCGTTCATCCCCTATTTGCTCGTTCATGTGCTAGCCGTATATATGTTGTTCATAGATGTTTCGGTTCTATCTACTGTACGTGCTCACATGCTTACATATTGGTATAGAGATGCATACCGTATTTGCCATAATTATTGTTTACTCGTGGATTAGATTAGTCGGAAAAGTGCTAATATTTCCAACACAATTTGCCCGCTCCTTTCCTCACCCCTCATTCCTTCACTATGCCCTACTGCGTTTTTAGATGAACTACAACGGGTGTAAGACGGCAATGAACCATTTTAAAAGACCCAACGTTACATCCAGAGTAGATGAATAGACAATTCAAATTTTAGCAATTGAATACTTATAATTGCCTAGTACACCTAGATAGCATGCATGTATACCAAAAGTAGGTGCATAAATCAAACGTGTAACAAAGTAAAGGAGTTATGTGATGATACACACATCAAGACGGCACAGGTTTTGGTGTCCACAACCACGAGGCTGGACTCTTGGCATTCGCTGTGGAGGTATTTGTTGTTTGTGACGGGGTCCAGCTAGCTTTTAACTTGGGTTATAGGAAGATGGTAACTGAAATCGACGCCCAACTTATGGTGAACCAGATTTCTCCCAGCAGCAATCGCTCAAAGACTGCTACCACTATGAATGAAATCGGAGAGCTTTGTGGGAGTTTCAATTGGTATTTGCTGCAAGAGAAGCGAATGAATTAGCACATCTATGTGACAAAAAATGTAGTTCCTCTAAGAGACATTGCTTATGGATTAATTACATCTCGGCCTTTCCTTACGGCTTGTGTAAGGAAGGAGTGTAATCCTGCTATTAAGGACAGTATAACCGCACCTAAACCAAGCTCCCCCAGCGATTTGCGTTTTCGGCCGTCCGTTTTCTTGATTTGGTCTGTTGTGGCCGTCAGATCTGCTGTGTATAACGGAAATCATTAAAGTGGGCCCAGCTGTCCTAAGGGGCTGCTGCTCCAGAAGAAAAAATGGAGGCCTCTGGTAAACTGGGCTGCTTCAGTGAGCCCATGTAACTAATCGCTGCGCTTCCATCTTAAACTGGGCCGTTTCAGCCCTCCGCTGAAAAAAACTCTTCGCTAGGGAATGAACCAATGGGTGGGCGCTTGATACAGCCGAAGCGCCGTCTTCCAGGATCCAGTCGAGCGCGGTCTCTGGGATCCAGGTATCCAGCCGTGGCGTGGTCCTCGGGATCCAGCCGAGAGACTCGTGATTCGCGATCCAGTGTTCCTCGCTGGCGGTCGACCGGGTGGCCTTCCGGGCGATGCCCAGGCCAGCGGACCGTCCGCTGTCGATTCGACTCCATCGATTCAGTAACTAAATCACGGTTACAAGAGGCCAATAATGGCAATAGATGTGTTCGGGCGGCGGATAGTTGTAGGTCAGTTACGCTGTTGATTCATGTCCCTCTTTACTCTCGCGTCCATATAATCTCCACTGTCTAGCTTCTCCTTCCTCATTCCCCTCCTCACTTTGTGGCAGCCATGGTTGACACTCAGCTCACTGGTTCGTCTTTCTTCTTTTGCCAATTGTCCCTCCACCCTTCCTCTAAGAGTTTTAGATTTTTTTTTATTGATGTTGTTCTTTGTTGCATTGCAAGGTGAGGCACTGCTTTCACCTATAATGATTTCTTGCCTGAGATTAATACACTTAAACGCGACATCATCCAATTTCTCAAAGTGATAATTGTTACGGTATGAGATTATTTGCTCGGATCCAATATTCTTTCAAAAAGTACAGAGTTGACTTGGAGTAACCATGTTATTTTCAGGTTTTCTATTCTAAATAAATGACATGAGTACGGTGCATATCATAGTCTTGTATTTGAAAATAGATCAGTTCTTGGTTGTCCTATAATTTTCAAGTCTCCTCTGTATTTGGCATGCCTCGCTTTCTGCGAATGCAAATATGAAGGTAAGATATTTTTCTTAGTTCTCATTTGGTGCCTGTATTTTCATTGCTTATAGGGAGTGATTTTCAAAATTGAATTATTCATCAGAACTGAAGTATAAAGCCAGCGTTCAAAACGACGGAATGGAAAAACTATAGAGCAAAGCACCTGCCAATGGTATTTATGTTGGCAAATTTGTACAACATCATTTCCCCTTTGTTCACATTCGATGTGATCCACAGACCTGATCTATGGTGTTGGAGCCTGCTTCTGGGAGTATTTAACCAAAAACTACCACAATTCACGGAAACGTGACAGAAAACTACCACTTTACGATTTTGTCCCGAAAACTACCACTTTTTTATTAATCCGTGGCAAAAAACTACCAAGTGTGAAAACTACTCGCTTTGCCTGGGTTAAACCCGAATCTGACAACCTGACCCCACACATAAATGGGCTAAAAATGCAATCGGGTCCCTAGTTTTTCTTCAAAAAAGCAATCGGGTCCTCCGCCTCCTTCTCCTCCTCGTCGCCGGCCTCCTCCTTCCCCAGCCGCTTGCCGCCGGCGGACGGGAACGGCTACTGCTGCGGCGAGTCCACGTCGTGGACGGCGGGGCCGGGGTCGTCGGCGCTGAGATGTGCCCAAGCACCGCCGCCTACGTGCAACTCAGTTGTGCGCTGGCCCGCGCCAGACGCACGCTCAAGGCGCGGCGCGCGGCGTGCAGCCCGACCTCGACGCTCGGTCTCTGCTGCTCGTCCGTGGCCATCAGCTCCGGCGAGGAGCAAAGCAACAGCCGGGGAGGCGGGGACGCCTTGAGCAGGGGCAACTCACGTCGGAGGAAGCCCGGGACGTCCTGCTTGGCCACGGGCTCTTGCTACTGTCCGCCGCCGCCGCAACTTCTACTGCTTCCCGCCGCTGCTTGTTGTTGAGCACGTACAGACCACACACACATACGCAGCATGAATCAAGCACGCACAGCATGGCAGCCTCGATGCTCTCCTGCCCGTGGCGGCGGCTAGAGGCGGCCGGCAACCAGCTCGCCTCGTTGCTCGCCGTGCACGTCGCCCACCGTGACCACTGCTACTCGCCGCGTCCGTAGCGCGCCGCGCCCGCGACGACGCCGCCGAGAGCGTCACGGCGTTCCAGGTCCAGCTGCGGCAGCTCTTCCACCTCCAGGACCCGGAGCAGCGAGCAGAGGGAGAGGAAGGCGAGCGTGGCGACCAGGGTGAGGGACACCCACACCTGCCCGTCCAGGGGCCGCGGCGGCGCGGAGGCCGGGAGGGTGATATGAGGTGGCGACGACGAGTTCCCGCGAGAGCTGAGCCATGGGAGGGTTGAGGAAGCGGATCCGGGCGCGGCGAGGCTCTCCTCTCGACGACGGCGGCGCGACATGGCTGTAGAGCTCCTGCTCCAAAAAGAGAAGACGAGGGATATGGACCCGATTGCTTTTTTAAAAAAAAACCTAGGGACCCGATTGCATTTTTAGCCCGCTTATGTGTGGGGTCGGGCAGTCAGATTCGGGTTTAACCCAGGCAAAGCGAGTAGTTTTCACACTTGGTAGTTTTTTGCCACGGATTAATAAAAAAGTGGTAGTTTTCGGGACAAAATCGTAAAGTGGTAGTTTTCTGTCACGTTTCCGTGAATTGTGGTAGTTTTTGGTTAAATACTCTGCTTCTGGTGAATTGATTCGGGAAACTGCAATGGTTGTCGAACCAGGTGAGTAGTATGTATCCACTACAATACCTCATCTTCCTGCATCAAGATCTCTCCGATGCGTGCATGCGTTTATGGTTTAGTTAGTTAAATTTGATGCTATTGTTTATGTGTGGTTCATACCATGCTATTGCCGGATCGCAACTCCGGTTGCTCTCTCTCTCTCTCTCTCTCAACTCCGGTTGCTCTCTCGCTCTCCGGTTGCTCTCTCT
>NC_041389.1:684821389-684862203 GCF_002162155.2 Triticum dicoccoides | reverse complement strand
TCTCTCTCTCTGGCTGTGTGTGTGCTATTGCCGGATCGCAACTCCGGTTGCGCTCTCTCTCTCTCTCTCTGGCTGTGTGTGTGTGTTTCAGTTTTATTACCTTGATTTGATTAGAAATTATGTTGGTGTTCACCAACATCGTTTAATTTTTTTCTCTCTAACTTTATTGTAAATTTCACTTCAGGTATAGAAAAATCCAAGATTGTTCATCAAACAAAAAGGCTCGGCAGCGTGCATATAAAGTGGTAGTCAGGATGGTCATTTGTATTAGATATCTACCTTTCCTTTCCTTTTAGATATTTCCAAATGTAACCTGTATTTTATTATTCATTCTCCAATACACTGTGAAGTAGAATCCGTAATTGAATTGTTGATGTACCCACATGTACGTGTTTGTATCTTCCACCTACACTCTTCTTTATCATCTTTTTTCATGCATTAGTTGGCAAGGGTTATCAATTCACTTATCTAGAAAGAATCTAATTCAATTTGAGGCACTGCTTTCGACTGACTGCATGTGCAGTGCACGCACAAAAAGCCGATACCAGCCAAACTGAAAGCATGGAACTTCTATTGTGATTTGTAATTAATTACTTAAAAATAAAACCAACTACATGTTGTTCCAAAACATATTGCAACCCTCTTTCATTCGACATTCCTAATAAACGGGCGCAGCAACGCGCGCCATTAACGTTCTAGTTTGATTTATAAAGCTCTTGATTCTAAAAAACAAAGTAAAGGAGTTGAGAAAGGGGAACACAACTCAAGATTATCCCAAGGTTCATATTCTTCAAATTGCTGGCATGAGCAACCTTGTTGGAGGGAGTTGGGATACAAAGTTACAAGACCGAAAGGTCAGGAACGCACATATTCCTCCTTGACATAGGACATAAAGTCCATGGTCAATCACGAGGGATAGATGTTCATAGAAACTAGACGATCTCGCGGCCTTCAAAAGCTTCTAGGCTCCTTCACATTCGATGTAGGCTTCCAAGTGACCTTAACTATTTAGGAGGTGCACCTCTCTCTCCGGGGTAAGAGGGAGAAGCATAAAACACATAAAGTCTCACATAGCAAGCTGTCTGTCAGCCCTCTTAAGGGGTGAAAATCTAGCGACTGGATAAAAAGTAATGTGCCTGGAAGTTTTTGCAAGCATATCCGGAAATACAAACATGTTCAAATTTTGGAGTGATCGGGAGGGAATACGACATTCTTAGAAGTTCACAATGGCACCAGAAGTTACCTAGATGTCCAAAGATACCTCGGGAATCACAATAATGCAAGTAGTCTCTCAACCCTCTAAAGCATCTTTCCTCTGAAGGGGCGAAAATCTAGGGGTTGCATGAAAAAGCAATGTGCTTGGGAGTTTTTGCAAGCATACCCGGAAATACAAACATGTTCAAATTTTGAAGTGATCAGGACGGAAAACAACATTCTTAGAAGTTTGCAACAGCACCCGAAGTTACAGAGTTGTCCAAAGATACCTCAGGAATCATGGTAATGCCAGAGGTACCGGACATGAACACTCGGAGTTGTCGGATCATAACTAGTGACTAGCGTGCCTTTGTCCACACAAGGAACCAGTGCCCAAAAATACAAGAGAATGCTAACACGTAGTATGATATGTTGCAAACTTATCGATTGTTTTTAAGTTTAATGACATATTTTTTAATTGCAGATCATTAATTATTCTATAGACTAACCTAGTAATAAATGCCATAAGGATGTCTTCCTACATGATCATTTTGATTTTAGGAAACTTTCCCAAAAGATAAAAATGTTGGAAAAAAATTGGGCGAACGGTTGAAAGGAACTCATGAAGTCATGAAGAAAGGGATAAAAGTGGGGCCCATAGGGGATGGTGCTGCTAGGTGTCGCACATCGGCACCTTGCGTACTTACCTAGGGCACCCGCCCAGGTTGCCCTCCAGTCATAGCCTCCGTCCATAAATATTAGGTGGCCTCACGTTGAGATATTTGCAAAATAGAGGTGCAACTATAAGACAAATTGCTTCTCCGGGAGACTACCGTCAACTACGGGTTTGTAGTAGTAGTAATGTAGCAATCTCTCATTCTGCCACCATGTATAGGTTACATGTTTTCTAGAAACTAGCAAACTTCTCTTTCTTTGCAACATAAGTTATTTACCGCATTAGTTGCTTAAATGTATGTGCCATCATAGTCCCTCACTTTCTGCAAAATGTGAATGTTACCTAGAAAAATCAGCTGCATCAATAGATGGCAAAGTGTGATAAATTTCTAATAACTTCAGTTAATCTCGACGAAGATGAACGGCCTGCCCCAACTCAAATCTTTATCGGTGTAAAAGCCTAGTCCTGATAGTTTAATGATCCAAAAGTAAGCATGGTCATCACTTCTCAGTTACCATTGATCAAAGGAATAGAATTTGCGGAAAATACTTGAAAGAGGGCACACGCTCACTAATGATCAACTCCTCTATTTGAGACATCACACATTAGCCCGCCCATCACAGCACGCCAAGCGGGGATGGGCGCTTCATTGGTTTCCTCATTCCACCTAGCTAGACACCAAACAAGTGGGAGCTTTGTTTGGTTTTTTCCATTTGCAAGATCTCTTTGTTTTTTGCACTTTTATGAAAACATACAATAGCTATTAATCGAGTGTTCTTGGGCCTATTTTGTTCGCAAGACTCTAAAAATGTTGGAATATGGAAAACGTAGTGGCTTTTCATGCCATACAAGTCTTACATGAATTGAAAATACGAAATTGTATAGTGCAAGTCTGTTTAGTAGCTTGCTAGGAAGAATGCGCAAACTTTCTTTAAGAATTTGGTGCTTTATATAGCTGTCATAGGAATTCCTATTGAGAATATAGTCAATTGAAATTGTCCTTTCGAATTGCATGCAAAGTAGTCCATGTGATCTCATGATTTCCATTCCTACAAACCAAACAAGCTTTATATGAAAATTTTCCTAAAGAATGGAATCCTCTCCTATGAAATTATTTGAACCAAAGGGGCCCTAATAATTTAAATAATCATCATATTTATTGTGTTCAAAAATTATTATTATTTTGTTCAATTGATTTTTGTGTGCTAATTTTCTTGTGGGGGTCCTGCTTTCTACAATGAAGACATTGTCTCACGCACATCTATTACTGGTTGCGATGTCAATTTATTTATCTTGACGAAATGGTTCATCGACCTATAGCCTTTTCCCCTTATATCCTAGTACTTGTATAGACAATCAGTTGTTGTGATGGTCTGTTTAATAAGCACCAATCGTCTGATTTGCTACCAATGGTTGAGTGTCCAAATGGACTGTATAATTTTCACAGGAAGAATCTAATTCTTATGATGTGATTGCTTATCTCCCACTTAAAAAAAGGGCCGCGTAGAGTCAGCATTGATTTTCAGCAAGTAAGGAAAGGAAATGTGACACTGAAACATCTGGTTGTTACGTTGCAGAATTAAGCGAGATACAAATTACAAATGTTGATTTGGAAAGACGAATAATACCACTACTTGTCTCCAAACATGCAAACATATCATTTACCGAGCAGCTAACTATTCGAATGCTAAGCATCACTGCACACAAACTGTAAGATAATGCATACAGTTTTTCAAGTCGTAGGAGATTAATTCCAACTCAGCAGCTATAAGATAATGCACACACTATAAAATGAAATAATTTCAAAGATTTTCCAAACAAAGAACCAGTGACAGTACAGTACAGGAAGCAAGTCTTGAGAAATAGATTAACAACAGAGTACTTGAAGTGCTAACTGTTTTCTTGCGGCCTATAGTTATCACATCTCTCAAAGATGAAATGTTTCTCAAATGATTGCCAAGTTACAGCACAAAGTCACGGTCCTTTACAGAGTTTCATCGTTCCAATATTAAGCTTTGCATCACAGATGAGATCCAGGAGCATATAGCAATGAGCCGATGACCATGTCTTCTTCAAAGAAAAGACACATCACCTGAAAGCATTCACTTCTTCGACATCCGAAACACATCATAGCAACAACAGCAGGGTCAATGTCCTCAGGTTCATTCTGGCCAGCCTGCACTTTCTGAAACCATTTAAATCCAGTCATTATGAATTCTAATGATTTTCAACAGCCCATGGACTGTTGACAGTAATTCTCATGTGCAACAGAAAACTAATGGTAAAACAAGGCAGTAATATACACAAACTGTTGCTTTTACCTTCTTCACTTTTCTTTGTTTTACCTTCCTCTTGTTGTTGCTCTGAAGAACAAGCGAAAGAGGACATGTTAACTTGCGGACAGCTACCTGATAGACAGTTCAGTTTTCAGTGAGAATTTGGGATATACTCCTTATCGTTTTCTAGGCATATAGGAGAACACAATGGAAGGAAGTATCTCCAAAGGTGATAGTAACAAAGATAATGTTATGTACGTCTAGTTGGCCCACCGAGAACCAAGTCATGTACATCTAGTTGACTGTCTGCATCATCTCATTGTTATGTATGTACATGGAATACACAAGTTGCCTTTGTAGCACTGAATAATGTTATGTACGTCTAGTTGGCCCACAGAGCACCAAGTTAGGGAGAGGATTCCTGTGATCTCTCAGATAGGAGTTTATCATTTGAATTAGGACAGAGGGAGTATCTTTTAGCTTGAGCCTTAGACAATTTGGGATAATATCCATGATTTGTTACTTAGATCGGATTGTTAGGCTTCTATATAAAGAGGGCCCTTGTGAGGAATAAAGCAAGCAAGGGCTAAAAGAATAGCTCTTCTATCTTGCCTGAGAGCCTCTCCTTAGCCTAGCACACAACCGACTACCATTGGATATTGACATTATTACGTAAATTTGTAACACATGATTGCTACAGAAGTAACTTTTATGCAGCAAAATCTACCTGATAAAAGTACACAGTTTAGACAGTTAATGCAAGAAACAAAAAATAATAAAGCCGCCAATGTGGTAAGAAAGATAAAAATAACTAAATAAGTATATATAAACTTATAAGGCAAGTAGCTGGCATACACGTTGAGAATATGATCCAACCAATAAAACAAGCGTACTATGAAGTCTATTGTATTCTCCAACATCATCTAATATCTATATTAACAACACTAGTAAAACTTATATGATGTTGTAAATTCAAGATATAAGTTCTATTGAGTTCCAAGACTAAACACACATGCAGGAGTATATGACCATTGTTTATGTGGGTAATATGACTTTCTCGGGTGAATCGCAACTCCACGTTAAAATTTTGGCTTGAGTTAATTTGACAACTTCTTTGAGAAATCATTTCATACAAAGCCTAGAGAACAATGCAACCCCAGCAGAAATTTTGCATTTCACCACACAATGGTGCAGCCCTGGCACTGACAATGGTGCCGAGGAAGAACAATGAGATACAGTACATTATTTAGTCTCACCTTTCTCCAACGGTGGAGAATCGTCAACATTGCTTTCAGAGGTCGTTGAGTTCCCGGCATCTTCTCTCCTGGTTGTACATTCACAAACTCCTGGAAACCTTAGGTGAAAACAAAGGCATAAATTCGCTGCACTCTTGGGAACATCACCTGAAGAATCATTGGGTAGAAAGGCACATCCATGTTTGTTGAGTGTGCCATCACCCTCCAGAACACCTTCTCCATAACACGGAACCCTGGGTGAAAACAAAGGCATAAATTTTCAGTCATAATTGTTAAGGTTATAAATGACAAAAGGCCATGAAAGTTTTATAGCGCAGCTACAATTATTCCATCATCTGTTTTAATGACCCAAGTTGCTATATGTTCTGTCGAGTTCCATTTCCAACAACTGGCTAGTGTTTGTACAGAATTACGAGGTACCATACAAATAAATGGCACATCGATGAGATATTTACAATAAGCCAGCACCAGAGGCATATAACTCTTCTCAAATAGAAATAGGATAACATCTATCACTTCAATAATTGCACTTTGATTAAATGCATGGCACAATACACATATCTTGACAAAAGATGCAAGTCCTAACTCTATAGTATTGCTATTGAATAGCACTAATGCTAACTGGACTCACTTAGCCGCACAAACTCCAGCATAGTAGGGCTCGCACCGACCAAAAGAAAGATAAACATCGCTTGGCAACCACCTAATTGTAGAACATGTAATGCCGTCCTAACTCTATACACATCTCCTAAACTACAAAACTCAAAGGCCCAAAGCAACTAAGGAGTAAGGACACATGGAAACTACCAGCTGATCCATAAAAGAGTACCGAACTAGATAGAAGTTCCTTTTGACAATACCATCCATACAAATGTTTGTGCATGGCTCGGAATAGGTGGCGAGTTCAAGAGTAGAGCCCTAACCTGATCTCGAGGTCATGGATGATGTATTCGAAGGTGTTGATAAAGTCAACTTCCTTGGTAGCACTGGACCCCTTGTTCAACAATTGATGTGCCTGATCCACTGTTTTTTCTTCCTCTCCCCCATCCTCACCACCTGCCTCCTCACTAGGCATCGATGCCGGCAGATTCTGGTGCTTGCCTTGGGGTACAGGAGTGTAGAAGCTGACAACTGGGATCAAACTACGGAAGCCTCGATCAGTATCACGGCACACCTTCCTCACATGCCCCGATTGTAGCTCTATTGTGAAGAGGCCAACAACTGTGTCAACAAAAATGATATTTGCTTCCTCAGCAAAGCCCAGCACTTGCACTCTATATTCTTAATCCAAGAGAGCATGCATTGGGATGAAACTTTTCAAGCACATGACCCGGTTCAGCACCCACCCTGCTTCAGCACTCGCCTCTCTTCTCCACAATTTGAGACGCGTATCCAAGTATTGGATTAATCCGATTCCACCGTCCTCCAACAGCACGAGGCTATATGCATGGCCGTAGTACTTGTCTGGTAGGCCGAAAACAGTCAGCTCGCGGCTTGCCAATTCATACTCGACGACCGACGCACTATCCGCGTTGCCGTCGGACATGAAGTACAGCACAGATCTGTCAACGAGCACGCTGTAGCTTCCTGTGAATTCCATGGAGAACTCGATGTTGCAGTGAACCGAGGTCAGCTCGCCCCAAGCACCAGTCTCGGACGAGTAAATGCACGCCGACGTGACGTGCGTCTCCTCGTCTAACACGACGGCGAAGAGGAAGACCACGCGGAAAGGACCCCCGAGGCAGTCGGAATGGTCGCACCCGTCCGCCGCGCAGAACACGGCCGCGGTCGGGCAGTCGCTCAGGAACTCGGCGGGCAGCTGTATGCGCTGCTGGGCACCCGTGATTGGCTCCCACAGGAGTAGTTCCAGACCACCAAATTCCTGGGGGAAGAAGAGGGCGCGTCCGTGGCGGCAGTCGAGGGCCCGCCAGTCGAGGCAGTCCGGGGCGGCGAGGGAGAAGGACGATGCGGTGGTGGAGATGAATCGGCGGATGGGATCGAATTCCCAGTTGTGGAGGACGCCGAGCACCGGGGGTGCCCGGTGGAGCTCGTGGAGGCGGCGCCGGAATCCGGGGCGGCAGACGATGCCGGCCCAGTCCTTGCAGACGACGGAGGCGCGGAGGAGGCAAGCGGGTTCGTCGGGCGGGAGGCGGAGGAGGATCTCTTCGATGAGCTCATCCGGGATCGTCGGCGGCGAGTCGCGGTGGCGCGGCGGCGGTGGTTCCATGGTGGCCAACCCTAGGTCTAGGTCTAGGTCTGGGTGAGAGTGTGTGTGCGGGAGAAAGTGGAGAATGGCTCGGCGGCTAGGGTTGGACTCGGGCCGCTCCTTTTTCCACTGTTCGATTTCCTTTCTTTTTTTTTCGATTGGGTCCTTTTCTAATCCCAGAGGAAATTCGTCGTCATCCCACGACTCTCGCTAACTTGAGTTGATTTTCTCCTTTCTGACTAGATATTTATTTCTTCTCTAAGTAGTAAGAAATCAACATGCACTACATTAAGGCCGCTGCTACAAATCAGGCGGCTGATTTTCTTCAGTTTTAAACCGCCTAGCCAGCCGTTCTATTTGCTCCACAAGGATGAATTAGAGCCGCTCAATTTCCCTTTAATCATCACTCCCATCCGTCGGGTCGCGGCATCATAGGTTGTCGTCGGCGAGCATGGTGTGTCGTTGAAGCACCGTCGCCGAAAAACAGAGCTCCGGCAAGCAGCGGGCATGTCGCCGGCGAGCAGCGCCATGGAATGCTGCGTTGCAGCACCGTCGCCGGCAAGCAACGCCATGTTAGGAGGGGACACCCCCGCCTTTATAAGTCGTGTGTGTTTTCTCCCACAACCGATGTGGGACTAAACCCAACAATCTTTTCCTCACACATCGGTCATCCATGGGCCCGCTAACACCAGCGTTTTCAGCCCACCAACCATGACCGACCACCCGTGAGTCCACCGAGATTTATTCCGGGCACCTGGGCTCTGATACCACTTGTTAGAATTAATCCGAAGCACTCCGTTGATCTACCGAGGACCAAGCAATCACACGAGGCACGATACCGAGATTTGTTAACGAGGTTCACCAATATGGCTACATCCCGAGGCCTGACTATGGGCGCTCCTCCCCATGACACCATCACAATACCGCACCCTGGCCGCCCGGGCGCCGGCACACGCCGCCGGCTCCCCCGCGTGCCTGTGCTATTATGTTGGCATAGGTTACATCGTGTGTCTACCTCCGATATATATGAGAGGCCTAGGATACAGGTGTCCTATTAGAACACAACTCCTGCCCTGTCTACACACAGTCCAAAACCAAGTCCAACTGTAATCTACCTTGTACAATAATATTCGACACAATTCTAACAAACTCCACCTTGGCGAATATTCTCCACCACCTTGAATTCGTCCGTGCGTCGAACCTCCATGTACATTGGACTTGAGATACGTCATGAGCACCGTTGTTACTCCCAGACTCCATGTGACTCCACCTGCAACTGTAGTCCCTTCTCGTCTTCTTCACAGTCAATACTTGAGCAAAATTAGGTTCCTCATTACTCTACTTTGTGCTCCCAATTTCCGGAGAATTCGTTCAACGCCATCACACACCGACCACTGTCTGCGTGAAAATGAACAATCCACATATTGAACGCCACATATAAGAGTTACCTGAACTCAACGTCGCCGCTCTTTCTTGACTACTTGTCTGAAACTTGAAGGAATTTCACCGTCGCCATGTGTCACCCTGAGTCAAATTCACAGTTGTCTCACCCTTTTCCCGGATAGTCTTTGACATGTCCCATAGCTATAGCACTCCGCCTCCTTCTGTATTTGTCATCCGCACTTTGCCATGTGCACTGAACACCACAGAATATACGGCCATGTACTCTCCCAGCTTTTGACAATTTTAGACTTTCCGTCACTTTCTCAGATTCTTTGTGGTCAACTCCTGTCCATCAACCGGCACCGATAGACCCAGTCACCAACTTGAATCTGCTACTCGTCAACACTGCTTCAGCACCCCTGAACACTTTGTCTGACCACACGTCTCACCATTAGTGCCTTGGTCTGTCGCTGTGTCCCGTGCTTATCACACGCCTCGCCGCTATCATCGCGTCGAGTCTCTGCTGTCCTGGTCGAGTCTCCCGGGTAGCTAGCCACATTGCCTCAACCCCCACTGCAGAGAACCACCGATCATCACCGACCGATGCCGAGTATCACGTCTCCATCAGACCATTGGTACCCAGTCCGATCCACGTGTCTCTCGCTATCCCGCTGAAATAGGCTTCGACTCTCCATGCATTTACGCCGTAGCCCCTCCATCAGCACAGAGTGTAGTCATCCATCAGACTCTAACTCCACCTTCAACATGACTCCATGTAGCTGCGCCATGCTACCCTGCGCCTTGTTGACTTCAAGCTCTCAAGTGTACACGGTCTTGAATCAACCCTGCGCAATAGTCTCGTCGAAGTCGCACAAGGCCTCAGGCCTGCACCACGTGTTTCCACGCCCCAGAATTCGGCCACCATCAGCAGCACGCTCTTATGTCGTCGTCGCTGAAATCACCGTCGTCTTCTGCTTTGACCAACATCCACGTCAGTCCATCGGACAATCCAGTCCGACCCAGCCGAAATAATCCGATTGCAACCATGCTCCACCCTGCGTCTTGTCCGCCTGCACATCTCAATACATTTTTTGACACCCTCTGTATGCATGATACATCTGCGACACATTCCAGGCTATTCGAGCCCTATGCGTACTCTGCCCTTCATATCTTGGCATTGCTTTTGATAACGATTCTCCGGCTAACTCCCATGTACAATCCCTAAGTGCAATTAGCAGCAAATTTGACAAAAGAAACAACTTCCATGCAAAACTAACGTGAGTCTTCCGCAACCTTTTATTTCTTTAATTCCAACTGCTGCAATACGCTCCTCCCAAGAACTTAATTGAGCTCTACGATGACTTCGTAAATCTCAAGATGATATGCCGGCTCAGTCTCTCGGAGGTGCTCATAGGGGTAGGGTGTGCATGTGTGCGTTCATAGGGATGAGTGTATGCGCGTGTATATGAGCGCTTGTGTCTGATGCTCAAAAAAAAAAGAACTCCAATCGCATGCAACGACTCACATCGGGCTCCTTTTTTTCACAAACAAATCTCACGCAACTCCTGTATCGCATCACACGAACTCGCACACCTCTGCATCAGCAGCAATCCCGGCCTTAGCATACGCACAGCCGAAACTGGGCTACCACGTCTCCCGGCCCGCAGCCCACCCAGCTTCCAGGCCTCCTGCTGGTCACGCCTCCAGCTGCTTTGCTTCGGCCGCTCGCGCGATCCGATCTGGCGAGACTCCCGCTGCTGTACATGCGCGCACGCTCCGCAATACACTGTCGTTGATTCTGACCTGCCGCAGCGCGCTTTCTCGCTACTTCGATTGACCAGATCAACACCGCCGCCTAATCGTCCTTTGGTCGCGTCAGCAATCCCATCTAGACGCCTTTGCTTGCGACCTCCTCCGACGATTTTTTGCACGGTTGGATCTTCGATCTCGCAGCGCCTGATTTTCCGCTCGGCTCCCTCTGGATCAACTCCTCCGCGACCTCCGATCAACCTAGCTCATGATACCACTTGTTACGCAATCTCGGATCCGCTATCACCAGCGTTTCCGACCCACATGCGCCACCAGGCCCAATCGGAGAGCAACACCGACTTATGACAGGCCTTGGGCCCTCTCCCTCCAAAAGACTAGCCTGTTAGGAGGGGACACCCCCGCCCTTTATAAGTCGTGTTATGTCTCCCCCCACAACCGATGTGGGACTAAACCCAACAGCTGCGTTGCAGCACCGGCACCGACGAGTAGCACCATGGATTGATGCGTAGCAGCATCGTCGCCGGCGAGCAGCGCCATGGTTAATGCGTTGAAGCACCGTCGCCGTCGAGCAGCGCCATCAATTGTTGCGTTGCAGCACCGTCGTCGGCGAGCAGCACCATAGTTGTTGCGTTGCAGCACCGTCGCCGGCGAGCAGCTCCGTGGTTGATGCATTGCAGCATCGTCGTCGCGCGAGCGCCATGGTTGGATTGCTGCGTTGCAGCACCGTCGCCGGCGCAGCGCTAATCATTCCCCACAAACTTGGCCGTGGATGTTGCGCTGCGGTGCAGCTTCTCGGCCTCTCTCCAGATTTGAAGGAGAGAAGAACTACCAGCGAGATTTATCAAGAGCAGAAGGAGAGAGAGGAGTCAACGCGCGAGAAATATATGGTTCCCTTCCGCTCATGGGAGGATAAGGAAGAAAGGGTAGCGGTGCCCGGGCCCACTGTGACGCGTGGCGTGCATAGGACGCGGCTTAATTCCGATTAAAATCAGTCGGGCAAATAAGCATTTCCCCTATATTTACTGTGTCATCTCAATATTTTAGCGAAGGACCCGGATAAGTGCCACACATGTGGCATGAACACATGGCAACTCAGAATGTTTTTTATGGCAAGTTTAATGACGCGAGCATGCCAATTTTAGTTGTCAAGCATAGGGATTGCAGCTTTGGGCACTCGGAGCTCGCTGATGTGCAAGTTGCACCAGTTTGGTAGAGTCTCATCGTTCCCTCGGTGTCAGAGATGCTCGGATATATCTATCCCTCTTCTAGCCAATGAACCTGCTCCCCTCTTTGGTGTCGGGGAGTCTGTCAATGCTATATTCTTTGCTAGTGTGGTGTTTGTCGGACAGTGGTCCGGGTTATCAGGGAGGTGTCCAATCAACTTATGATCTAAAGCATTTTGCAAACTTCTTTTGAAACTATATTCTTTGCTAGTGTGGTGTTTGTCGGATGGTGGTCCGGGTTATCAGGGAGGTGTCCAATCAACTTATGATCTAAAGCATTTTGCAAACTTCTTTTGAAACTATATTCTTTGCTGGTGTGGTGTTTGTCGGATGGTGGTCCGGGTTATCAGGGAGGTGTCCAATCAACTTATGATCTAAAGCATTTTGCAAACTTCTTTTGAAACTATATTCTTTGTTGTGGTGTTTGTCGGACGGTGGTCCGGGTTTCACCGTCCGGGTTATCAGGGAGGTGTCCAATCTAGAGCATTTTGCAAACTTCTTTTGAAACATGGTATCGGAAAGCTTATGATCAAGTGCTAGTTAACAGAAAAACGGTTCTGCGCTCAGCGAAGCTTTGCAAACTCCACATCCTAAACGCCCTGTGTATAACACAAACTGAAGGTAAAAAAAGAAATCTCGTCCCGCATGCGGAAGTCGGATAAGAATGTATACCTTAATTTGCAGTTCAAGAATCTCTCTCCGTCACTTAAAATTGTCAAATAACATGATTTTCCTTTTCACCGTGTGATCAAGATCAAGAACAAAAAGGGAAAGCATTTGCCATTCAGATCAACATGAAACTTGTGAAAATTACTACTCCTAAACAACCAAACTGAAATCCATCTTGAGAGCAACGTTATAAAAGTAGAAACATCAAAGAAGCCGTAGATCTATACCATATACACAGACAGGAGGCACTTTAAATAGTCCTGTACGCACACCACAATCTTACTGGTCCATGTTTCCGATGATCCACGACACACTGCAGCTAGCTCAACTGTTTTCGTCAAAACTAATATGATATGTCGTTTTGAAGATAAATACTATCCGCAAAAAAAAAAGATAAATACTGACTCCCGAATGGCCCACCGGCCCCTCCAAATGAGCCATACATTTTGTAACGAAATTCCTTCTCTCTTTTTTGAGTTGAAGGAAATTCCGTTCTGACTTTATAATCCGTATACAAGTTCTCTCCTTGTAGATGAGCTCTTGAGGAAAGGGATATTTTGGTAGAGATCATATAATATGAGATCCCCACAGAATAACTGGATTCATATGAACTTAGAGGATCTCTAGCACGATTTTGAACATCATGGGGAAATTTTAATGCATCCTCCGCAATTTTTATTTTATTTTCATGCACCCATGGAGCTCCTCTGTGACACATCACACATCTACCAGCTCGGCGCATTCCTGCCAAGTGGGGTCTGACTGCTTGAGCCCACGCCTCCGTGCTGACTGGGCTTGCTACATCGGTGGTTTATTTCCCTGGCTCGGTTTTTGCGGGCCACCTACTTATTCTCTCCGCCGCCACCAATGTGAGCAGCGCCACCGGGAGGGGCAGACATCACACGCCGAAGCAAAGCACCACGCTGTCCTCTTTCTCGTGCTCACCAAGGTCACAGGCAGTACCCCATGGAGCTGCGGCCGGAAAGTGAGCTTGAAGACGAGGTACCCCCACCCCATGTAGTGAGGAGTGCCAGGGGAGAGCTCCTTGCTGATGATGACACCCAACAAACCGACATACCACACCAGCAATGCTTGCCACACAAATTAAAATGATTGCACCTACATGTTGTTCAATTGTTGCAGGAAAAATCGCCGCTGTTGTGTACAGGAAAAATCGCCTTTCACGAAACTAATTAAATTGTTACTATGTTCCAGGAACAAATGCTGATTTGGGAATAAGAGTGCACTACCTGCCTTGAAACATATCCTTCGCCCAATGGCCTCCGCTGCATCTCAGAATTAGCTACAATGCATATGCTATTTACTTGCTCTGAAATGAAATCCTTCCTAGAAAACAGTTCGGACATAGAACCAGAAAGAGTAAAAGAACAGAGTCTTGAGAAACAGAGTACCTTAACCAACAATTATCTTCTTGCAGATAGTTATCATATTTCTCAAAGACGGAATGCTTCTCAGATAATCACCAGTGTACGACAAGGTAACCTATTCATTACAGAGCCTGGTCGCTACAATAATAAGTTCCCTTGCATTACAAACATTTTCTTTTCAAAATCTCCACTCCTGCAGCTTTGCATCATAGAGTTATGTCTGGCACTCGCTATCTTCGGATCAAGGTGCATATAGCAACGGGCCCATGACCACGTGTTCGGCAGCCACACGCCGACCAAAAGATACCACCTGAAGCAGCATTCACTTTGACTCCAAAATCTCCCGCTCTTTCTGGAACCAGTTTATATCCAGTCATTATGAATTCTACCGATTTTCAACAGCCCACTGGACTGTTGACAGTAAGTTTCATGTTGAATGGCAAACTGATTGTAAAAGCATGCAATGGTATACACAAATGGTTGCACTTCACCTTCTTTGCATCCTTCTTTGCCTTGTGTTAAAGCTTCCTCTCCTCATCCTCTCGCTGTTGTTTTAATACTCTCTTCCAAATCTGAAGAACAAGCGAAGGAGGTAATTTTAACTTATGGACAGCAGTCTGATAGACAGTTCAGTTTTCAGTGGGCATTTGGCAGTTTGCTAGATATATATGACAACACAAGCAAACGAAGTATCTCCACAGATAATACCCATGCACACCCATAGCAATGATTGGCAGTCTGTATCATCTCACTATTAGGATCGATTGAATACACAAGTTACCTTCCTAACACTGATAACCATTGGATATTCACTTTACTGCGTAAATTTGTAGTACATGATAAAAAAAAGGTTACTTTTATGCAGCAAAACCTACCCGATACAAGTACACGATTTAGACAGTTAACTGCAAGAAAGAAAGAAAATTAAGCCCCCAAGCTGATGCTCAATGGTTCCATATCTATAATTCATTGGTAAGAAAGATAAAAATAATTAAACAGGTCTATATAAACTTATAAGACAACTACATGATATATGGCATACACATTTGAAAATATGATCTAACCACTAAAACAAGAACACTACAAAACCAAAAGCATATTGATTTCTACAATAACATCCTACAAAGCACGGACACGCTTGGAAGTGCCGAACTGCCGTTCTGATACGCCGGGATACGGGGATGTGCGAATTTTGCAGTATCCCCCGAATTATGATTTTGATTTTGATTTTTTTTTAAATGCAGGGATACGCCGGGACACGTGCGGGATACGGCATGGCCAAAAACAGCCTCAGCCCAAACCCATACCTAACCTATTTTGCAGGAACTCCCGCACACTCTCGTCTTAAGGACGAGGTACTCCCGTACTCCCTCCCAGCCTCCCAGGTCGCACTGGAACGCACCGTCAGCCGCCTGGACTCCTTGCCGCCGCTGACCGCTGGGTGCTGGAGCTACCCCCAGCCTCGCAGGTAACCCAGCAGCCTCTCCCCTCTCCTCTTTTCTCAACCTCTTCCTCTTTTATTCTTAGATTTGCTCTGCTGGATGTTGCTTGCTTGTGCCGCCGCTTATGTCAGTGCTGCTGCTGCTGCTCATGCTTGTAGTGTCTTCCAATTATGTCTTGTCTTCTAATCTTCTTTACTGTTTGTGTTTGATGTGTTTTGCAAGATGGATGCAGCTTGCAATGACAACATGACATGGGGGATGAGGATCAATCAAGCATTAGATAAAAGGGACACCAAATGGGATTTTCTGACTATATTACAGGGCATTTTATTTTATTTTATATATACTCGCCGTATCCCCGAATGGCTGTTTTTGGAAGATGCCGTATCCCGTATCCCCGTATGCGTATCCCCGTCTTTCCGTCCCCGTGTCCGTGCTTTTTAGATGCCATCTACTATCTATACTACAGAATTGAGTAACAACCAGTAGTAGAAGTTAAATGGTCCCTTACAAAATGATGGTGTAAATTCAAGAGATAATTTATATTCAGTTGCAAATCCCAAACAAGAATATTACTTTGCACATGCAGGAGTACATGACCATTGTTTTATGCGGGTTATATGACTGTATAGAGGGGATCGCAATGCCATGTTAAAATTGTGGGTTCAATTAATTCAGCAACATCTTTGAGCAATCATTCCATATGCCATACAATGCCTAGAGAACAATGCAAACTCAGGGAAATCAAGCAGGCATTTCACCACACAATGGTGCAGCCCTGGCACCGACAATGGTCTCAAGGAAGGAACAATGAGATACGGTACATTATTCAGACTCACCTTTCTCTGAAGCTGGAGCACCCTCAACATTGCTATCAGATTCAGAGGTTACCGAGTTCCCGGCATCATCTTTGCTGGTTGTACCCTTCATGGATTCTTCATTTGGTGCACTCTTGGGAATATCACCCGAAGAATCTTTCATTAGCAAGGCACATCCATGTTTGTTGAGCATACTAGCACCCTCCAGAGCACCTTCTCCATAACAAGGAACCTTAGATGAAAACAAAGGGGTAAAATTTCAGTTTATAACTGTCAAGGTTATAAATAACATAAGGCCATGAAAGTTGTGTAGCCCTGCTACAATTATACCATCGCCTGTTTTAATGACGCTAGGTGCTACTATGTTCTGTTGAGTTCGGTTTCTAACAACTAGCTAGTGTTTGCACATATTATGAAGTACAATTATGAGGTACCATACCAATAAACGGTACGTCGATTCGATATTTACAACTAGCCAGAGGCATAGAACTCTTCTCAAATACTTCCTCTGTACCATATTAATTGTCGCTCAAACATACATCCGTTTGAGCGACAGTTATTTCCGGACAGAGGGAGTATGGTAACATCTATCACTCCAATAATTGCACTTTGATTGAATGCTCATGAGCTCATCACATCACACTAATCATCACAAAAGATGCCACACTAACGCTAATTCGTCTCACTGAACCTCTGAAACACCAACACATTCGGTCATGCTCGCCACCAAACAAAAAATGAAGATAAATACCGCTTGGCAACCTCCTCCTCATAGAACATCTATACCGCTCTAAACAAGTACCAAACTAAAGAGTAGTTTCCTTTGACAATGCCATCTATACAAATGTTGAGTGGCACGGAATAGGTGAAGCGTTTTGGAGTAGAACCCTCACCTCATCTTGTGGCAATGGCTGATGCTTTCGAAGGTGTTGACAAAGTCCCCCTCCTTGATTGCATTGGACCCCTTGTCGAACAGCAGCTGCGCCTGATCTACCGCTTTCTCCTCCTCACCGCCTGCTTCCTTATTAGGCTTCAATGCCAGAAGATTCTGGTGCTCACCTCTGGGCACAGGAGTGTAGAAACCGACAACTGGAATCAAATCATCGAAGCCACCGTAATTGCAGACCTTCCTCACATGCTCTGATTGTAGCTCAACTGTGAACAGGTCAGCATCCGTGCTAACGAGAATGACATCTGCTCCCTCAACAAACCTCACCACTCGCGTCACTCCACGGCGCGCGTCACTAGGAGCACCAATTGGGAGCAAATTGTCCAAGCAGATTTCCCGGCTCAGCACCCATCGTGCATCAGTCCCGTCACCCGTCACCCGCCTCCCTTGTCCACAATTTGACATGCTGATCGAACAAGCCTTCGATAACTCCCAATCCACCATCCTCCGTCGGCATGAGGTTACATCCGACTTCGGAGCAGTCGCCTGGTGGCTCGAACACGGTCAAAGTGTGCCTTGCCATGTCATACTCCGTGATTGACGTATATTCGGGCATGCCCGTGAAGTAGAGCAAAGAGCTGCCAACGAGCAGGCTGGAATATTGTTGGTAGTTAATTTGGAACTTGATGTGCACCGAGGTCAGCTCTCCCCAGGTGCCAGTCTCCGACGAGTATACGGTCAGCGACCTAACCCACTCCTCCTCCTCCTCCTCCTCCTCCTCTGGGTCAAAATCCTCCTGATCTGGGCCGTCTGAGAAGGAGAAGACGACGTGGAAAGGACCCCCGAGACAGTCGCGATGGTCGCACCCATCCGCTGTGCACAACACAGTCGCCATCGGGAAGTAGTTCCTCCTCCCGAACGCCGCGGGCATCGGCACGTGCTGCTGGGCGCCCGTGGTTGGCTCCCACACAAGGAGTTCCGGAGTACCCTCTCCCGTGGAGATGAAGAGGGCGCGGCCATGGCGGCAGTCCTGGGCCCGCCAGGAGTGCCAGTCCGGGGCGGCGGGAGAGAAGGACGAGGCGGTGGTGGGGATGAAGTGGGGGACGAGGCCGCGGACTAAGCAGCGGAGGAAGCCGGGGACGGGTGGTGTCCGGTGGAGCTCGTGGAGGCGGCGGAGGAAGCCGAGGAGGGGTGGCGTCGGGTGGAGCTCGTGGAGGCGGCGGCGGAAGGGCGGGCGAGAGACGATGCCGGCCCAGTCCTTGCAGACAATGGAGGCGCGGAGGAGGAATGCGGGGTGGTCGGGCGGGAGGCGGAGGAGGATCTCTTCGACGAGGTCGTCCGGGATCGCAGGCGGCGGTGCTGCCATGGTACGGTGGTCGCTAGGTCTAGGTGGATCTGGAAAGAGATTGGGAATTTTGGAGCATGACTACAGCGAGGGGATTGGGAATCTGGGCGGAGCGGAGGCTCATGGTCCTCCTCGAACTTTTTCGAAGGAAAGCAAAGCTTTATAGATTAACGACGTACGGGGATATCCCCGACACGCAAGCAGCCACTTCGGACGGTACATCAGTGTTCCACTTAACACACGTATTTGGTAGGCATTTACTACCGATTCGACCTAGCTCATGCGCAACAGAGTTTAGGGTTCGACTACATGAGCTAACACTCCAGCTAGAAAACCACAACTTGAGTTGAAGCTTTACATCCTCGATGATCACAGCATACGGCGAGGCGTCAACCTTCGTGATGTCCATCGCGTCAGCCAGCAACTCGCAGTCAGTTTCAAACGCCACCCTGGTGGCTCCCAGTTCGGCTGCAGCTGCTACTGCCATTGCTAGGGCTGTTACTTCTGCACCGAATGCATCAGTATGCTCTTGCCGCCCAACTCTAGCATTCAGGACTTGCCCTGTACTATCCCGGGCCACAACCCCCCATCCACTGTGAGACATCCCCGGGGTAAATGCACCATCAAGATTGAACTTGGTTACATCATATGCCGGCGGTTTCCACTTCTCAGTTGCCTGTTTGGGCTTGGCTTTTGAAAATACCTCTTCATACTCAAGTGCATCACATCGCGCTCGTCGCGCAATTTCTTCCACAGCCACAGGAGTCTCCCCTTCTCTCACTTTGTTTCTGTTATTCCACCATTGCCACCAGAAGGATATGATCAGCACTCTTTTCTTCTCATCTAGCCCCCAAAGGGAGTCAAGCATTGCATGCACACCCCCGAGCGCCTCCAGTCGAGACCGCACCTCCTCCAGTCCCAGATTCCTCCATACCCCCTTCACACACTTGCATTTGATAAACAGGTGGCCTCCATCCTCTTCGCCTCTGCCACACATAAAACAGTTGGATGATTCAAGGTTTAAGCCCCGTCTTACCAAGTTGTTGCACAAAGCTAGCGATTCATGGCGAAGTCGCCAAACAAACATTTGTAGCTTCGGTGGGCACGGGATCTTCCATATCCTCTTCCAACTTTGATCTGAACACTGATCCAGCTGGCCGGCGCTAGCTGTACTCGTACTTGGTGCACCGTTCTGTTTCTGTTTGTGGAGCTGCACCAGTAGCTTGTAAGCACTTTTAACTGAGTGATTACCCTTCGTGTCAAAGTGCCATGCTATGAAATCCTCGATCCCCTCTCTTAATGGAATCTGGAGTATGTAGCGCGCATCTTCCGCACAGAACGTGTCCCTGACGAGTATCTCATCCCAGCTTCCGGTGATCGGACTGATCAGCTCGTGCACAAAATTCAGGAGGCTGGAGCCCTTTGGCGTTATCACTTGTCGCGACCACGGCCGTGGCAGCCAAGGGTCCAGCCAAATATTGATCCTCTGTCCGTCGCCTACCCTCCAGATATATCCGTGTTTCACGACATCCAGCCCTTGAAGAATACTACGCCAAGAGTACGAAATTCCATCATGTGCCACTGCCTCCAGCGCCGAGCAGTCAGGGAAATAGCGGGCTTTAAGTACCTGAGCACATAGACTTGTTGGATTCTGCACGATCCTCCATCCTTGCCGCGACAGCATTGCTAAGTTAAACTGGTGCATATCGCGGAACCCCAGCCCTCCCATAGCCTTGGGCTGTGACAGTTTTTCCCAGCTTAGCCAATGCATGGCATTTTGCTTATCTTGATGGCTCCACCAAAAATTACTCAGAAGTGTGCTCAGTTCCGCGCAAAAGGTCTTTGTCAGGTCAAAACACGACATAGCATATGTGGGTATAGCCTGCCCCACCACCTTCACCAGAGCCTCCTTACTCTCCTTTGCTAGTAATCTCTCTTGCCACCCATAAACCCGGCCACACATGTTTCTTTTGATATAACTGAAGGCTTTCTTCTTAGAGCGTCCCACATGGACTGGCAGCCCTAGATATTTCTCATTCCAATCCTCACTACGTATCCCTAGTTCGGCCTTCACAGCGTTTCTGTCATTATCGCATGTGTTAGGGCTGAACATAACTGCAGATTTTTCCGTGTTTATACACTGCCCCGAGCACGCCTCATATAACTGCAGAGTTTCATGTAATACTGCTGCTTCCTGTTGGTTTGCTTTGATTAGGAGCATAGAGTCGTCCGCAAACAGTAGGTGGGATACACATGGTGCCCTTGGGCATATTTTCACGCCATGCAGCAACCCTTTCTCTTCTGCATCCAGTAACAGCGTGGACAAACCTTCTGCACATATGACAAAGAGGTAGGGGGAGATGGGATCCCCCTGTCGGAGCCCTCGTGATGGACTGAACTGTTGGGTAAGATCCCCATTCACCTTTATCTGGTACCGGACAGTCCTAACACACTTCATGACAAGCGCAACCCACCTCCTGCTAAACCCCAGCTTGGTTAACATGGCCTCCAAAAAGCTCCATTCTACCCGATCGTAGGCCTTACTCATGTCTGCCTTGATTGCCGCGACTCCAGTCCTCCCATTCCTTTTGTTCATCAGGTAGTGTGATATTTCATAGGCAGTTAGCACATTGTCCGTAATAAGTCTCCCTGGTACAAATGCGCTCTGATTTTCGGAGATCACATCAGGCAAAACCACCTTCAATCTATTTGCAATGACCTTCGAGACTAGTTTATACATTACATTGCATAAGCTGATGGGTCGGAGATCTTTGATCCTCTTTGGGTTCTTCACCTTGGGTATTAGCACAACCATGGTATCATTCCATCCCTCCGGAAAATCTCCTCCGTTCAGCACATTCAGAACTTCCTCCACGACTCGATCCCCCATGAAGTGCCAGTGTCGTTTGAAAACAATGGTCGGCATCCCATCTGGCCCGGGGGCTTTGAGATCTCCAATATGATCTAGAGCAGCCTTCACCTCGGCTCTCGTATATTCAGCCTCTAGGACCGCGTTCATGGCATCTGAGACGCGAGTTTGCACCTTGTGAATCAGCTCATGTAATCGATTCGGATTGGAAGTATTGAACAGCCCCTGAAAAAACGAGCACACATAATTAGTTAGGGCTTCCCCCTCCTCCACCACCGTGCCATCCTCCCTTCGTATCTCCTTCAGCCTGTTCGATTTTTTCCTCGCAGAAGCTACCGATTGCAGGTACTTAATATTTTTATTTCCACCCTTCAACCACCACATATGTGCTCTCTGTTTAAGCTGGGTATACTTATTTTCTTTCAGTCCCTCCAATTCTGCGCGAAGCCTTGCTTCCTCCCTAATCTTTTCTTCAGAGATCCGTGCCTTCATACACCTCTCCAAGTCACCCCGAGCCTTCTTTATTCTCCCATCTAATTCTCCTACTACTTCACTACTCCATGCACTTATGTCCTTGGCAACACTCTGAAGGCCCCGGGTGACACTGCTCCCCCCACCTTGGTAACTTCTCTCCCACACTCTTCTAATGATATATTCACAACCATCCTCCTGCAACCAGCGTGCTTCAAACCTGAAGTTACGGTCTCCCCACTTCCACCCTCTCTCCGTGCCCTCAAGATGCACCACCACCGGCCTATGATCAGAGTGGCGCGGCTCACCATTCACCACCGCAAAGTTTGGAAATGTCGTGCACCAGGCAAAAGCGTTTTCTGAACCTCCTTTCTTTTACGAACCGACCAACTACTACGGTGTTGTATACTCAGCGCAATCCATAAAAAAAAGTAACAAAAACTTCTTAAGAAAAAAATATATATACATATATACTCGTAACTTATTCTTTCGCCAAATCTATGCTTTCGGCGTAGGCGGTGTTGTCTCCTGATCTAGAGAAAGGTTTTGCGCGTTGAGTTGGAGGCAAATGACCAAAAACTCAATCGATGATCATGTCGGCTGGCTGGTCTCCTCCGACAATCCGCCGAATCTTTAGGCAAACAATCTTCTTCCTCCTCGCCTCGATGCTAGAAGGAAGGGAGTGTTGCGTTGCGTTGGAGTCTGTGGTATGCCACTCCAGAGGTCTCATTAGACCAAGTGGTATGTCCCCGGTGCCACCCATGATCGTATTCAACGAGGCAATATGGTGCAGCTTGTCTAAAAACAGGATAAGTTTTTGCCACAATAATATAGTCCAGAAAAAGGGTGTATGGTCAGATTTTTCACTAACTAAAGCAATAACCTCGGTCATAGGGTAGCATAACACTCTACCCAACTTCTCAAAAATAGGACTTCGTAAATATTGAAGGAAATATGCCATAGAGGCAATAATAAAGTTATTATTTATTTCCTTATTTCATGATAAATGTTTATTATTCATGCTAGAATTGTATTAACCGGAAACATAATACATGTGTGAATACATAGACAAACATAGTGTCACTAGTATGCCTCTACTTGACTAGCTCGTTTATCAAAGATGGTTATGTTTCCTAGCCATGGACAAAAGAGTTGTCATTTGATTAACGGGATCACATCATTAGGAGAATGATGTGATTGACATGACCCATTCCGTTAGCCTAGCACTTGATCGTTTAGTATACTGCTATTGCTTTCTTCATGACTTATACATGTTCCTGTAACTATGAGAATTATGCAACTCCCGTTTACCGGAGGAACACTTTGGGTACTACCAAACGTCACAACGTAACTGGGTGATTATAAAGGAGTACTACAGGTGTCTCCGAAGGTACATGTTGAGTTGGCGTATTTTGAGATTAGGTTTTGTCACTCCGATCGTCGGAGAGGTATCTCTGGGCCCTCTCGGTAATGCACATCATTATAAGCCTTGCAAGCAATGTGACCAATGAGTTGGTTACGGGATGATGCATTACAGAACGAGTAAAGAGACTTGCCGGTAACGAGATTGAACTAGGTATTGGATACCGATGATCAAATCTCGGGCAAGTAACATACCGATGACAAAGGGAACAACGTATGTTGTTATGCGGTTTGACCGATAAAGATCTTCGTAGAATATGTAGGAACCAATATGGGCATCCAGGTTTCGCTATTGGTTATTGACCGAGAATAGTTCTAGGTCATGTCTACATAGTTCTCGAACCCGTAGGGTCCGCACGCTTAAGGTTTCGATGACAGTATTATTATGAGTTTATGAGTTTTGATGTACCGAAGGAGTTCGGAGTCCCGGATGAGATAGGGGACATGACGAGGAGTCTCAAAATGGTCGAGACGTAAAGATCGATATATTGGACGACTATATTCGGAGTTCGGAAAGGTTCCGAGTGATTCGGGTATTTTTCGGAGTACCGAGGAGTTACGGGAATACGGGAAAGAGTATTGGGCCTTAATAGGCTTTAGTGGGAAGGAGCCAGGAGGTGGCGCGCGCCCCTCCCAAGCCCAGTCCGAATTGGACAAAGGGTTTGGGGCGCGGCCCCCCTCTCCCTTCCTTCTCCACTTCCCTTCTTTCCCCCCTTCTCCTAGTTGGACTAGGAAAGAAGGAATCCTACTCCCGGTGGGAGTAGGACTCCCTTGGCGCGCCCTCCTCCTAGGGCCGGCCTCCTCCTCCCTTGCTCCTTTATATACAGGGGCAGGGGGGCACCCCATGACACACAAGTTGATCTACGGATCGTTCCTTAGCCGTGTGCGGTGCCCCCTTCCACCATATTCCACCTCGGTCATATCGTCGCGGAGTTTAGGCGAAGCCCTGCGCCGATAGAAGATCATCATCGTCACCACGCTGTTGTGCTGACGGAACTCATCTTCGGAGCTCGGCTGGATCGGAGGCCGGAGATAGTCATCGAGCTGAACGTGTGCTGAACTCGGAGGCTCCGTACGTTCGGTGCTTGGATCGGTCGGATCGTGAAGACGTACGACTACATCAACCGCGTTGTGCTAACGCTTCCGCTTACGGTCTACGAGGGTATGTGGACGAACACTCTCCCCTCTCGTTGCTATATCATCACCATGATCTTGCGTGTGCGTAGGAATTTTTTTGAAATTACTACGTTCCCCAACAGTGATATCAGAGCCAGGTTTTATGCATTGATGTTATATGCGCGAGTAGAACACAAGTGAGTTGTGGGCGATACAAGTCATACTGCTTACCAGCATGTCATACTTTGGTTCGGCGGTATTGTGAGATGAAGCGGCCCGGACCGACATTACGCGTACGCTTACGCGAGACTGGTTTCACCGTTACGAGCACTCATGCTTAAAGGTGGCTGGCGGGTGTCTGTCTCTCTCACTTTAGCTGAATCCAGTGTGGCTACGCCCTGTCCTTGCGAAGGTTAAAACAGCACCAACTTGACGAACTATCGTTGTGGTTTTGATGCGTAGGTAAGAACGGTTCTTGCTAAGCCCGTAGCAGCCACGTAAAATTTGCAACAACAAAGTAGAGGACGTCTAACTTGTTTTGGCAGGGCATGTTGTGATGTGATATGGTCAAGACGTGATGCTATATTTTATTGTATGAGATGATCATGTTTTGTAACCGAAGTTATCGGCAACTGGCAGGAGCCATATGGTTGTCGCTTTATTGTATGAAATGCAAACGCCATGTAATTGCTTTACTTTATCACTAAGCGGTAGCGATAGTCGTAGAAGCAATAGATGGCGTAACGACAACGATGCTACGATGGAGATCAAGGTGTCGCGCTGGTGACGATGGTGATCACGACGGTGCTTCGGAGATGGAGATCACAAGCACAAGATGATGATGGCCATATCATATCACTTATATTGATTGCATGTGATGTTTATCCTTTATGCATCTTATCTTGCTTTGATTGACGGTAGCATTTTAAGATGATCTCTCACTAAAAATTATCAAGAAGTGTTCTCCCTGAGTATGCACCGTTGCCAAAGTTCGTCGTGCCCAGACACCACGTGATGATCGGGTGTGATAAGCTCTACGTCCATCTACAATGGGTGCAAGCCAGTTTTGCACACGCAGAATACTCAGGTTAAACTTGACGAGCCTAGCATATGCAGATATGGCCTCGGAACACGGAGACCAAAAGGTCGAGCGTGAATCATATATTAGATATGATCAACATAGTGATGTTCACCATTGAAAACTACTCCATCTCACGTGATGATCGGTTATGGTTTAGTTGATTTGGATCACGTGATCACTTAGATAACTAGAGAGATGTCTGTCTAAGTGGGAGTTCTCAAGTAATATGATTAATTGAACTTAAATTTATCATGAACTTAGTCCTGGTAGTATTTTGCAAATTATGTTGTAGATCAATAGCTCGCGTTGTTGCTTTCATATGTTTATTTTGATATGTTCCTAGAGAAAATTGTGTTGAAAAATGTTAGTAGCAATGATGCGGATTGGATCCGTGATCTGAGGTTTATCCTCATTACTGCATAGAAGAATTATGTCCTTAATGCACCGCTAGGGGATAGACCTATTGCAGGAGCAGATGCAGATGTTATGAACGTCTGGCTAGCTCAATATGATGACTACTTGATAGTTTAGTGCACCATGCTTAACGGCTTAGAATCGGGACTTCAAAGACGTTTTGAACGTCATGGACCATATAAGATGTTCTAGGTATTGAAGTTAATATTTCAAGCAAATACCCGAGTTGACAGATATGAAGTCTCCAACAAGTTCTATAGCTAAAAGATGGAGGAGAATCGCTCAACTAGTGAGCATGTGCTCAGATTGTCTGGGTACTTCAATCGCTTGAATCAAGTGGGAGTTAATCTTCCAGATAAGATAGTGATTGACAGAATTCTCTAGTCACCGTCACTAAGTTACTAGAACTTCGTGATGAACTATAGTATGCAAGGGATGACAAAAACGATTCCCGAGCTCTTCGTGATGTTGAAATCGACGAAGGTAGAAATCAAGAAAGAGCATCAAGTGTTGATGATTGACAAGACCGCTAGTTTCAAGAGAAGGGCAAAGGGAAAGAAAGGGAACTTCAAGTGGAAAGACAAACAAGTTGTCACTCCCATGAAGAAGACCAAAGCTGGACCAAAGCCTGAAACTGAGTGTTTACACTGCAAAGGAAATGGTCACTCGAAGCGGAAATGCCCTGAATATTTGGTGGATAAGAAGGATGGCAAAGTAAACAATGGTATATTTGATATACATATTATTGATGTGTGCCTTACTAGTGTTTATAGTAGCCCCTGAGTATTTAATACTTGTTCGGTTGCTAAGATTAGTAACTCGAAACAGGAGTTACAGAATAAACAGAGACTAGTTGAAGGGGAAGTGACGATGAGTGTTGGAAGTAGTTCCAAGATTGATATGATCATCATCGCACACTCCCTATACTTTCGGGATTAGTGTTAAACTTAAATAAATGTTATTTGGCGTTTGCATTGAGCATGAATATGATTTGATCATGTTTATTGCAATACAGTTATTCATTTAAAGTTAAAGAATAACTGTTATTCTGTTTACATGAATAAGACCTTCGATGGTTATACACCCAATAAAAATAGTTTGTTGGATCTCGATCGTATTGATACACATATTCATAATATTGATGCCAAAAGATGCAAAGTTAATAATGATAGTGCAACTTATTTGTGGCACTGCCGTTTGGGTCATATCGGTGTAAAGCGCATGAAAAAACTCCATAAAGATGGATTTTTGGAATCACTTGGTTATGAATCATTTGATGCTTGCGAACCGTGCCTTTTGGGCAAGATGACTAAAACTCCGTTCTTCGTAACAATGGAACGAGCTACTGACTTGTTGGAAATAATACATACTGATGTATACAGACCAATGAGTATGAAGGCTCGTGGCAAGTATCATTATTTTCTGACCTTCACAAGATGATTTGAGCAGATATGGGTATATCTTCTTGATAAAACATAAGTCTGAAATAGTTGAAAGGTTCAAAGAATTTCAGAGTGAAGTGGAAAAATCATCGTAACAAGAAAATAAAGTTTCTGCGATCTGATCACGGAGACGAATATTTGAGTTACGAGTTTGGTCTTCAATTAAAACAACGTGGAATAGTTTCACAGCTCACGCCACCTGGAACACCACAACATTATGGTGTGTCCGAACGTCGTAACCGCACTTTATTGGATATGGTGCGATCTATGATGTCTCTTACTAATTTACCACTATTGTTTTGGGGTTATGCATTAGAGACAGCTGCATTCATGTTTAAAAGGGCACCATCTAAATCCGTTGAGACGACACCGTATGAACTATGGTTTAACAGTAAACCTAAGCTGTCGTTTCTTAAAGTTTGGAGTTACGATGCTTATATGAAAAAGGTTTTCAACCTGATAAGCTCAAACCCAAATCAGAGAAGTGCGTCTTCATAGAATACCCAAAGGAAATTGTTGGGTACTCCTTCTATCACAGATCCAAAGGCAAAAACATTCGTTGCTAAGAATGGATCCTTTCTAGAGAAGGAGTTTCTCTCGAAAGAAGTGAGTGGGAGGAAAGTAGAACTTGATGAGGTAAATGTACCTTCTCCCGAATTGGAAAATAGTTCATCACTGAAATCAGTTCCAGTGATTCCTACACCAATTAGTGAGGAAGCTAATGATGATGATCATGAAACTTCAGATCAAGTTACTACAGAACCTCGTAGGTCTTCCAGAGTACGGTCCGCACCAGTGTGGTACGGTAATCCTATTCTGAAAGTCATGTTACTAGACCATGATAAACCTACGAACTATGAGGAAGCGATGATGAGCCCAGATTCCGCAAAATGGCTGGAGGCCATGAAATCTGAGATAGGATCCATGTATGAGAACAAAGTGTGGACTTTGGTGGAGTTTCCCGATGATCGGCAAGCCATATTGTATAAATGGATCTTCAAGAGGAAGACGAACACTAATAGTAGTATTACTATCTACTAAGCTCGACTTGTTGCAAAAGGTTTTCGACAAGTTCAAGGTGTTGAATACGATGAGATTTTCTCACTCATATCGATGCTTATGTCTGTCCGAATCATGTTAGCAATTGCCACATTTGATGAAATCTGGTAAATGGATGTCAAAACTGCATTCCTTAATGGATTTGTTAAAGAAGAGTTGTATATGATGCAACCAGAAGGTTTTGTCAATCCTAAAGATGCTAACAAAGTGTGCAAGCTCCAGCAATCCATAAATGGACTGGTGCAAGCATCTCGGAGTTGGAATATACGCTTTGATGAGTTGGTCAAAGCATATGGTTTTATACAGACTTTTGGAAAGACCTGTATTTACAAGAAAGTGAGTGGGAGCACTGCAGCATTTCTGATAAGTATATGTGAATGGCATATTGTTGATTGGAAATAATGTAGAATTATTCTGTAAAGCATAAAGGATACTTCAAAAAGAGTTTTTCAAAGCAAGACCTCGGTGAAGCTGCTTACACATTGAGCATCAAGATCTATATAGATAGATCAAGACGCTTGATAAGATTTTTCAATGTATACATACCTTGATAAATTTTTGAAATAGTTCAAAATGGAACAGTCAAAGAAGGAGATCTTGCCTGTGATGCAAAGGTATGAAGTTGAGTAAGACTTAAGACCCGACCATGGCAGAAAATAGAAAGAGAATGAAAAGTCATTCCCTATGCCTCAGTCATAGGTTCTATAAAGTATGCTATGCTATGTACCAGACCTATTGTATACCTTGCTCTGAATTTTGCAAGGGAGTACAATATTGATCTAGGAGTAGATCACTGGACATTGGTCAAGAATATCCTTAGTGAGGACTAAGGAAATATTTCTCGATTATGGAGGTGATAAAAGAGCCAATCGTAAAGAGTTACATCGGTGCAAGCTTTTACACTGATCCAGATGACTCTAAGTCTCAATCTGGATACATATTGAAAGTGGGAGCAATTAGCTAGAGTAGCTCCGTGCAGAGCATTGTAGACATAGAATATTTGGAAAATACATACGGCTCTGAATATGTCAGACCCGTTGACTAAGATTCTCTCACGAGCAAAACATGATCACACCTTAGTACTCTTTGGGTGTTAATCACATAGCGATGTGAACTAGATTATTGACTCTAGTAAACCCATTGAGTGTTGGTCACATGAAGATGTGAACTATGGGTGTTAATCATATACAGATATGAATATTGATGTTATATCACATGGTGATGTGAACTAGATTATTGACTCTAGTGCAAGTGGGAGACTGAAGGAAATATGCCCTAGAGGCAATAATAAAGTTATTATTTATTTCCTTATTTCATGATAAATGTTTATTATTCATGCTAGAATTGTATTAACCGGAAACATAATACATATGTGAATACATAGACAAACATAGTGTCACTAGTATGCCTCTACTTGACTAGCTCGTTTATCAAAGATGGTTATGTTTCCTAGCCATGGACAAAAGAGTTGTCATTTGATTAACGGGATCACATCATTAGGAGAATGATGTGATTAACATGACCCATTCCGTTAGCCTAGCACTTGATCGTTTAGTATACTGCTATTGCTTTCTTCATGACTTATACATGTTCCTGTAACTATGAGAATTATGCAACTCCCGTTTACCGGAGGAACACTTTGGGTACTACCAAACGTCACAACGTAACTGGGTGATTATAAAGGAGTACTACAGGTGTCTCCGAAGGTACATGTTGAGTTGGCGTATTTTGAGATTAGGTTTTGTCACTCCGATCGTCGGAGAGGTATCTCTGGGCCCTCTCGGTAATGCACATCATTATAAGCCTTGCAAGCAATGTGACCAATGAGTTGGTTACGGGATGATGCATTACAGAACGAGTAAAGAGACTTGCCGGTAACGAGATTGAACTAGGTATTGGATACCGATGATCAAATCTCGGGCAAGTAACATACCGATGACAAAGGGAACAACGTATGTTGTTATGCGGTTTGACCGATAAAGATCTTCGTAGAATATGTAGGAACCAATATGGGCATCCAGGTTCCGCTATTGGTTATTGACCGAGAATAGTTCTAGGTCATGTCTACATAGTTCTCGAACCCGTAGGGTCCGCACGCTTAAGGTTTCGATGACAGTATTATTATGAGTTTATGAGTTTTGATGTACCGAAGGAGTTCGGAGTCCCGGATGAGATCGGGGACATGACGAGGAGTCTCGAAATGGTCGAGACGTAAAGATCGATATATTGGACGACTATATTCGGAGTTCGGAAAGGTTCCGAGTGATTCGGGTATTTTTCGGAGTACCGGGGAGTTACGGAAATACGGGAAAGAGTATTGGGCCTTAATAGGCTTTAGTGGGAAGGAGCCAGGAGGTGGCGCGCGCCCCTCCCAAGCCCAGTCCGAATTGGACAAAGGGTTTGGGGCGCGGCCCCCCTCTCCCTTCCTTCTCCACTTCCCTTCTTTCCCCCTTTCTCCTAGTTGGACTAGGAAAGAAGGAATCCTACTCCCGGTGGGAGTAGGACTCCCTTGGCGCGCCCTCCTCCTAGGGCCGGCCTACTCCTCCCTTGCTCCTTTATATACGGGGGCAGGGGGGCACCCCATGACACACAAGTTGATCTACGGATCGTTCCTTAGCCGTGTGCGGTGCCCCCTTCCACCATATTCCACCTCGGTCATATCGTCGTGAAGTTTAGGCGAAGCCCTGCGCCGGTAGAACATCATCATCGTCACCACGCCGTTGTGCTGACGGAACTCATCTCCGGAGCTCGGCTGGATCGGAGGCCGGAGATAGTCATCGAGCTGAACGTGTGCTGAACTCGGAGGCTCCGTACGTTCGGTGCTTGGATCGGTCGGATCGTGAAGACGTACGACTACATCAACCGCGTTGTGCTAACGCTTCCGCTTACGGTCTACGAGGGTACGTGGACGAACACTCTCCCCTGTCGTTGCTATATCATCACCATGATCTTGCGTGTGCGTAGGAAATTTTTTGAAATTACTACGTTCCCCAACAAATATTACCCCGAGTTTATTGTCTTTCACTTAAGTTAAGGTCTCTGAGGCCAGCTTGCTCAATGATTGTATTTTCATCTCAATGATTGTATTTTCCTCTTAATGACAAGTTGGTAGATGCATCATGTGCCGCGCGGAGGAGCTCCATGAGTGACCATTAGAATGGGTGCCAAAGAACCATTTGCAAATTATAATTGATCGAACAATGACGATTGGCTTGACGAATATGTTTCCTCCGGGGTGATCTCATTGTCAGAATTAGTTTCTATAAACACATGCACCTGGATAAATAAAACTAGTTATGGTGTCACCGTCGCAATGAATTTGACATCAAGTGATGAATGGACAACATATGAAAATCATAGAGTGCGATGAATATAACACAAAACTGCGTAAATAACAACGAAAGACGGGAGGAACAAGTATTGTAGAATTAAGAATAATAGTGTGGGTGTAGACAAAATAGACTAGGCCTTTCGACCTTAAATTCTACTCCCTCCGTTCCGATTTACTTGTCGTGGTTTTAATCGGAACGGAGGGAGTATCTTTCTTCTTGCCATCGGGGGAAGGGACGGGTCCTTTTGAATTGCATGATTTGTTGCATTTCTCTAGAGAAAACAACATAGAAATTTGCAAAATTGGCCCTTTGGGTTCTTAAATGCTCCGATAATAAGAACTTAAAAAGAGGGGAGGGGTCTCTTTGAAAGGCTGGATTTGTTGCATTTCTCTAGAGAAAACAACGTAAAAATTGCAGAATCGGCCCTTTGAATCTTTAGATGCTTCAGATAAATAATACAGTAACAAGAACTTAAAAGGAGGCGAGGATTGTGGGGGGCACCTAAAAGTTTTTCTTTGATGTCCAAGATCAAAATCATGTTAGAATTTTTTTCAAAAATTCATATGACCAAAAACTCAATCGATGATCGTGTCGGCTGGCCGGTCTCCTCTGACGACCGTCGAATCTTTAGGCGGCCAATCTTGCTTCTCCTCGCCTCGATGCCAGAAGAAAGGGAGTGTTGTGTTACGTTGAAGTTTGTGGTATGCCACTTCAGAGGTCTTATTGGACCAAGTGGTGTGTCCCTGATACCAGTGCCACCCATGATCGTATTCAACGAGGCAACAAGGTGCAGCTTGTCCAAACGATTGTCTATCAATATGAATCACATCTCTCAAAAACCAAGAGTTTTCAAAACTAAAACTAGGATCAATTTTCGGCACAACAATATAGTCTAGAAAAAGAGGGTGTGTGGTCAAATTTTTCTCTAACTAGAGCACTAACATCGGTCGTAGGGTAATTTTCCTCCCAACCTGGGCAGCATAGCACTCTAGCCAACTTCTCAAAGTAGGATTTTGTAAATTATTACCCCGAGTATATTGTCTTTCATTTAAGTCAATTTGTCTCAGGCCAGCTTGCTCAATGATTGCAGTAAACAAAAACAACTCAATGATTGAATATTTTCCTCTCGATGGCAAACTGGTAGATGCATCATGCGTCACACGGAGGAGCTCCACGAGTGACCATTAGAATGGGTGCCAAAGAAGCTTTTGCAAATTATACTCGATCGAACAATGATGGGTGGGTTGATGAATATGTTTTCCTCCGGTGTGATCTCATTATTAGGATTAGTTTCTATAAACCCATGCACCTGAATAAACAAAACTAGTATGGTGTCACCATTGCAATGAATTTGACATAAAGTGATGAATGGCCAACATATGGAAATCATAAAGTGGGATGAATATAAAAAAATTGCGTAAATAACAATGAAAGAGAAGACCGCGTGTTTTTAAAAAGGGCAGTGATAGGCGCCGGTCGACCGGCCCAAAATTCGGCCGGTCGACGCGCAGCCATCGGATTCCCGCGCGCATAGCCGTTCGATCCTTCATTCCCATCGTCTCGTGACCCTCCTCATGTTCACATCTGAAAACAAAAAAAAGCACCGGAAGAAAATCACGGCGACCGCCCCACCTCTCCCCCCGCGTTGCGCGCTTCCTCTCCCTCCAGCCGCCCTCACTCGTTTGCCCCGCCCCCGAAGGTCGCCGTCGATGCTCACCATCGTCAAAACACCAAAACAAAAAAGTTCGTTGACCCCCTGTAGCAGCTTTTTTCGTCACCTCACTGTTGCATCCACGAGAGCTCCACGGCACTGACCACAACACCGTTCCTCGCCGGTGTTATCCAGCCCCCGATTGCAGCATCAATGGCGACGATGGCGCCGCTCACAGCCAAAGCCGGTGGTAGCAACAAAAAAACTGCTAGTTCCAGCAAAATCAAGATGGTTGTAGCAAAAAAATATGCCAGTTCCAGCAAAATCAAAATACGATGGTAGCAAAAATATGTTCTGGTTCCAGGAAAATAAGGTTCGCGGTGGCAGCAAAAAGTTGGTCTTGTTCCAGCAAAAATCCGAAGACAGTGGTAGCAAAAGAAGTGGGCTGGTTCCAGCAAAATCAGAAGATCATGGTAGCAAAAATTAGGACTAGTTCCAGCAAAATAGGTGGCAGCAAAATAAAGTGGGCTGGTTCCAGCAAATCAGAAGACGGTGGTAGCAAAGATTGTGGCCGGTTCCAACAAATTTGGTCGCAGGTTGCATCTCCTCCATATCCGTGACTCGCTCAATGATCCCAGCATTTCCATTTGCCGGTTCCAGCAAATCCGCATGCCGATTGCAGCAATCAAACGCCCGGCAGTCCTCCAGCATCCGTCGTCCTCCATCACCAGCGAAAAAGCCATTGCGGCACGGCGACATCCAGGGGCAAGCAACCCCAGGCATATCTGAAGAACACGCGGGTACGAGGGAGGAGCCCCTGCCGTGCTCAGCCGAGCAACTCCCCTTCCCTCTCTATGATGAGAAAGAACCCAGTTCGGGAGGTGGAGATGGACGGAGCAGCAGCAGGTCTGGAGATTGAAGGAGGTGGAGATGGACGGAGCAGCAGCAGGTCTGGAGATTGAAGGAGGTGGGGATGGAAGGAGCAGCAGCAGGTGCGTCGAAGTAAAAAGAAGAGCAGAACAAGTGGTCAGCGATGGCGAACTGGAAAGGATAAGGTCGAGAGCGAGCAGTGCATATGGAAGCTGCTAGGCGAGCGAGCGGTGCGATCGGCTGAATGTTCGGCCTGTTCGCCGTTTCTAAACGTTTCTCTTTTTTTAAAAAAAAGGGACATATAGTATTATTATAGATTTAAGAATACTAGTGAGTATCTTTTTTTTTTCAGTCTCTTTTCTCCACAAGGAAAACAATCTCGATCGTTTCACCCTCTGAGCTGAAGTCTGAACCTGGTTGTTGTGGTTGAGCCCAACCACTCCACCGTCTTCCCCATTTCCCCTATCCAGATCCACACCAACGAAACCCAGCGAGCAGAGCACCATCCACCATGGCATCACCGCCACGCCGCCGCACCTCGCTCCCGTACGAGCTCGTCGAGGAGATCCTCCTCCGCCTCCCTCCCGACGACCCAGCCTGCCTCCTCCGCCTCTCCTTCGCCTGCAAGGCCTGGGGCCGCGCCGTCTCCCAGCCCGACTTCCGCCGCCGCTTCATCAAGGCGCATCAGCATCGGCCACCGCCCTTGATCGGCTTCCTCCACAACTGGGAGGACGAGCGCGTCCCCCGCTTCCTCTCCACCACCGCCTCGCCCTTCTCCCTCCCCGCCCCGGACCGCGCCTCCTGGCTCGCCCTCGACTGCCGCCACGGCCGCGCCCTCTTCCTCTCAGAGGGATCTGGTGCTCAGCAACTCCTTGTGTGGGATCTAAGCACGGGCATCCGGCGGCGCATACCAGTGCCCCCGCTGCACAGCAGCTACGTGTCCCCGACCGCGGCCGTGCTCTGCCCAGCGGACGGGTGCGACCACCGCGACTGCAACGGGGGCCCCTTCCGCGTGGTCTTCGTCTTCACCGTGTACCGACTTCAGATCATGTATGCTGGTCTCACGTCGGTGTGCGTCTACTCGTCAGAGACTGGCACCTGGTCCGGTGCACTGAAGAAGATTAGTCACAGATCCGACGCATTGAAGTTCACATGTCATTCCAGCCTGCTCCTTGGGAGGTCTCTGCTCTACTTCATGTCCGACCGTGGGTTCATCCTAGAGTATGACTTGACCAGCAACGTCCTAACTGGGTTCGAGACGCCGGAGGTGAACTTTGACCCGATATTTAACCTCATGGTGGCGGAAGATGGTGGAATAGGAGTTAGCGAAGGCTTCAGTTCCCATCTCAAATTGTGGTCAAGGGAGGAGAGTGATGCACAATGGGTAATTAGCCGGGTCATCGACCTGCAAAATTTGCTCCCACCTGCTGCTCTCGTGGATGCAGAGGCTGAAGTGATGGTATTGGGATTTGCCGAGGGAGTGAATGTCATTTTCGTTAACACGGTGGCTGGCCTCTTCACAATCGAGCTACAGTCGGAGCGGGTGAAGAAGGTGTGTGATAATCATGGCTTCTGTAATTTGATTCCAGTTGTCAGCTTCTGCACTCCTGTGGACCGTCTCAAATACCAGGACCTGCTGCCGTCAATCCCTAGTGAGGATGTAGGTAATGAGGAGGGGGGAGAGGAGGAGAAAACAGTAGATGAGGCACAACAGCTACTTGACAAGGGGTCCAATACTATCAAGGAGGGGGGAGAGGAGGAGAAAACAGTAGATGAGGCACAGCAGCTCCTTGACAAGGGGTCCAATACTATCAAGGAAGGTGGCTTTGTCGACGCCGTTGAATGTGTCAGCCATGACCTCAATGTCAGGTGAGGGTTCTACTACCAAATGCCTCCCCTGTTCTGAGCTATGCAATGCTGAAACATGTGTATGGATTTGATTGTGGGAAAAATACTTCCCATTAGTTCGGTACTCTTTAGGATCAGCTGTTGGTTGTTTCCATGTGCCCTTAGTTACTTTGGGACCTTGTCTTTTAGTTTGGAAGATGAGTTTACGACGGTTTTAGATGTTCTGCGACAAAGTGGTTGCCAAGCAATGTTTTTCTTTCTTTTGTTCGGCAGCGACCTCAACTGTTTTTGAGTGATTCCACAGGTCGAATTAGCCTCAGTGTTTTGATGGCAGTACTTGAGAGTTAGGACCTGACATCTTTTGTTATGATTTATGCATTGTCATGGATATCAAATCTGCATATATTGGAGGGATATGTATCATCCTATTTGAGAAGAGTTCTGTACCTCTCCTGACTAGTCTCTTGTTATAAACATCAGTGAACAGAGCCAGGTGAATGATTCTTTGGATGATGTTTCCAGGAGTGCATCAAATGAAGAATCGGTGAAGGACACAGCCAGCGAAGATGATGCTAAGGACTCAAAGACCTCTGGTAGCAATGGTGAGGATGCTGCTCCATCTTTGGAGAAAGGCGATTCTTAAGAAGGTACTGTATTATCATTGCCCCTTTCTTTGGACCAGCAATGCTGCCAGGACTGCACAACTGCGTGGTGAAATACTTTATTTTCTTTGAAGTTTGCATTGCTCTCCCAAGATTTCACATGAAATTTAACTTTTATGGAATAGTTTCACAAGTAACTTTTGGGATCAACAGGACCCACAATTTTAAAGAGGCACTGCCACTGCCCCAATTAGTCATACTCCCACAGAAAAAAGCCATGTGATCCTGCATATGCAAACTACTAGTAGTCTTGCTTGGGACTTGGAAGGAGGAACTGTTTGCTATTTCTACTTATCTCTTGAATTCTCATTGACATTCCATAGAAGACCGTTTAATCAATGCAGTTTTGCTAATAGATGGTAGATGATGTTTCTGAAAGCAGAAAATGCTTTCATTTCTCAAAAAAACTTGTGCCATGGGTTGATCATATCTTGAACTTGTGTCTGGTGCAACATGTCAGCCATTTGCCTTCTATATTTATATACATATGTTTTATTACCTATCTTACCTATACACTTGGAATAGCAATGGCAGTTTGAACATCTATGCATCTATCTAAATGTGTACTCGCAGAAGGTAGATTTACTACAGAAGATCTCCTCTTTTAAATCATGTCTTACATAAGTTATGCAATAATGTGATTAGTTGGTGTTAAACGAACCAATCTATTATCATCATCATGCCATAATGATCATGTTGGACCACTTAATCATTTGTATGGATCTCTTCCTGGTGAGTTTTCAATCGTTTAATAGAATTGATGGTCATGCATCAATATGTTTTCTACCTCTTAGAGTAAATATGGGTAATAGTCGTTTTTAACAAGAACATTGATATAGTCGTTTACTAGGGGAAACTCAAATGGTAACAACACAAGCCTAGACGTACTGTAAATAACCTTGGGGTTGCAGGTAGAGGCTTCAAATGTGGTAATGTCAGGTCTCTGCTGAACCTGTGTAAAAAAGAGACTAGCAACAGATTGTTCAATGTCTGTAAAATGTGGTTCAGCCAGATATTAAGTTCTGAAATTGCCAAGATATGCCCGAGACACGGCATTAGATGTTGCAACTGCATGTTTCATGTTACCTCGATGGTCAATACTCATCTGTTGATGTGTATACAAGTAGCTTGATACGTGTTGTTGTCATTCAGCGTTTGATATGTTTTCTTCTTCTTCTTTTTTTTACCAATGCTATCGCAATTTGCCATATTCAGTATGTGGTTGCAATGTTTGCCATGCTCTGAAAAGACTGCCATTGTTCTGCTCTTTTCTGTGATGCGACATTCTTTGCATCAGTCTTGGAGGGTTGTATAAACCATATTGCATGTTCCTGTGCATGTGTGAAATGTTGCTTTTTACGTAAAATTCATATGTACTATATTTTGTCTGACTCAATTTATTCTGCTAGCATTACATGCCTCTTACAGGAGTTTTGCTTTCTATGTATATATCAGTTGTACTAACATCTCAATCTGTTGCTTTGTGCTGCTAGTGCTACGCTGATGGTCAGGCGGGATGTTTCATCAGTCATCAGCGCCTTGAGTATGATCCTTTTCTTCTCCGCAATTGGGAAACACTTTTGTCATGGTATTAAAGTTTAGATTCCAGACTAAATGTAGACAAGAATTAAGGCACCAAATGTGGAGGCTTTGGCACCCCGAAGAAGTGAAATAGTGAATGATGTTCAAGAGCTGGTCTGAAGGATAGTGTCGCAACTAGGATTCTATGATGCAAATTGGTTGCCGAGTGGGGATCAGGGTCAATGATGCCTAATGCCTAACATTGAATGGTTTAGGGTCTGTTTGTTGTTCTGTACAACGGCGTATCTATCATGTGAGGATCATTTCATCTTTATGAAATAGGATAAGCATCATCGACTCTTTCTTTCCTTGTCTGTGTGAATCTGTTTTTGATACTCTTTGCGGCATTTCTCTGTTTGTGTTCAGAACATATTTGTGAGGGTTTCAAAGTAACTGTATACTAGCATGTATGGCTTATCCGGAGAGGCGGAGTCAACATACCAAATTAGCTTTCCGCAATTGGGAAACACTTTTGTCATGGTATTGTAGTTTAGATTCCAGACTAAATGTAGACAAGAATTAAGGCACCAAACGTGGAGGCTTTGGCACCCCGAAGAAGTGAAATAGCGAGTGATGTTCAAGACTTGGTCTGAAGGATAGTGTCGCAACTAGGATTCTATGATGCAAATTAGCTGCCGAGTGGGGGCCAGAGTCAAGGATGCCTAACATTGGAGCAGTTCAGGGTCTGTTATGTTGTTCGTACAACGATGTTTCGATCTTTTGAGAAGCATTTTCATACGTATTTGAGAAGCATTTCATATTTGAGAAATAGGATAAACATTGTCAGACATATTTCATCAGTTTCTGTACTCTGTTTACCCTATCCATATGAATCCGTGTTTTATACTCTTGGCGGCAGTTCTGTCTTTGAGTTCAGAGCGTATTTGTGAGGGTTTCAACATTACTGGTTACTACTCCATCGCCTGGTCCCTCGCGCTGGTGCTATGTCCCCTCGTTAATTAGGTGGCTGCCGGTGCCATTAGTCGGCTATCCCATCGCCACCGAGCTTACAAGCTCCCTTGCTGCCCCGGTTCTCCTCCAGGATCCTGCCTGGCCACCCTCCTATCCTTTGCGCTTGTGCGCCGTATTGGTTTGACAGAGAGGCCTTCATGCGTGGAGGATAGCCCCATTCGCCCCCTCCTCCATCTTCATCTCACATAGGGTTTGATTCCACATTTCACATAAGGAAAATGAATTAGCGGAACTGGTATTACCCTTTCAGAAGAAAGAAAATAAAATAAAAACTAAAAATATTAAAATAATGAAACTTTTAAGCAAGAATGAATTAGTGGCATCGGTATTACCCTTTAAGAAGAGAGAAAAGCAAGAAAAAAACAAATTTGTGTATAGTTTGAACAGAAATTACACTTTTTATAATATACAAGTACAAGAATATAATAGTGAAATTTTGCAAAAAAAAAAGATTATGAAGAAGGAATGCTTTGGTGGCATTGGTATTACAAAATCAAAATAATGTATTTTTCTAAAAAAGAATAAATTAGTGGCATCGGTATTATCCTTTAAGAAAAAGAAAATAAAAAATAGAACAAACAACGAAAAATTTGCACACAATATTCATAAAAAATATGTTTTTAAATATTCAAGAACAAACATATAATAATGGAATTTTCGCAAAAACCATTCCTAAGACGGAATGAATTAGTGACATTGGTTTTATCCATGAAAACAAAATAATAACTAAAAAATCAAAATAAGGCACAATGATGTAGTAGTTATTACCCTTATAAGAAGAAGGATAACTATTTTATTAAAAAAGACTTGCACACAACTTCGTTCTAAAATTGCACTTTTCGTAGTATGCAATAACAATCATAAATAGTGTAATTTTCGTACATATGTGCATAGTATTTATGTATATGCATTTACACTCACCCAACATTCCAAAAGTACCCACAAAAGAAAAATAAACCAACGAACAAAGAAAAACAAAAACACGGAAAAATAGAAAAAAAACATTAGATAGAAAGGAGTGTTGGATCGGACAGTTAACGAGTTTTGGCCCAATAGCAAATATACTAACCCTGCCTCAAAAAAAATATGGGATCAATAAAAAAAATAAGCCTAGCACGACAAACAATAAAGGTAGAAAAAATGCAGCAAAAATCTTAGTGCAAAAATCAACGGCCAAGAAATTGATTGACCAAATTCAATTTTTTTAGCTAAAGTAAATTAATAATGTAGAAATGCATGCTCTAGCTAAGAGACTATGCAATACATTTGTACGTCAACACTTTTCCTCACGTGTATTTTTCTCAGGCCTAAACATGAACCGAAAGTGCGCTGCAATCGAATTGCGCCAGCCAGTGGCGGAGCTTGGGCCTAATCTTTGGAGGGACAATGGGTTGAGGGGCAAAACTACGAGGTTTAGTCTGTTTTTACTGAACATCCAGCACAAAAACTAACGTGTATTAGGTGAATTTTTCTGTGTGTGTGTGGGGGG